>NC_134365.1:200667573-200974995 GCF_035582795.1 Mycteria americana
CGACTGACTATGAAGGATGAATCATGTCTGAAATAACGTTTCTTCACTTCTGTAGGATAAGTGTGTGAAAGTATTGGTCTCCCAGGGGCTACACCAGCGCCAGGCTCTTCTGCTGTGGCGTACAGGGGCAGCACGAAGCCCGTGTCCAGGATGTGTCTTGGGTCGGTGCCTGCCTTTGCTGGCTCCCTCAGTAAAGCCATGTGTGCATTATTTTGCCTTTCCTCTTCCCGCAGCCTCCTGTGAGAACGCAGGGGCACCCCCCAACCTTGCCCCTGCTGCCATGTCCTGGGACTCCCTGCAGGTTTGTGGGAAAGGCAAAGGAGCTCTCGGCTTTTGGGGAACTGGGCCTGGATCCTCACTGCTGTGTAGGTGAGCCCTGGACAATGTGAAAGCCCTGGTTTGGGTCTACATGGCAAATAAGCCTGTATCTATAGTGGGAGGGTTTAGGCAGAAACATGCACAGGGATGCAGGCTGGGACTGCAGTGCTAGCTGTTTCCCAGGAGCCCTTCCTCCAAATAGTGAAAGAAAGGGGATTTAGACATTTAAAAACCCTGAAATAATGATTTACAGATAAATCTTCCCGGTATCTGTCCTTACTTCCTTTGGGGTGTTGTCTGTTTGCAAGGCATTACACATTTTAATAATGTCTAATCTTAAAATCCTTACTTTCTCACCAATGGAAATGTGGGGTGGTCTTGCAGCCTTCTGAGCAGTTGCAAAAGCTTCGGTTCCTCTCTGACACGCTTGCTCAGGAGAGGTCCCAGTAATGAAATGCTGGTGGGGTGTTTTCTGAACACCTTCACTGCTTCTAACGAGGGCTGCTGCCTCCTTGCTTACATAAGGACAAGTCCATGTGCACAGTCGCAAAAGAGGAGTCTAATGGAGAGAGAACTTCAAAGTTTCAAATTATACACCTCACAGAAATGTGTAATTCATACTTATGAGAATTGTGTACAAATTCTTTTTGCATTGTATAATTTGTGCATATGATCTCCTGTAGTTCCTCAGTGAATGTCTTTATTCTTTTTCTTATTAAAAAATAAAAAAGGTTTTTCTGTTTTCTCATTTTCCTAGAATTTGCCAAGTGTTTGTAATTGCACTTGTCTTAGATGTTCCCTGTTTCTTGCTGAATGGGGCATGCCTGAATGGGGAACATGAGCAATTTTTATCTTGGTATGTGAAGATTTAATGGCAAAACACCCGAGTCCTTTGCATGAGATAATGTTTGGCTGTGCCTGCTGGCTATGGATTTATAGCGGTGGTAGTCTTACAGATAATGTCCTGCTGCTCCCTGCACTAGTTTAGTCATCTTAAATGCTGTTGGTTACCCACAGCTCTCGCCAACTTGAAGAGGCTTTGTAGGTGTGCAGTGCTTTAGAAACTGAGACCTCTTAAGGAAAATAAATAGGGACTCAATTAGCACTCTTCAACATTGGTGACAGCTAATCTTTTTCTACTTTGTCTACTGTTTTTTCAACAGCCAGAAACCTTACATCTTTGCTTTAATAGCCTCTAATTAATGCATATTTTCCTCTATTACTAGCACACCTGACATCTCTCCATGTAGTATCTAAACATGATCTGTTTTTCATGTCGGCAACTGACTTTCTCATTCATGTCATATATAAACCAGTGCAGGTTGGATCTCCAGTGTTTTCATCAACAGCTTACAGTATACTGTGTCCTTTCCTAATATCCTTAATCTCTGCTTCTGGCAAATAAAATAGTGACCTACTTTGGTTTTTTTTTTTCTGAAGGCAGAAAAATAAAGTGCACGTGGTGGAGCAGCAGCTGCTGTTTCCTGCCAGCAAGCAAAGAGCTTGGCTAAAGCCGTCCTTGCTTTTACGCGTGGAAAGCCTTCCACGCACGTCTCTGCTGGTGCTGCTTGGGTGCCATCCCCCAAGTCTGGACAAAATGGAGGAGAAGAAGAGATTGCCTGCAGCTGAGGATGGGTTAATTACAGGGAAAGTGGACTCAGGGCCTGCGATCCACTCTGTTGATGCTCCCTGATGCGGTGCTGAGTCCTGCTTGCAGAGCTGGAACTGTGCCAACAGCTCCTGATGCTGCACTTCCCCTTTGATCTCCACCTGAGCTACCACTGACTTGGAAAACACGTGGGGAGTAGGGCCCAATGCATCGCCCTCACTCTGCAATGGGGGGAGAAGGGGGCTGTCTCTCCCGTGTTCCCTCCCCCGCCCTTTCTGCAGTGGGTGATGGTGTCGGTGTTGACTCACCAACCTGCTTGCTTCATGGGCATCTTCCGGTGTCGCCGGAGCTCCAGTGCTTCACAAGACTGACAGAGAGTGATGAGAGCTAGGCACCAAAATAGAAAATCAATAGTATGCAAGCGGTCTCCTCCCACATGTGCTTTTGAAAATCTCCCCCACAATCTTTTGCATCAACACTAACCAGATTTCACCTATAAATCTGCTACACTTAATCTCCCTGAGTACCTCTCCAGCACTCATCTCTCATTCCCAACTTAAGCTCCCTTATTGACAGATGCACACACACAAACAACTTTTCCCCCCCCTCTCCATCCTCCATCGTTCAAAAACAACATATGCCAACAGCTCTGGCAGGGCTGTACCCATCCTCTTTGCACTCAAAGTAGCGAACGGTTCAAAATGGGAGGACGGAGCTTTGCTCCTGCCCGGCTTTCACAGAGGTCCTTGCAAGAGGCAGCCAGGCAGCCCGCGGTCTCGAATTTGGGGTCTTATGTGGCCACCTCCAGCTCCCCTGCAAAGCCATGGCACATATCTGCACAATTGCACGGTAGCAGCTGGATGTTTTACCCTTGGCTGGCTTTAATGCTGTCTTCAAGTCATTGTTTCAAAGCTGCCTGATGCAACATCAAAGCAGCAGCCCAGACAAAGCACATTCAGGCTGGGAGCTGGGGTGGAAAGAAGGAAAATTTGCAGCAGAGCGATCATGCAGGCTGTTTTTTCTTTTGCTTCAACGGGAGTGAAGGGCATGCAGGAGACCTGCTGGCAGAAGAAATTTTATAGGTGTGAGCCTGGCTAGTGAGAAAGTCCAGCCCATCTCAGAATGCTGTTAGCTGCTTTTTTTTTTTTTTTCATTGGCAAACTTTTTTAGTACATATTGATTGGAAGTGTTGGAAGGAATATTTGGACTAGAGTAACAGCACGAAGAGTTAACAGAGTATCTGAGATAAATGCATTGGCTCTTTCATGTGGTAAAAAGAGATGAGTAAGCTGAGAGTCCTAACAAGAACTAATCTCCATTGCAGATCTTGTTTAAGAGATTAATTATGCAATATTGTAGACCTAATTAAACACATAATCAAGGGCAAATAGGCACAGCCTTACACCAACTTACAGAAATATAAAAATTGTTGTGCTGGAACAGACCGTATTTCTGTACTTAGAAAGCAAGAAACAGCCACAGCCTCTTACAGCTCTCCCATAGATGAAACCAATAACAGCAAGAAAAAAAAGGTCTTGATACATTAACCTACAAATTCTATAGTAAAGAAAAACTAATGGCCTTCTACAGCCACAATTGCAGTGAGTTTTGTGGGTACCAGGAGGTCTCATACTAATTATTTTTCCACTGGCACAGCATCATCAATTTAAGGAACCTAAATTACCATAAAAACATTAATTCACCTTATTACTAATCTGTTGAATAGCTGGAGAAACAGAAACCTGAGTACTGAAATGATGTGCCTGTGTTCTGCCACAAAATTGGTGAAAGAAAAAGTAACATAAATTGAGAGTCTTGACATTCAGCTGTTCTGTCAAGATTTAAGGATTTAAGGAAGTTTCTTCGTAAGCATACAAAAAACCACCCTGGGGGAAGTGAAATCACAGATTTAACTAATTGAGACAAATAATTCCAGGCTGCTCTTGTCAGCTGGCAGCTCTTGGGTTTGAGGTTTTGTTTTTCACTGAGCTCTTGTGAATTCCTTGTTGACTCTCCAGGTCTTTGCCACTCAGAAAAAAAGGCAATTCTGTATTTTTTAATTTTTTAATGAAATTGTCTGTCACAGACACATCAGTTTGTCTCTCTGAATTCTGCAGTTACTCAAATCACACATGGCCGTTGAATCAATCATATCCTCAAGCAAGGGACATACACACATATGTGTGTGTGTGTGTGTGTGTATTACACATTAGCTGTTTAATTTCAAAGGGTTTCTGATGCCCTTGTCCGCTCCAGAGAGAAATGGTGTGGCTGCCTTTGCAGTATGGGCATGCTGGTGATGACTTTTCCATCAGTGTGCACGCTGGAGAAGCTGCTGGCTTTGGTTGCAGACGTCCCGGCTCCTCTCCTTTGAGTCACCCCCGGTACTGGGGGACCGTCTCGGGATGCAGCACTGCAGTGCGGCCGTTTCGGCCTTTCGCTTGGCTTTCCAGCCCATCTGGTCAATGTCTGCGCCTTTCGTCAGGCCCAGCCTTTAGTCAGACTTCTGTTGCACACCGGGTCGTTCTCCCCTGCCCTTCGCTTGTTGCTCCTGGTTTTCTCTTGCTCTTGTTCCTGTTTTATAACTGGCCCATTTTGCGTACTGCATTTTATCCTCTGCTCCTGGAGGTGGTCCTCAAAAAACTTTGTCCTTTCCTAGTTTTTCTTTACTGCCTCAAAGAAATAAAGGTGTGTGCTACTTTTGAGGACAAGAATATGAAGCGTCTGTGTTTGAAAATAATGTTGAACACAATGTCTCTCACCTGCATGTGTGGGAAGAAAAGAAGTGAACAAATCACCTGTTACACTCAACCTTTGAAGAGTATCAAGGATAACTCTAATTTTACAGGGTATATTTTTTCCTCAAGGAATTTTTAAAGGACACAGCTGAGAAATGACCATACATAAGGAAGTGATCAGAAACAGAAATCAGATGAAGGGGTTTTACCTGGGACTTCTTGTGAAGCTCAGCCCCTTCCCTCGCTGCCAGATTCCTCTCTTGATGGTGTTGCCTTTTAACAGCAAGAGGAAACAATGAGATAAAGATCTGGAAGGGTCAGAAGATCAGTAACTGGTGAGTTGGTCTAGCTCACACCAGTAACGATGCCTTTGCGGTCAGACATGGCAATAAGGACGCCAGCTGGCATTTGGCTCGTGGCAGGCAAACCCAGGAGCCCTTTGGGTGTTAGAGAGCACTCAAATAGTCTTAGTTCATGCAAAAGTAGGTATTTTTTTCAAGGTTAATTCACTTATAAAACAACTATCCTGGCCAGATTCAATTGCCCTTGCCTGGAAAGGACAAAAGAGAAAGGCCTAAGTGTTTTTTTCCTTCCTCTTATCTTCATGCAACACCATCGGCAAGTTCAGGGATATTTCATTTCCTTGCTTTTCAGCCATGCATGGAGAACGGTGTGGAGTGAGGGTCTCAGTCACTTCTCATGGGACAACGCGTCCCGAGGGGTGCTCCCCTCCTGCTCCCGCCACGGCAGCAAGTGCCTCCTCTGTCTGGGAAGCAGCAGGGGATGGGCAGCATTTGCAGCCGGGAGGTGCCTGCGTGAACATTGCGAGGGTTCACTCCTTGTCGGTCCCACCTCTGTTAGTGCTGGTGAGACACCTCTGGAGCAGCCAGGTTTGGGGCTGACTTTCTGTTGCAGTACCCATGGCCGTTCCTGCCTTCAAAACATTATTTTGGACTGCTGGCTGCTCTGCCAGTCTGTGTTGCCTGCGCTCCAGCCGTGTTTCCAGCTTTGCTTTGCAGTAGGTTGCTTTTCAGCACAACCGATACGCTGATACCATCACAAAAACGCAGGCACTAAGGCTTGGGCAGGGTCTGCCTGCGCCTGTGATCTGGCCTCCCGGGGCATCGCTTGCGTGCGTATCAGCCTCTGTGTCAGCTTGTGCTACAGCAGCCCAGGGTATTTCCCAGCTGAACTGAAGCCTATGTTATATGTTAGAGACAGAAGACAAGGTGTTACTTCTGCATACTGTATTTTCTGTATGGCACAGCCTTATCATTTTTCCATCCTCATCCTTTGCTGCTTTTTAAAAAAAATCTTCATTTCTTAGCCCACCTGCTCTCTGCTCTCTCCTCTCAGTTCGGTGCAGAGCCACTGGAGCCCACGGAGGTCTCACGAGTGACATTGGCTGAGCTCTGTCTCCTCGGGACCTTCTTCTCTACCTCCAGCTTCTTTTCCAGTTTATCCCCAGTGGACTACAAAGCCAACACCACTCTGGTCCCACTTTCCATGACTCCAATGATCAGGTACCTTCCTAATTAAGCAGAGTTTGTGCATTTTTTATTTCAATAGCAAAGTTTTGCAGAATCAGGCACAAATGTTCCTTTGCAGTGACGCCAGTAAGACTGGCATAAACCAGTGCCCTTAATGTACGTGTAGCCACTCCAAGGTGACTAGTGACCGCTCTGCTACTGAAATGGGGAAGATGGCTACTGTGGTTATCTTTCATGCTAAAATCTATGGCTTTGTTCAGCTTTCTAGCAGAATGTGGAAAAAAAATGAAAAGATATCATGCTAAATATGAGAGCTGTCTGTGAGAGCTGTTTCTCCCCAGAGCAGAACAGACTGTCTTGTGTCATTTGCTGCAAATAAAATTAGTGGCTAAGATTTGCAAAAGTGAAAATGTTGATGGCAAGGTGGGTCTTGCAGAGCCTCTGGGAGCGTGGGGCTGTATCCACTCACACGGACCAACCCCAGCATACACCAGCTCCTTGCGCTTTGCAAGATGTCAGGAGAGATTACTGTTTCTGTCCCAGGGTTCAATACAGTTATTTGTATATTTCTGGAAAAAGAAAAAAACAAATCAGCCATTTCTGTTTTGACAACAGTAGTTCATGATACACTTTGTGTTCTAGAGGAGGAACAGAAAGAGTTTCAAAAGCCTGCAGTTCCCTGGTGCAAAAACTCAAGAAACGTGCTCAGAACTAAGTCTGTTTCACAAGCACACGAGCCCCCATTTGTCCAGCTGAACGGCTGGGGACTGGGCCAGAGCAAAGGAGTTTTGCAAAGTTCTTTTTTTAATCCTGCTAAAAAAATTGTTGTCTTAATAGGACAGTAATCCACGTGTGCTGTAATACTGGTTACTAATTAAATCATTTTGAGACTTAGAAATGCAGATAAGGCAAGCAGGGATTAAACTGGTCTGGTAGTTTTAGTCTCTTTAGGAAATTCCTGGTTGAGTTTTTACAGAAAACTGCTTAAATGAGCACAGAGACAGGAAAAACACCTTTTCAACAATCACTGTTTACTATATGGAGCCTGAATATCTCTAATAGTGATGTCTTTGCACACATTAAGGGAAAAAATGATGCAATACATATGAAGTCAGTACTTTCTGTAATTCAGTAATATCCAATCTTTTTTACATGCGAGATAAACCCATTCTTCCTCTTTGCTACTGACAGAAAGTATCAGCCTGGGGCGAAGACCCAAAACTGATAAGCGTGAGGTGTATCAAACACATCCCCGGAGGCTCCCGCAGGTGCCCTGTATAGCTTGGGCACAATGTGCCTTACTAGGAAGGATGCATTTGGCTGCTCCCTCCATGCCATCCATGGCTCTCCTTTTCACTTGGCTGCTTCTCCTGGAGGTGCTCGTCTCCCCTTGGAGAGGGCTGAGGGGCTGGGATTAGAGGTTTTCGCTTCTCCTGCAGTCCTCATGAGACCTACAGGAAAGGGAAATCCTCTCTTGGCTCCGTGCGGCACCTCCAACCCCTTATTTCCCTGACTCTGTGCAAGGAATCTCCTTGGTGTTCCTCAGGGGTCTCCAGCCATGGGGAATGGGAGCAGCGGGGAGCCAGGATTTTGGGAACCGACTCCTGAGCTGATCAAGGGCTGGCCACAGTGCATCCAGCCGCCCTCTCCAGCATCCCCACACCGAAATGTGTAGCCTCGCTGCTTTGCTTGGTCTTTGGCTCAGGCTTTGCAGGGCCTGGCTGAGTTCGGAGTTAAGTCAGACGGTATTTTTGTATTATGACTTTGATTTTTGGTGCTTTCATTTAGCTGTTTATTAAGATGCATAAATGCAAATGTAGGCGCTTAAGTTATGGTTTATACATTGTCTAGATCTGTACTTCTCACCTGAAAATGTGTTGATGTAAATTACTGGCAAGTGCAGCTTTCTACATCTCTGATGGAACTGTCTTACACAACCAGGTCCCCGGGGTTCTACTTGATCCTGGTGTTACAGATGCGGTATAAAAATAGCTACATTTTAAAGCCCTGCCTTTGTAATTTAGCCCAATAGTATGATTGTCCAGCTATGGGTTATAGCAGGAAACCCTCAGTAAAGAGAAACATACTGAACAGAGATTTGTAGTGGCATGCTCTAGTCTCTCTTTCAAACAAGGAGAGTGAAAAATATGCTACCAGTGTGAAATGAAGGCAGATGGAAATGTTTCATTATTGCTTGCTGCCATTTTAAGAGTATCCTGTGCCATTCTTGTTCTCTTTAATTCTTCTTAAGTATAAAAGAAACATGACAAACTATACACAAACACCTTATTACAAGATACTAATTTACCATCTGATGCTAAGATACTTAAAATTTTCAGAAACCTCTTGAGAATACTATACTCTCTTAACTGGTAGCAGGTTAATGTATTTCCTTAGTGTAAATGACTTTTCACTTTTGATGTTGAGAAACGTCTCTGGAAATCTCTCTCCCTAGCTAGAAGCCAATAGCTTGCAATGCTTTCTTATAATTGAACATCCATAATGTCCAGTGTACAAAAAAAAAAAAGACTCTTACAAGAAATACCCTATCAATACTATAAATGATTAATAGAAAAGCATCATTCCCTTAAAATGCTTCACCGTATTTGCAGTGCAAAAGGCAAGTCAGATGCTGGAGTCACACCAAATTTACACTAGTGCTCTGTGCTACTGCTCTATCCTATTTTATATGCCTTCCTATCACTAAGGGCTTTCCAATTGTTCAGTAAGGGAGCCAACTGATGTGATTTAGTCTTTTTATTACCCTTTCCCTTTTATTTGTGCAATGGAGTATTTTGGTAGGGTTGGTTTTCTTTAGGATACACAAAACTATTTGTTTACACTGGAGAAAACAGACAGAGAGAGTGTACCTTGCACTTGGGACAGAGAGTTGTAAACTGAACATCTCCAGTTACCGTGGGACTCATTCCCGGAGCAATTGGGCTCACTGATTTCCAAGAACACTGAGTTGAGCTCTTTCCGAGAGCTGCATTTGGGTCAGTATATTTAGGTTTTTCACATGCCTCTAACAAAGCTCAAACCCTCCTGCCTCCATGAGATAGCATCCTACCTCTGCAGTTAAAAACTTCCTAGAGAACTGAAGAAGCACAGATTTAAGCTGATTCAGAGCAGCTTTAATTAAAACTCAATTAAACTGATTCAGTTTTAAGCAACCAGGAGATACATGCACGATCCACACTTAATTACCGTAGCGCAGCCTAATGCCCTCTTCTGCGCCCATGGGTGTTGGGCTCGTGCTGGGGGGCTGGTGGGGAGGGCTGTGGGGTGCAGAGCTCTGCCGGGTGCTTGAGCCCTCCGCTCCTTTCTCTCCTCTGCCGCTCCCGAGCCCTCCCTGCCCTCTCCCCACACCTTGCTGAGGCTCGGCTGCTCCGAGCAAGCAGCTGCAGAGCGTAGGGAAGGCAGGCGGGGAGCCCAGTACCACCCCAGCAGGGCCACTGCCGTGCTGCTGAGAAGAAGCTGCTTGTACGCTCACAGGGGCAGTGGAGGCTGGTGGTGCCCGGCACTGCCTGCAGCCATATGGCTGCTCCAGGGGCTCCCTGGCACAGCCCCCAGCAAATCCTCTTAGTTCAGCTTCACCCTCTTTCTTGCCTCTTTGATGCCGGTCTTGTCTTGGTCCCCACTCCAGTCTCAATTCCCACCGCAAGCTCTCGCGGCCAGACGGTGGTTGTGCCCCCAGAGCCCTCGTGGCCCGACCACGGCTCAAGGATGGGACATTGAGGTCATGTCTGCTCTCTGCACAGGGCCCTGCCTGCTGGTGGGACAACAGGCACGAACTGGCCTGCATTTGTGCCATTAAACCCTCTTGCCCCCCAAACCAAGGGCTGCGTCCAAACGACCTTGCCCGCTGCTCTGATATCTCTCATAGGCACCTAACTGAGATGAACGGGCCTAAGGAGAGCAAAAAGAGCATTTTGTAATGAGGGGCACTGCCTGGTAGCAAAGACCAGGAATGAAGAACTTAAATCTGCTGCTAATATTGATTCTCCTCTTTGATACCTCGATAAGGTATCTGTCTCCATGTGTCACAGGCAGACAATAAACACAAACCTACTTTCCTAAGGCTGTTACGAGGATTTTTGTTAAAATTTAGATCAAGAAAATGAGAAGCGGTAAATAAAATGTTCTTATGTAGAGTGGAAGTAGGTGCACAGCCTTATGTACCAGGAAGGGTGCGTTCACATTAACAAGAGATTGTTGCAATTTATTCTGTTCCTCAAAATCTAGGTAAGAAAACAAAAATCCCTGCTGATCCCTTTTCAGTTTCGAAGCAGCACAATAAAAAAACATCTGCTAAAGCTAATGACTGCATTTGCATAGATTACGTGTGACAATCCAGCACACAACAGGGTGTCCTGCCATGTAGACACCAAGCCACAAGGGTGATGCGCTTCTTTGGCATTTATTGCCAGAAGTCAGCTACACTTCTACAATAATAGCGTCAGCTCATTTCCAGGAGGGCTTTGGCTAACGGTGCCAGAGAAAATTACTGATTCCCTCTTCTTTCCCAAGCTGAAAGGTGTAGGGCTCTCTCCTGCCAAGTGTGGAGGAGAGGTGGAGGAGGGAAAACAGCTTTCATGATGGCACCCATCAAACCCCCCCGGCTGCGGAGTGGCGGGGGGAAGGAGTCCGATTCTGCTGGGCTCAGGCTGAGCGAGGCTGAGCCCTGTCCCCTGGCAGCAGGGGCACGGGGCTGGCTGCAGGCGACGCGGGGTGGCTGTGCACAGCCCCGCTATCCGCCAGGCTGAGGGAGGGCTGGCGTCTGTTATGGGGCGTCGTGGCTGGATGCCATGTTGAGTTGGAGGGGAAAAAACGGTTCCTTTGTGTTTTCAGCACAGTGGTTGAGTTTTATGGCATCGCTTTGTTATTCTTGCAGTGTTGGCTATGGACAAATGCAAGACGACAATTTATATCCTAAGGCAAACTGGCTCTGATACGGTGCTACTCCTTTTCGCTTTGCTTAATTGGGCTAACAGAAAAAGACAACAGCTGCAATGGTGGGAATGAAAAATGCCTTTGCTTGTCCTGGTTTTGACAGCAATCAGCCTGACAAGGGATTATCAATTGATCTGAGGTAAGTGTTAGTGAAGGATGCAGTTTGCTGTCCGTTTATCCCCTTTACTATTTCATACAATTGCACTTCAAAAAACTAATATAGAGAGTTATTTTGGGAGAGAGTAAACTCTTAGGCATGTTTAAGTAAGAGCAGAGTGTGAAAAGGAGAAGAATCTCTCTGAAAATATGTTTTGGGAATTCTGTGTGTTTAGATAGGTACGTATGTGCGCACATGTGTGTCATGAAGTGAGCAAGTAAAAAGAGAGACTGGCCATAGGCACATGTTTTTGAAAAAAATCAGGTCATTTTCTCCAGCTTGTGCCTTCCAAGACTGCAGATCTGACAGTCACAGGGTGCTTCCTTCTGGCCCAGTAATCCACGAGTTCAGGCAAAGCTCTGCGACCACCTGTCAGCCTATTTTTGTGAAGCTCCATGGAAAAACTCCACAAAAAGGACTGGATGATCTTGACTGTCCCATTTGATACATATGACATCTTTTGGATTGGTGCATGGGTTTCCCATTGGGTTTTGCTGGAAGCAGGGGACGATAGACCTTGGCCAGGAGTCAAGAGAAACGGGCTTTCCCCAACCAGCCGGTGACACCAGGCAAACCTGTGCTGCTGGTTTCCAGTTTGCTCGCCCCTGGCCCTGATCCAGCACCGTGGAGCTTGGCGGGAGTTTTGCAGTTGTCCTCGGTAGATGCTGAATCCAGCTAGTGTGCGGGGAAACACCACCGAGCAGAGCCCTCCAGGTGCCAAGGGCTGGGAGATGCTTGCTCTGCATCCCGGGTACCCTACCAGCCAACTCCAAGGGCCCAGTCCTACGGCTCTTACACGCTCCCTGTGCCAATGGTGCTTCCCTGGAAACCTGTTTTGTCCGAGCAAGAAGAAGAACAGGAGTGGAAGCCCCAGTGATTAGTCCTCTTGGTACTAATCTATTCTTAAACTGAACGGTACTCTTAGATATTTTAGTAAAACTGTCATAAATCAACACCCACTGCTTCGTTTTTCTTAGTGATGAAAAAAAGGGAAAAAGAGAAAACTGAAAAGCTGTCCTTTAGCTGACATTCAGTTTGAATTGATCGAGTGATCTGCTGTCAGAGCAACAGCTCTTGTCAAAAATAGCCCTCTGGAAAAAAACCTCTGGTGTTATTTGTATCGCGTGTACCACTCAATGCTCTTTAGTGAGAGCAGGGTGTCAGAGACCAATATTAAAAAGAGAGCAGTGAAAGTGCCGTGTGGGAAACGAATCGCGTGCTTCTCAACAAGCTACCAGCGTCCCTATGACTGTCTCCAGCTAACGAGCTCACTGATGTGTATCAAGGCATTATTTTTAGAAAGAACAAGCAGGGTCAGATTTCTTTAGAAACTCGCACAGCTCTGAGGGACTGATACCACCGAAATCCAGGCTGCACCAAGCCTTTCCAATGGTGTAACTTTGACCAGAGTCCCAGTCCTGCAAACTCCCGACCATCTTAGTATCTCTCTTGGTGCAAGAAATAGGCATTGCCACGCGCGCATACACGGAGCAACGCACATGCTTGCATTAGAGATGATGGAAAACGTTTTATTTCTGTGTAACAATGTTTTCTCCAAATGGAAAAACTGCAAGCTGAAAAATGTTAGCTGATATTTTGGGGAAAGGGAGGAAACAACTTAAAATCCACAAATGCCGACACATTTGGGGAGGGGCTGGTCTGAGCAAACATAGGTGTTTTTCTCTGAATTTTTAACTTTTAGGATAAGATTTACCTCATCCACGCTTAAGCTGACATGTAAAACAGGTCAAATAAATTGCACCCTAAGAATACCTATCTTTTGCCACATTAGAGAAAGGGGATTTAAGCTAACTAGCTGAGATGTAGCTGTTTACCCCGCAGCTGGTTAAAGCATGGGGAGGGGAAACCTACCCTTCAGTTTGAAACAGATGGAAACCAGTGGTTCTTACAGGTTTGCAAGGCATGGCCTAGTTTTGTATAGCATCTTATATTCAACCCTTTTGGAAGCTACTGAGATATACCCTGTTTCAAATGTAAAATATATACTGTCGATCTGCTTAAGAGCAGCTCATATAGGAGTAGTTGCAGTTTTGGGACTCCTGAAAAATATCCTGACAGTGAATGCTGTCATTAGTTTTGGAACCTTATCCTAATAAAAAGCACATTCTCTCCTCTCCCACCATGTTCCAAGGCCCTGATTTACTTCCAAAGCTTTTCAGTAATGCCCTTGCAGCTTCTGTGTTTCATACGTGCTCAGGTTTCTTTTCCCTCTTTCTCATTTGGCCTCTGAGTCCTTCCACCTGAGCCCAAAGACTCCACGTGCTACCACGGTGCCGGCACCCAACCGCTCCAGCTGATGTTCTGCCCAGGGGCTGGTTGCTTCATACACGCTGAAATGAGGGGAAAGAAAGAAAATGAGACAGAGCACTCCTGAAATCAAACTAATAACGTATCTTTCAGTAATTACAATAAAAGGACTTTTTCTTTTTTATCTGCAGCAGCTGAATCTAGCAATAGCCTTGATGGTGAATTTGAGAAGTATTTCTTATTTTAAAAAAGCACAAGTAATATGACCACATCTATCTAGGCATCCTATTTAGGGAGGCTGAATCTTTAATTAAGGGCCTGATTCCCATTAAAAGTGGACTTTTACATCCACTAACACTAATCAGAAGTATTTCTGCTGAAGTCAATGGAAAGGTGCGAGATAGTACAAGGCTGAGGAAAAAACTCAGGCATCCCCAATGAGATGAAAAAATTATTGGATGCTTACCTCTCACTAAAAATGTCCTCATCCTCCAAAAATCATTCTCATCTGTTCGAAAAACACATTCTGACCCAGTATTCCCCACTGTCCCCCTAATCTGCTTACACTCTTCTTTGGGCTTTTAATTAAAGATAGTGGGCAAGACCCATCCCTCTTGTGGTACTATTGTCTGTCAGGTCTGCTGGGACTGCACAGCCAGGATGTTATTTTCATTTATTTTTGAAGTAGAAAAACTTAACTAGAACAATTAGAAATATAAAAAATGGTTTTATGATGTCTGGGATATTGTGAACATCCAAAGAAGAAAGCGAATGGCTGTATACCCACGTAAAAAAAAAATTTATGGGATTTTTTTTTAACATTTCTCTTTTTAGTTCAGTAGATGGAAGAAAATAAACTCTCTGCATTTCCAGTAATTACAGTGCAAGTAAATCTGGGATTGGGCTGGGTTAATTCTTAGAGGTTCTATCTACAATGTTACAGCAGGATTAATCTAGAGGTTTGGTTTTTTTTTTAATGCAGAGCGCTAGGGCACTAGCATATTATTAATTAGAAGTAAATCTGTCCCTTGGGGGACTACATGCACTGCCTGCATTTTTAATTCGTATTTAGCTTTAAGACAAATTATGGATATTTCCCCCTTTCAGTTTCTCAGTTGCTTCCTTATTTCTCTGTAATCCTTTTGTTTTGCATTGGGAAGCACAGTTGGATAACACAGAGATCGTATGCAGACAATTGATTTTTTCAGTCTATTGGCTGAACTTGAAAACATGCCATCATTTTCTTTTGGGTCGATCTTGTGTTTTGCTTCATTTTGGGAGGGTTACTCTTATTTTTCTATTTTGCTCTTTAAAACAGCCATTTATACAGAAAAGTTGTTTCAACAACAACAAAACTCTACAAAAATCTTGAACTGTAACTTCTACTATAACTTCATTCTTTCTCAGCTCATTCTTTACTTGATTTCAGAAACCCCACAATTGGTTTGCTCAACCTAAACATCCATTTCTTGCTGAAGATTTTTTTTCTATAAAATTGCACCTGGAAGGGATGCTGGGGCTGACTGACAGTAATAAAAGAAAACCACAGGATTCTTTTCACTGGCAAAGGTGGTGTTGACCTTTGCTGCAAGGGTATTATTGGTGAGAACAAGAAGTATTCCTCCATGTGAAGTCCTCACTAGCAGATCTCTGGTCTAATACAAATCTTCCAGGCTCGTGAAATGGGACTTCTTCCCCTTCTGGCTAGACTGGACCAGTGTTTAAACATGTGAAAAGTCAGTGGCTGTTTTTTCTTTCCTCCACATTTATGCTGCAGAAGGGCACAATCATTTACCTGTTCAAGAATCTGTACTTTGGCTCTCGTTTGGTGCGATTTCTTGGAGATTAAGAGGACGTTTTGGTTACTTAAACTGCACCATT
This sequence comes from Mycteria americana, assembly GCF_035582795.1. NCBI lineage: Eukaryota > Metazoa > Chordata > Aves > Ciconiiformes > Ciconiidae > Mycteria > Mycteria americana. Next base: position 200,682,988 of record NC_134365.1, read on the forward strand.
CTGCGGCAGGCACTTCCAAATTCTATAAGTTTGCGGGATTCAGACGTAATTTTCTGAAAAGAGAGTCCAGGTCTCTATTTTGAGAAAACAGGTTCTGCTCAGCATACACTTCCCAGTACTGCAGCTCTTCAGCCAATAAAACAAAGTAATGACATTTTATTATCTCCCAGCAGATTGGAGATATACTTTACAGGGATACATGCGCATCTCCATCACGATGATCCTTGCTATCTGTGCATTACACTGATACCAGATTTTCCCAGTGACAGTTTTTCATGTGTTAATCAGGCAGTTTCTGGTGAGCATGAAGCCTGTGCAGAGATGACAGTCTGATAGAGTGTAGGAAACTCACTTTGTCCCTCATCTTCTACTTGCCACTCTTTATTCTTCCTTCCACATATCACATTTTTTAGATTCCTTTAAGAGCCTTTTCCGTGAGATATCCCCAAGTTTCTGCTGCCTGCGAGGGAGGGTCAGCCAGGCTCTGGACATGCTGAACTGCACATTTATGCCCTCTATGCCTCTAGAGCAGCTGGAGAGAGTTTGGTTTGCTGAAAAGGATGTGGAAAATGGCCTGACCTGGGAAAACGGAGGGAGCAGTTATAAAGCGAATGGCCCCGAGGAGGTCCTAGCTGCTGCTGCATGGGCTGGAGAGGGAAGAAGGAAATACGCAGTAGTAGAGGACAGGGATCTGTTGGGAGGCAAACGCAAACAAGTGGCAAATGTTAGAAATGCAGATGCTTTTCCCCTGTACCTGTATGAGCAGACACTTCCCACTGATGTATGTTACAGCAAGAAGGTTCATATGGAAAATAAGAGGGATTCTTTAATCCCCCATTTCTTTTTCTGAAAATTTTTTTGCTGTTTTCAGCTGTTCCCTTTTTTTAGTCCCAGTGGTTCCCTAAGCAGATCTTAAGGTATCAGCAGAGATCTGACATTACTTATGTCTTCCTTAATGGGCCCATTGATTTTGTAATCCAGCAAACAGTATCTCTTCTATTTCCTGATACTGTAAAGCATTGAAGAGTGTATCTGTGCAGCAGCACACCTAACCATGTAAGAAGAAGCTGCGGTGTTTGAAATAAATAACTGTTCAAGTAGTAGGCCTGTTTTCCCTGTGAACCTGTTACTGCTCTGGGCCTCCCTGTACTCATCCTTAAATTCTAGACCCTGGCGTGATAATTATCTACGGCTTTTTAAAAGCCTGCTGACTTTCTCCCATCACCAGCCTGGGTCTAGATGCGGGCACTGTGCCAGCCAAACTCTTGCAATTCACCTTCTGCAATTTAGATTCACTGCTTATCATTAGGAAGACCTACTAGTTTTAAATTGATGTCGTGTCTTTGCACCCCATGAATTATATATACACTGGAGTATATGTGATGGTAGAAACACAGCTGTAGAGAATGCTAACCAAAAAAAAAGAAAAAAGCCAAAGAACTTCAGCAGAAAATGAGTAAACTCTGGCTTAAAACTGAGCATATCCTGGGTACTATGTTGAGAGGGCTGCTCCTGACTCTCTGGAGTCGCTGAAGCTACTTAGAAATGAAGCATGAAGTGAAAAATTCCTGCAGAGATTGTCAGACACCTCTGTCCTGTCACCCTGTGCTCCGTGTTCCTGTTCAGTACATGAGGCAGCCTCGAAACACCGCAAAACTCAGGGCCTTCTGTCAAAATGAGGGCCAAGATGGTTTGCTAGCTGTCACTTCCATCACTAATTCATACTCGGTGAATCCTAGGGTTTTTATTCAGTATTCATTCCGTGCCATATACTGCAGTCTCTGGGGGGACTGAGCACGTCTGCCTGGTGTAAACGCTGGGGAAAAGCAGGGTGAGGCTCTGCCTGCTGGTTTGCAATTATTGTTGCTGCTGTTTCACCTGATGGCTCCAGCCGCGGTGCTGCCCCGGTGGCTCCAGCGCTCCGTAGGGAGGGAGGCTGGGACAGGACTGCGGTGCCTGCGGGTCACTGGAGAAGGCACCCTCAGCTGAAACGAAGCAAAGCAGTGGCTTCCTGAGGATCACAGCACAAGCCAGTGGTGGAGCCAAGGCTGGGAGCTGAACCAGCAGTCTGTGACAGTAACCCTCCGTAAGCAGCCCAAAAAAGGTGTAGGGTATGTCCAGGGAACAAGGAGAGGATAGCCCTCACTTCAAAGTCCTTAATTTCTATAAAAAAGTGTATACCTATAAATGCTACATGTTTCTTAAATTACCTTTTCTGAATAATTTTGTTATATAGTATTTCTTGTCTGTTTTTCCTTATTCATATTCATTCTAAAGACGAAAAAATCCACTTTCAAAAACATTTCTTCCACAGACCCTTTTCGACATCCCCTTCAGCTGGAATAAACCCGCTGCTGTGGCTGTGCCGTGCAGCTCGGCACGGGATCTCTTCCACCGTGTCAGATGCCCCTCGGGCTAAGCCAGGCCGAGGGGACGCTGCAGGAACAGCTCTCCCGCCGCAGCTGCTCAGCTGCCCCTTGTCTGCAGGTCATCAGGAGCTCCCAGCGGACTGTGGAGTCTCTCTGTGCTTTTAAATTACAGCTCCTCATTTGTTTTCACTTTGCAAGGTGTCTGTCAGTCTTTGTTCCCCCTTGCCAGGAGGACAGAGTTAGGATGTTTTTCACTGTCAGATGCAGACTTCCATTTCAGACCTGCAGAGATGAAGGGAAGCCATAGAGAAATCCCTACCGTAGTTCAGGGGACTGAGTTTTAAACCTCTGAGAAAAACAGTAAGTAGTAGGTATTGCTTACGTAGGCTTTGCGCAAGCTTCCTACAATGTAAAACCAGAAAGAATAAAAGAGGACCACATGGCAGAAAATGTCTCTGGCTCCATTTCATCCAGCGCCTCACCATCCTTTTCCAGAAACCACCCTTGCTCACCTTGGAAGGCCGTTCACACAGCTGATCCCGTATCTCTTTACAGTTTTGCAAAAATGACACCATGCCATTTGCTTCCAGGGGAAATCCCAGCCGAAAGCAGGGGGAACCAAAAGGGCCCAGGAACGCCACTCAGCTCTCTGTGTGAAGTTCCCACTGCACGTGAGGACATGGGCACAACAGATGTGGCAGAGAAGATTTTCTCCCAACCTCCTTGATCGTACAGCACTCAGGTGTCCAAACGTCCCTGGATGTAAGAGCTCTTTTGCATGACTATAACCACCTTTCAGCATTTACTCTTCTTCAGTTAGAAGCTGGTGAACGTTTTGCCTAAAGCTTTTCCTGTTGAGCCCTGCAAGGGCAGGTTGACCAAAGCATGTCATGAGTTCATGATGAATCCATAGATGTCTTCAGGTTAAAACAAAACAATAAACTAAAAAAGAAAAGAAAAAATGGGAATGTGTCATTTGTCACTTTCAAAATTCAATGCTTTAATATTTCATTTTAGAATGACTATCCATTTCCAGAGGTACTTCAAGGTTATTTAAATCATATTTTAAAATGTGCAAAAAGGATTGAAATCAAATGTGTAGAAAAAAACTCAATTTGTCAAAACATTTCTGAAGTAGTAATTTCAGGTTGACCTCAAGTCACTTTCCTCCATTAACACTTGGATTTTAAGTTGACTGAAAAACAAGCTGAAAGCCCACCCCTTCCGTCATGGCTGCAGATATTCACACAAAAAGAAAGAGGGCACAGTAACTTGTCTGTTCCATACAGCTGCGAAGCATTAAGTCATCTGTCCTCTGCCTTTTGTATCTCTGTATCGTCTTCCTTTGGACTCAATGCTTGTAAGAAGAATTGGTGAAATATAAAGGATTGGTGAAATGTAGCAAAGCAGCAGTATGAAAGTGCAAAAATTGTTAAGTTCAGCCATGTGGCCAAGTCTTACTCATTAGCTGGTTTGCCCACTTTTTCCCCAAGATACACGACCGGGTTTTGTTCTTTCAAATTTCCAAAGGATGCCTGGCTCTATGCTTTTGCATTTGCACAAGAGCATTTGGTATTTTCTCTTTTTTATCAAGTTTCCTTCACCTGCCTAAAGAGCAGAAATATTAACAAGTGATGGGGGAACTCATGATGTGGCACAACTGATGGAGGCACAAAGGTGAGCAACTTATGCTATGGGTCGAGGTTCTGCTCTGACCTCCTGTCTCCATGGCTTCTGGGTGCTGGGCATGTTTATGAAGTGCACTCTGTAAAATGTAACTCACTCCTTCTCCTCCAGCCAAAATCTTGGCTTCTGTCTCGTCTGTCCTTTCCTCTGTCTCTTGCAGAAGGCAGGAGAGACCTGTAAGTTGAATGATGTGCTCTTATTGCTCCTATTGAACGCTTGTAATTGTGAATGCAAATGGCACTTTTTATACATGAACAGAAAAAGGACTAAATTCACTGGATAAATTATTCACAACAGATAATTCAACCTGCTCTCGTGGGAGAGTGCAATGAATGTCTGATGATGTTAAAAAAACCCCCACAACTAATTCTTCCAACCAGTGAAGTCAATGTCAAAACCTTTTACTGACTTCAAAGGGAGCAGAACCTAGCCCCAAGCCAGAGGGCCCACATACGACTTCTCTTTAGTGGTTCTCACTTGCACTTAGAGCTAAAACCCAGACAAGCGTTTCTGTTTTGAGGAGCCCAGACTAATGCTGTATAGCAGAGTCAGGCTGCCAGGGCACATGCATTATTACAGCTCTGGTTGAAAGCAGGTCTGCAGCCGTGGCACAGAGCATTGCCCCCAAGCTGAAGTAACCCAGACTCAAGAGAAAGCCAAGGCAGATGTGCTGTCTAGCGAGTCTGGAGCTCAGGGCAGGTTAATTTGGCTAGGTTTGTCTACCTTGGGGAAAAGGAGGCTGAGGGGCGACCTCATTGCTCTCCACAGCTTCCTGAGGAGGGGAAGTGGAGAGGGAGGTGCTGAGCTCCAATCCCTGGTATCCAGTGACAGGACGCATGGGAATGGTTCAAAGCTGCGCCAGGGGAGGTTTAGGCTGGACATTAGGAAGGATTTCTTTACTGAGAGGGTGGTCAAACACTGGAACAGGCTTCCTAGAGAGGTGGTCGATGCCCCAAGCCTGTCAGTGTTTAAGAGGCATTTGGACAATGCCCTTAATAACATGCTTTAACTTTTGGTCAGCCCTGAACTGGTCAGTCAGTTGGACCAGATGATCGTTGTAGGTCCCTTTCAACTGAAATAGTGTATTCTTTCTATTCTATTCTATTCTATTCTATTCTATTCTATTCTATTCTATTCTATTCTAATTTACTTTGCATCTAGGATAGATTTGCAGCCAGTGAGGGGGTTTGTGGAAAGGGTGCCACTGGCCACCCCAACGTGGTTGTGCTGCTGGCCATCATCCCCGGTGGCAGTGCACCATGAGCATGATTTGGGGGCTGTGACCGTGCGCAGCAGACGTGGGACCTGGAAAAAGCCTTGCGTGGGGGCTGCCGCCGTTCTCGCCCCCCCGGCAGGGGAGGCGAGCGGAATGAGGGCTGGGCTATGCCCCGGCTCGTGCCACTGATCCCCTTCGGTTGCCGGTGGTGGGGACACGTGGCCTTGGGCACTGGGGAGAAACAGGGACACGGGGATGGTGCGAGGCGTCCTGGCAAGGTGGCAGAGTGGGAAGCGCGGGACAGGAGCGAGGCCAGCATCCTTCTCCTCTGCCCCGGGGGTAGGTGCCTCCCAGGATGGCTATCCCATCCCTGCCGCGCGGTGTTGCCGCCCGCAGCCTGTGCCCCCTCCACCGCCCCCCGCCTTCTCTCGGCGCTGCTGGTGCTTCGCCGCGCTTCACATCGCCCGGCCGCGGCCGCGCAACGCCCGTGGTCTCAAGCGCTGCGTGACAGCGCCGGGAGGACGCATCAGCGGTGCAGAACGCTCCTGGAAATACGAGCTGAGCTCCGCCTGCCCGGGCGCCCGTGCGCGGAGCCGCGGCACCGTCCCAGGGCACCCGCGGGCCCGGGTTTGGGTGGGAGAGGGGAAGACGAGGCGGCGCGAAGCGCGACGGGGCGCCGGGCTGGGCGGCAGCCGGGCGAGGAGCGCGGGCTCGCCCGCCGCCACCGCCGCCGTCCCCCGCGGGCCGCCCGGAGGGTGCCGGGGCGGCGTCGCCCTCGCCCCCCGGCGGGTGCCGCCCCCGGCGCCGTGCGGCCGGCAGCGCGCCCAGCCGCGGCCCTGCCCACGCGTGCGGCGTGGGGCGTGGGGAGCGGCCGCAGGAGGAGAGGGGTTAAGTTATGTAAGCCCTCTCGGGGGTGGAGGCAGGGGCGCTGCCGGCGGAGCTGCGGCGGCTCAGGTTGATGCGGAGTGGGCGACGGCGGCCTGGCGCAGGCCCGCGGCGGAGGAAAAGCGGCTTATCCCCCTCCGGGTTGCCATGGAGACGGGCGGGCGGCGGCGGCGGCGGCGGGGCTGTCAGTGAGGCATCGCACCGGGCACCGGGGCGGCGGCGGCGGCGGAGGGGAGGCCGCGGCGGCGGCAGCGGCGGCGGCGGCGGCAGACATGGACTCGCACTGCGACTGTGCCGAGCCTCCGGCCGCCGAGCAGCCGTCGGGGAGGATTAACAAAACCGCCTTCAAGCTGTTCAAGAGGAGGAAGTCCGGGGGCACCATGCCCAGCATCTTCGGGGTGCGGAGCAAAGGCGGGGAGGGGAAGGGCGCCGGCAAAGCGGGGATGGTGCGGAGCCGCACGCACGACGGCTTGGCCGACGCCGTGCTGGAGAGCAGCAAGAAGGAGGAACCGGGCGGCGGCGACCCGCAGAGCAAGGAGGCGCAGGGCCGGCCGGCCGGCAGCCTCGGCGTCTCCCCCGGCAGCTCGGTGGCCAAGTCGCACAGCTTCTTCTCCCTGCTGAGGAAGAACGGCAGGCCGGAGAACGGCAAGGCGGAGAGCGCGGATCAGCGGGCTGGCGGCAGACAAAAGAAGGGGCTGAAAGGGATCTTCAGCAGCATGCGCTGGCACAAGAAGGACAAGAATGGCAAGGAGGAGAGGGGGGAGACCTCGGAGATCCCGCCCGGCCTCATCATGCCGGGGTCTTTGACTGCCAGCCTGGAGTGCATCAAGGAGGAGGCGCCGAAACCTTTGTCCGAAACTCCGGGCGGCGCGGGGGAGAGCGGGCTGGAAGCGCCGCGGGAGAAGCGGAGCGGCGAGGCGCACGCCCCGGCCGAGGAGCCCGCAGCGGGAGGGGGGGAGTCGCGGGGCACCGGCCCCCCCCCCGGGGAGGACCCTGCCGCCGCTGGAAGGCGACCCGAGGAGCTCTGCCGCCAGCCACCGGACCCGGGCGCCGGAGAGGTTGGGACTGCGAAGGAGGCGGCCATAACAGGTGACATTCCAATAACGACTATCCCCCCTGTTGAACCTCACTGTGATAGCGGTCAAGAGACGGCAGCCGCCCCTGACCCTTCCTCTGTTGATCCACCCTCAGAGCAATCGATTGATCGTATTTGTTTGATGTTTGCTGACGTGACTTCACTGAAAAGCTTTGACTCTCTTACAGGCTGCGGAGATATTATTGCGGACCACGAGGAGGATGTGGGCGGCGGGAGTGGCGGCTGCGAGAAGAGCACCCCGGGGGCCGGCAAGCTGGGTGCCTCCAAGAAGCACCCCACCGTGCTGGCCTACCAGGGAGGAGGGGAGGAGATGGCCAGCCCGGACCAGGTGGACGACACCTACCTGCAGGAGTTCTGGGATATGCTGTCGCAGACAGAGGAGACCCGGACAGAAGGAGGAGGAGGAGGTGGAGGAGGGACAAAGAGGCTCGAGGGGTTGAAGGAGAACCGAGGTACCGAGGGGGCCCAGAACAGGGCGGCGGTGAAACGTGGTGGCCTCCACCAGATCCCCATTCACCTCAACCACAAAGAGGAGCAGAAGGCCAGGGAGAAGGAGCAGCACGAAGGAGTCCCGAACAGCGACGAGGGCTACTGGGATTCCACCACCCCTGGTCCTGAGGAAGATGGTTCCACGAGCATCCAGAAGGAGACCATTCCCAGGGACAGCTACAGTGGGGATGCTCTCTACGACCTCTACACTGAGCCAGATGAGAACCCGCCAGCAGGCCCTACGGATGAAGAGGTCACCTGCCTGCCACGCTCCAAGCCCATGTCTCCAATAACGACCACGTGCTCACTGAAAACACCCTCAAGCACAGTGAAGGACTCCAAGATACCCATCAGCATTAAACACCTTTCATCGCATCCCGCCAGCCATGGAACAGACGCCAGTAACAGCCATCACGTCGCACACCATCACCTGGCCAAAAGCGAGATGCACAGAACAAAAATCCCTGTCTCTAAAGTACTGGTACGCCGGATCAGTAACAGGGGCTTAGCGGGGACAACAGTAAAAGCTGCCACGTACCAGGACAGTGCCAAAAAGTAGTTGAATAACAGGTGGAGACCAAGACGGACAGCAAGGTCGGTGTGTGAAAGTCTGCGTAGGAGACCACAGATAATGAATTCGTTTTGCATCACCTGAAGAAAGGCACCTAAAAGGCTTACTTCACTGTACTCCACGGGCCTGCACTTCTGAATCCCTTCTTCCTAGACTGTATGGCTGAATATAAAAAGTCAACTTCTTTTCGAGCACTTTTTTTTACATTTGTATCTTTTTTCTGCAGCACTAAACACTGGGGAGGTTCATTTTTACATGCCTTTTTGGAAGCAGACTTGGATTATGAACCTAGATGAGCATCCTTCCTCATGCAAAGCAGTGCCATGAGTTCTTCAAGGGAACAGAGTTACAAAAGGAGCGACACGAGAGGTTCTCCAATACACTTATCTTTTAATCATTTCTGGGGGAGGAGTGGAGGGTGGGTGCCTGGCTCCGAAAATGGTGTTTGCTCTGCAAGATGTTGGAAAAAATGCCAAGCAAAAAACAACCAACCTAACAGGTATATTACCTGCTGTAGGAACGAGAGCGCTGCTCAGCAGCAGACTTGATTGACTTGTGTGCAGTAGCTAACTAAGGAGTTAGGTGGACTTGTCTAACAGGAAAACATATTTTTGTTTGTCTATCTGGTTGGTTTTGATCCGGTCTAATGTAAATGGGTAACAGAGACACCTGACATAGGTTCAGCTGTTTACATCAATACTTGTCCGATAATGCATACAATCAGGTTCAGGGAACATTTTACTAAATGCCAATATATACACACTGTTCACATTTATACAATAACTTGCTCGCCATGTGTAAATATATACATATTTTAGGAGATTTACTCAATGCTACAGATTTTTTATAAAAAAAAAAAATCACCCGTCTGTATTATCTAGAGTTTAAGCAAGAGTTAGTTTTTATAGGTAGATAATTTTACAGTTCTAAAACGATAGAACTTTGTGTAAGTACCTTAAATTAGAGCAAAACTCTGTTTTGTATGGGCTCATGCATCCCCAGATAAGTAAGTCTGAAGTGCTGATTTTATTCCAGTGGCACATTCCGTGTGTCAGAGCTGAGGGTCTGACAGCATTGCCACTGCAAACCTCTATTTTCAGGGGTTTAGACAAAGTTGCTCTGGGCTTAAACCTTACAGAGAAGGAACCCAGGAAAGAAACATGTTTTTTAATTATTATTTTTTAAAATATATAAAATTAGTTTTTGACTATTTAAAGAAGGTTTGGGTTCCCGTTGCTTTTTATTTTCATTCTTAATAATGTTAGAATAATTTTACTTTAAGAGAGAAAAAGAAATATGGTAAGCTAGTGGTACATAAAATGGTCTGATGAGCTTGGATCTTACGAGAAATGTATTAATGGCCAGGACATTTTTGAATAGTGGCTACTGTACATGGGCATTGACAACATTTCAAAGAAATTTAATAGGGTTTTAATGTGCCTGAGGACATATTTTTATGATACACTGAAAAAGCTCCAAAAATCACTGAAGTCTAAAGGTAAATGTTATGTATTTACAAAATATTTTGGTATAAGTATTTAATCATCAGACCACAGTTAATATAAAATATATGCTCCAGTGTATCTGAATAATAATATACATTTTAAAAATATACATGTCTATATTATGCAGAGAATCCTAAATTCACATCACTGAAGCTAATGGGTCTGATCTTACATAGCAGTTGGTTTTATTGTCTCTTAAATTGAAAGAAAAAAAGGAAAATAAATATACAGAATATACATTTGAAGGATATTAAGGTTATAGATAAACCATAAAAAGTCAGGAAATACAATAATCAGAATTGTATATATGTATATGTGTGGTTCCCTGGGGAAATGACCTTATAGTCACAAGGGTAAAATTGGCATCTAGTTATGAAATTCCTGCAAGATTGACTACCGAACTGCAACGCCCCAGTGAATAGGGAGAAAGTGTTAGTTTTCCCGATCTGTCCCTGTTTTCATGGTTTGAGTAAGAACCTTAATACACTTCAAAGAAGATTATTTTATATGTTTTCTTTCTAACGTATATGTGTGTGGTTTTCTACATGCCTCCTCACACAGACGTGTTGTACATATGCATGTGTAGTCAGAACGCACCTCCTCCTCGAGTACATGCACACAGGTGAACGTGCACACCCGTGCACAGTCGCACCCATGCGAACACGGCCGCGCGTGCACGCTCCCACGCGCCGGCTGAGGGGATGTGCTGGGAATCTGTCTCCAAACACGCTGGCGGTGATTTCCTTTGCCTGAGAAAGGGATTTGCATTTGGCCTGACTCTGCTTGTGCATTTTAGAAAGTTCAAGCTGAAATACCCTCAAAAGGATGAATGTACAGAGCATGGAATATTATCCTGGTCCTCAGCCTTAAACCTAACATTCCTTTTTCTGTTCTTTTGTTTTCATCTGACTGTAAGGGCCACATCTTTCCTTGCATGACAACTCTGCAGAAAAATCATAATTCCCCATTTTGTTTTCAAGACAAATTGTGCAGAGAGATTCTATAGGGTACTGGAAGTTGAGAGGGAGGGAGGATGTGGTGAGCTTGGGGTAGTACCATAAAAACTGGAGGCCCTGAGTACAGGCGGTAGGAGTGGTGCATCTTTAAAACCACTAGAAGACATCAGCGACCATCTCTACAGGACTTGTGTGTGGCAAAGTATTCATCATATGCATTTTGTTTGCATTGTGGCATGTCTGTATTGAGAAACCAATAGAGCGACACTAGACTAGCTCCCTGTCACGTAATTACTAACACGAATCACCATTAAAATGCTTTGGCTTCCCTTCATTTTTCTCTCTCTCCTTTGTGTTCTGCCCCGTTTTTCCTCCGTCTTCTGCATGCTGGTGGCTTCCCTCTCGGTGCTAACCCCCGGTGCGGAGCGGGGAGCCCTGGGCTGGCAGCTGAGCAGGGTGGGAGGGCGGCCGCGCTGCCTGCTGCGGCCCGGTGCTCCCCAGTCACGCTCCCAAGCTTTCTATTGCATACCCAGTGTAAGTACATTTTGCAGATCTCTTGGCGGTTCGTTTGGCTTCTTGCTATGTACATAATTTAAGGACAATCATATCCTTAAAAGGAAAATGGGAAAGTAGCTTGTCGTAGGGCGTCAGTATTTTGAATCATTGCGACGTACTGATGTTGATTCAGGGTAATGGTTGTGTGAGACAAAAAATACAATTTAATGCTCAAATTAACTTTGTATTTATAAAACTCGCTTTTGTCTTTAAGCCATCTATGTTTTTTATTTCGAAAGGTAATAGAAAATTTAATATTTACTAGGGCTTTCAATTTTCATAGAAATATATTTGTATAAGTCCACACAATGCCTAAAACAATCATTGGAAGGAGGTTCAAAGGCTTTCTTTAGACCTGTATTTAATTCCTGAAAGATCCCTGTAAAATACTGTGAGATGCCTGAGAACAAACAGTTAATGGTTTGCTGGATTTAAAGGCTGAGACATGCAGAGGTAATAGTCCTGAGGCATTCTGTGGTGGTTTGCATTCTTATTTATGTTGCCCTGTTCAAGCATATATTTTCCTTGGCTTTGGTAGGTATCAGGGTAGAAATGGTGTTCTGAGTCCCAAAGATAACATTCCCAATGCTGTCGTTGTTTTGATTTTCTTAAAGAATACTTGTCTTTATTTGTTTTATTTGTTGTTTTGTGGTCTGAATGATGCTTCGTAATTATCAGCTTGTATGTCATTCATAAAGGATTTTATAGATCAGGACTTGGCATTTAGTTACATGTACTCTTTGCACCTTCAGGTCCCTACTGGTAATTTTTGTATGTTCTTAGGATATTTCTATATATTGCGTAATGTTTTATAGCTAGCTACAGTGATTTCAGTGGTACACATTCCTGTCCTATATATCAGCACAAAAGATTTCCTTTCAGTTGCATGAAATGATGTTTTTGTGGACTTCTTTTGTCATGATAGGAGTTAAGTTTCCTGTACTATATGTGTGGCCTGCAACAGACATAAAGGGTCTTATTTTCTCTGTAGTGCGTATGCATTTTGCTCTTGCCAGTAATAGGACTCAAACACACGTAATAGATTTCAGAAGCAATTCCATGACTAGAATAAGAAAAATCTATGTTCAGTCTTATTCCATCAATCACCAGCATTTTCTTCATCCACTGTGAATATCCTCACCGCCATTCAGGGTAGTAGAGGGCTGAATTTTAAAAATTCCATGCATAGACATACACTATGAAAATTAATTCACTGATTATTTTTTAATGAGTCTTACTAAATTATTTATCTAAGCTAAGTGAATATTGCACCAAAGTCTTCAAAACGTCTGATACAGATGGCATTTTCGGTAAGATGCTATAAGTGCAGATGAGCCAAATTAACAGGCTTTGCTTAGCAAAGCGAAACCTAGTTGTTTCTTCAATTTGTAGTACTGACTGAGCTTGCAGATCAAAGGGAGCCATTGATTCCGCTCCATGGCCGTGCTCAGAGGTTTTTGTTTCCTGCTCTAATGGACTACTTTCAGAAAGGGCTTTTCAGCAAGATAATGGTATGAAAGAGACAGTTCACAGTAACAATAGCCACTTCCAAGGCAGATGGTTATCTAACAGCCGTAACGGGGGACGCTGAGCAAGGTGGCCTGAAAATGTATTTTCATAGTTATTGATATGAAAGGCTGAGGCTTCTGTCTTGGCAAAACAAATTGACACCGACTCAAAAGACGCTGCAGAAATGAGTCTTGGCAGAGTTTACACGTGACAGCTTCTGCAGGGTTTTATTATTTATTTATGTTGGCTTTTCCTTTTTTGTTGTTGGTTTTGCTCTGTTGATGTTTTCATTAGGATGACATAACCCCACGTGTCCAGGCAGAATTGCACAGCAACCCACTCTTCCGAGATTCAACGCCGAGAATACACTGTCAGTTGTCTTCAGTGGCCTGGGACTGGTCCCCGCGGAACATCCCTCCCTTCCATTGAGGGATGGCAGGGATGGGATGATGGGTTCCCTTGTCATGAGTCCACGTGCTGTTTACTGTGAGCAGGGGGTATCTGAATCTGTCTTGCTGTTTGTGTTCAAGGGACAGTTTATTTTTAATCGGACTCAGAAGTTTTTTAGCTCATCATTAGCTCACATCTTGTCTTCCCTGTGAGCATCTCAGCTGGGAACGGTCAGCATTGATTGGGTGTTTCCTAGGTCCATTTCTTGTAGAGAGAAATGGAAGAACTTGCCATATGCAAAGGAATAAGAGCTATAACCACTCAAGCCACATCTTGGGGACCTTTACTCCTGCAAAAGCAGGTTGTTAAAGCTCTCCCTGCCTTAGAGGGCTTCTCCATCCAAAACAGTGAGTACTATTGCCTGGGACCACCTTTTTTTTCCCCACTGTCTCTTGTTCCCTCTCAGCCATACTGCAGTAGCTTGGGAAACTGAGATTTTTGACCTAGCTCTCCAGCACTAGAAAAGAAGAGCTGCTGCCACTGTGTTCTTCAAGGGGGCTCTGCTCCTACTTCTTAGTCTGGAAAAAATTAATTCCCCTTCAGAACAAGCTGCAAAGATATTTAAAATGGAGATCTCTACTGTGTGATCTCATACACGTGGTGAGGATGTTAAGTGATACTTTGCATAGAGTCAATATATCCCTCCGCTTTCCTGTTGTGGACCATTTAGCAAATCTAGCAGGGAAGCATGTCACTCTTGTGGGAAAGCTCAAAGCTGTTTGTTATGGAGAGTGTGCCCAGATTATCTTTGGTAAGAACTGCTTTTCTTTTTCCTGTCTGTACATATTTAAATAAATAGAACCAAAGTTGTAGTGGAGAGAGGAAAAGGTTACGTACTTCACAGGGCAAGGAGTTTAAACTGCTAGGCTGAAGTAGCAATGGCTAGTACAAGAAGATTGCTTTGCCTACTTTAACGTCACATCCAAGCAATGCTCTGCAATAGAAGCTAATCCAGCTATGGCCACAAAGTTAGAAAACTGGCATTCGCCAACATGACAATCTCTTTCCAAGGTCCAGTTCTGCTGTGGCAAAGCTTCCACTGATTCCAGTAAGAACTGGAGAAGGTCCTTAGTTAATCTTAACGAAATAGGAAGTGTTTCTTAAATAAGTCTTCCCTTTTTTTAAAGATGAACGTTATTCAGGTGATTGTGCAGTCTTTTATATTACTGTAGCAGTATTTTCACTGATCTGAATGCAAAACATGTCTTTCTATTGTTTTTCCATCTTAACAAGCAGCCACTCCTGCACATAACTCCAGTGCTCAGCATGTTTAAATTACAGCTAACACAATCACTGCCTTCCTTAATTTAACTTGTGATGGCAAAAACAGGACCAGATCCTTTCCAGAGCACTAAAACCCCTGCTTATTGTGTCATTGTTCTTGGGTTTTTTTTGATGTGGTAACTAATGATGCCTCCCTTTAATTATTTCACAGCCACGTCTTAAATCTGTTTTTAGGGAGAACGGTATGTAGGGACTGAATGGTAAGAACTTTAACAGATTTTTATTATTTTGGATGATGTTGCATCAAAACAGTTGCTATTTCAGTATCAGGTTGTTTCCATGGGCTTTTTATGCAGATGCATTGGAAGCTTTGAACATAATGTGCTCGTAAAAGAAAATTGGCTACATCTGCTTTGAATTAAGCCTGATCTTAAAATGTAAAAGCTACACATCTGGTGATGTTTCTTGGTTAATGGCAGCAATGGGGAAGGTCTGCCCCAACTCACCTGCACCCCACAAACTGGGGGAGCAAGGCACTGTCTCCGGGAGAATTTGCTGTCTGGCCCTGCCGTGTGGTCCCAGCAGAGGGGTGCGGGGTGTCGCCATGTGGAGGTGTCTGCCGGATTAGACAGCAGCAGGAAAAGCCAGGGTGGCTGTGCTGGGGTGAGAGATGGGATAAAAGCAAGGGCTAGACCTCTGGTCCTTGTGGAAAAAGAGACTTAAACATATGCTTATAAAATCTGGCTCCCTTTTTTCTTGCGCCAATGCTAGGATTGCTGCGTTAGACTGAGTTAGGAGCCAGAGTGAGTGAGTGCCATGGTCTGGGTGTGCTGAGGCTGGTGCTGCTGCCGGTGGCCTTCCTTTCTGAAGGCAGTTTTAGCACAGGCACTTCCACAAATCCCCTGTAGCCCAGCACTGACCCGTGGCATCTCGCTGCTCTTCCATCCTCGTTTTGTTGGAGGTATGTCAAGACCCAAGCCCTTGGCAGGGTGGTGAGCGCTGGCTGCACCCTTGCAGCCCAAGGGCAAGTGGGGAGGGAGCATAAGAAACACCGTGCAGCAGCACCACCAAGTCCTAGGTAGAGTGCAAGTAACTTTCTGCAGCACGTGGCTTGCTAAAAGCAACGTTATCCTGCTTTTCAAAAGAGGGAGCAAGACTAAAGCTGTTGCCTTCGTGTAAAATTGAAGTAAATCCTCTGCTGTGGGACAGATTGCAACAGCTGGACTATATCTCAGTCCACCAGTATTCCCTCTGAAAACAGTGGATCTATTAGCAGTGTCGATTGTTATCAAGATTGAGTGAAGATCCCGTATTTGGCCTGATCTGAATTTTCCTTGCTATGTTTGTCAGCAGAGTTTGTCTCAGAAAAGCTCTAGTGTTGAGGCTTGTGGCCCTGTTGAAATGGGGGATGAGGTATGAATGTGGTTGCTGGAAAATACAGATTCAGTAAGTCCAGAAAACACAGCATGGCTTCAGTCTTTTATCACAGCCCAACTCTGCTTAAATATTGTGGTTGCCTGAGGAAAACATAGCAGGGACTGCTCCATGCTGCATCTGACAAACCGATGTTCCCGGGGTTTTTTTAAGTGCTGAAAGGGACAGATGTGTCCTGTTAGAAGTCACTTAATCTGTTTCTATAAGATGTGTTATAGCTAATAGATCACTGTTAATTACAATTTTCCCTCATATTTTTGTGTCAGCCACCGCCAGTAAGGTAGCGTATGACCTATTCGAGATAATGAGTGAGTAAAGCCAGAACTCCCTGCTCTTCTTATCTAAATGGTTTGCTAATAATCTGGCCAGTCTGTGTACACCAACTTTTCCTCAGTGAAAGCTCAAAACACTCCGGGGGGTGTTTTTGTAACAGACTGTTAGACGTACTCAGCTCCTTTCCACCTCTACAAACTTCAATGAGTATGTGTCTCCTCGAATCACTGTATTCTTACCGTATTTACAACCTAACTGATAGCAATAGATGTCTTTCTTCCCTGGCAGTTCACAAGGATATACTAATCAGTGTTTATTATATTTTTAATTCTGTAAATATTTATTTTGGTACTCTGTGTATTTATTGGCACTGATTCTGGTGTTTGCTTATGTGTCATTGTAAATGTTGATGGTTTCAATAGTCTTGCTTCTAATGAATGTAAGGAACTCAGACTAACTGCACTTTTCTTCCATTCAAAAATCTTACAGTGAAAAATATTCTCACTGTCATATTATGTGTTATAATGAATACAGTTAATAAAATCAGTTGTCACTTTTCATTGATGAACGTGAAGGTTACTTTTTGATGTTCAAGCTAGAGATAGAGCCAAGCTGTTCAGTGCACTGGAAAATACTAGGCTTTTGAAAGCAAGACATTAGGGAATTATGTCCCCAAAATAGCATAAAAGAGAATACTTGGGCATGTGTGCACTTTCATTTTTATGTAGAAATGCCTTTAGCAGTTTTACTAATAACATCATAGAATAAGTAGACTAAATCCATTACTTAGGAGAGGGCTTTCATAAATGAGTGAGTTTTGGTCTTCTGGTCTTCTGTTTCATCAGCATGTTCTCCCCCCCCCTCCTTTAAACCACTTAGACAATGGAAATGGACTGAGTTTCATTCTGTTTTCCAAATCAGCTTTGCTTGCTGCTTCTCCTGGTCAGGAAGCCAGAGGGAAGCTGGTTCTCTTGGCACAAATTGACTTTGGAGTTGCAGTTCTGGTGTGACAGCTCAAAAATGCTGTCTGCTGTAAGCTTCATTTCCCACCTTTAAAACTCAGACTTGACTGCTATGACTATGAAGTGACATTATTAGAACCTCTGGTTTGCAACTTTCTCTAAATTTCTTGCATTTAGAAGATGCATAAAGCATTTGCATCCATCTAGTTTTAATCCTTAAGTTGATTTATTTCACTTAGCTAAGTAGCACTGCCTGGCTAAGGGTTCAGGGAGCCTCCCATGTTACTGTTTGTCCATGGAAGATACTGAACCAGCCACAATAAGAACTGGAATAAAATCTGCTCAAAAGTTTTCAAGGAACAACAAAGCAAAAGGTATGAAAAGCTCATTATGCAAGTAGGGAGCAGGACATGGTGACACAGTATAAATTGATCCTGTGTTCACAGAAGCGTAAGTGCTCTTTCCAGTAGCTGGAATGAGGCTGAAGAAGTGTTTTCCCAGTGATTTAATGGGAAATTCAATCACTGTATATAAATGCCTGAATCTAAAGCAATATTACATTCAGGCCTTCTCAGTCTATGTCCCCTATTGCATGTTCATGTCTTTTACTTCCAGATGCATAGGATAAAAGAGTTGTGGTTTAAATTATTCCCTGCTGCAGAAGATTGCCTAGTGATTACCTTGCTTGTGTCCAAGTATAGCTACTGGGGTTTTGGGGGGAAAAAGGGTTGCAATGAAGTGCAGGGCAAAAGTACAGCAACCTCATGAATCTTGATAACTGCAGATCTGTGTGATGCAGCTGCTAACACCTTCCACAAAACCAGACCACAGTAGCCTGGCGCATCCACTGTGACAGAAAAAATTGAAAAGTCTCCTGAAACCAGGAGACTTGGCCCAAACATTCTTTTTGAAATCAAGATGAAGAGGCTGAGTTTCTAATACTGAGCTAAAACTCCCGTCCCAATTAAAACCAAGATCAGTCATTCCTGACAGTACATCTCTATGATTTTTGTGGCCACCTTACTGGAAAAGTGTTTGCAATGGGAGTGATGACCTGGAAATCTCCCTGTGACCTGTTCATTGAAGATGAATGCTCCATCCATTTTGCAAATCTATCAGGCAAGAAAGAGAATATTCTTGACTCCTAATAGCTGGTAAGGAATATTGGCAAGACTAATGGACCAGTCAACTGACTGCGAGCGAGTACTAGTCTCATTTTAAATCCTCTCCCTTGAATCATTGTATTTTTCCTTTTCAAAGTGATTGCATGGAAGTTATTTACTAGGAGCTCACATTGAGCAGACGCCTCTCCTACCTACCACGTTGCACATCTGCTTCCAATTAAAACCATTCCATGGTGCCCTGAGGGGGATGGGAAGGAGGCTCAAAGGTTCTGCAAAGGGTTATTTCAGCAGCTATAGATGCCACTGTGGCAGCTGAGGACTAAGAACCTGCTTCGTCTCTAGTGACACATCACTCCTTTTGCTCTGCAAAGGCCCTTAGCACTTGGCTCAGATATTTAGTTAGACCCTGGGAACAGGAGGTTTCTTCTTCTGACTAATGAAGGAGACTCGTCCTTGACCAATATGTGCATTTTTTCCAGCTTAAGAAAAATGAATATTTTTTAAAAGATGTAGATGGAGTCCTATAGTTACTATTCTAAATAGAACAAGACAAGCACAAGGAGTCTGTTGAGGTACAACTCCCCACAGCTACTCCAAAAACTAACAAACAACCCATGCTGATGCTGCGTCCTTATGCAAAGACCCTTCACAAAGTGGTTCTACGCAGCACTCCCATGTGAATCCCAGGTGAGATGACCTAGAGCCAAGGGTTGCCACCAGAGTGGAGGGAGGGCTTGTGCCTTCCGACAAAGCGCTGGTCCGGACCAGGGAGGCCCGAGTCCCTCTTCCACCACTTCCTTTCCAGGCAGCTGTGACCTGATTTACGGAAGGCTGCAGGTACCACATTTTAAAGTCTGATCCACAAAATCAGCTGCACCTAGCTGTGGTGTTTTTCAGAACTTGTGGTCTGAGGTTTTATGATAAAATTTCACTATCACTTAAG
Source organism: Mycteria americana (assembly GCF_035582795.1). Taxonomy (NCBI): domain Eukaryota; kingdom Metazoa; phylum Chordata; class Aves; order Ciconiiformes; family Ciconiidae; genus Mycteria; species Mycteria americana. The sequence continues at coordinate 200,702,235 of NC_134365.1, forward strand.
CACCTGCACCAGGCAGGCTCAAAAGCGTTGTGTGGCTGGGTCTGCTCTTCCACTCATCATGGTGGGAGTCACGAACAGGCCCTTTCTCCAGCCGCGTCAGCCTTCTCTGTGGGTGTGACCTGAAATTCATAGGTCCCTTGGGCAGAGGAGAGACTTGAGTAAAGATCCTCTGGGTGAAGGTCCTGAATGAGCAGAGGTTGACCGGGTAGAAGTGCGGCAGCATCGCGGAGGTGGTGGGAGAGGTTGAGGCAGCTAAACCTAGGGCAGTCAGAAGCCTTGTGGGCAGCAGTGTCCTCTCCTGCTTCACAGGGAGATGGTTGCCTCCAGGGCACTTATGTGGCTCAAGGTGCTTCAAGAACATACTCAGATGTAGGCTACCACACCGTGGGAACAAATGGTGCTGAGCTCCTTGCATGGAGCTGGGAACATGCAGGGCGACATGCAGACTGCGAAGTAAACAAAATTCCTATGACCAAACAGTATCTTAAGGACAGAAATTATGCCAAATCTCTATGTCATGTAAAGCAAGTATGTTCCATTCCTGCCCAGCTCCATTTGTTCATCTGTGAAGATGAAAACACAACCTAATTTTGCAACAAAATAGGTTTGAATAAAGAGCATAAATGTGTCTTAGTAAATATGAGTAGTGAAAAACCTGTTCTTGATTTTGGCTGTGTAGATACTGGCCACAATCTAAAGTGGACATGAAAAAAATATCTGTTCTACTAAAATGATGTAGAGGATCCGAAAAATGGTAACAAAAATCAAATGGATTGTTCTGAGTATTTCTTAAGGAAAAATAAAGACAAATAAGAATTCAACTAGTCTTGGTCTGTCTTTACAGTAGGGATATGTTACATCTACATCTGTCTTTCTCTGAGTTTCTACCCTTCACATTCTGCACTAATAGATTTTGTTTACTGACAGATAACAAATCGTACAAAAATGCAGCACTTACAGTGAAAAAATCAGTCCTGCTACTCTTTTGCTTATAGGTGTCTTTTTTTCCCCCCTGTGTTAACAAATTAAGCTTTTGATCCTTCCAATTAGACCATATCCAGTCATTATCATGCCACATTTAGGACCTGATTACGCAGCCACTGTGTCTGAACAGCTTCTTTCAGATCAGTAAAAAATGCTCATATGCAGGAACTGCAGAAATGGTGCTTGCATCCTTTGCAGAGCTGCCTATTGCTGCTTTCTCAGGGGCTTAGAAAATTTATGTCTATCATCACTACCTGATGTTGAATTTGCCTGTATTTTTTTTTTCCTAGGGTCTGATAGAAAACCCCATAAATCTGCAAGTTTTATAAAAAAACAGTTGGACCAGATTACACGGTTAAGTTAGCTTGTCTATGCCGGATCTTAATTCTCTCTCAAGATGTAACATGTATTCAGACCGATTTAAAATAAATGACTGTATCAGAAAACAAAACAGACATCAGAGCACAAGCATAAAGGCAAATGTCAGCCCCTGGCTCTGAAACAACCGGGACCTCAATCTGAGCTATGAAACCTTACATTTCTGCCTCAGCGCAGGCAAACATGCAGCACTATTTATAGCACAGCCTTTTTACTACCCTTCTGTTAGAATAGGCTTCATCGGAGGATTTACATGACTAACCAAAAGCAAAAGCCTTTTGTACTTTGTTTCCATAAGAGAAGGCCAGTGTGAAGCTGGTGTTCACTGGGCTGAATTACAGAAACTATCAGTTACTAGAAAACCAGTTACTAATTCAAAGGCATCTGTTACCATGGCATAGGTCTCCTCTTCCCTCTCCATGCCCCAGATTTAGCATCAATGATGGGAGCTTAGTGAAAGCTCAAAAAGAACGGTTCTTACCTCTGAAAAATAAAATGCATAGTCAAGGAAGACCACATGTTTTCATGGCAACTAAGGAGTAAAGGGTTAAGACCTAGGAGATGGCTCTGAACCAATAAACAGCACAAAAGACTCCTATTAGCAAATCAAGAGCCCAGTGTGCTCTCATTTCCCCCCTTGTATCTTCAATTAAACCCTTTGGGCCACAAAGTTACTGTTGGTGCCAAGGACAACAATCAGCATGAGGTGATTATTTTAGATTCTGCTACATACCCTGAAGTCTCGTGAAAATGAAAACCAACCCTCCCTTCACCCTCTGATCCGATTTCCAGGGCAGGGCAGGCCCACCAGCTAGTCCCCATCCTTTCCTCTCGCTGTCCCAGCTGCAAGCACCCGGGCTTTCCCCTGAGATGCCACTTTCTCACAGATACCTGCCTCTTCCTGCCTTCCAGATGGCAGCGGGCTTCTTAACAAGCTCCCTGATTTCTCTTTCCCCCTTGGGTTTTCATTTCAATGTTATCTTGTCACATCTGTTTTTCTCCAGTCAGATGATGTGCAGGAGCACGAGATGTAATGCTTCTTCAAGAGGTTACCAACCTGCAGCTCCCGTGGCCGTTTCAGACCCCGCTGCTGCCGCAGTGCTCCCGTGCAGCGAGGATCACTAATGCTCTGGTCTGCCAGTGACAGCCCCTGCCCCAGCTGCTGAGCAGAGGTAAGGACCACGTCGTTGAGGTTTGCGGGCTGCTTGTTTCCTTGTCTTGTTCTGCATCACATCACTGAACTTACTCTTTCCTCTCTAGGGCTTTTCTGCAGGGCTTCTTGAGGCTCCCCGGCGCTGTTACGGGGCTGTTTAACATGGCTCGGGAAGGAGGAGAACGGCTGCAGAACAGGGCAGGGAATCGGAGTCAGGCTGTGATACCCTTTCACACATGTCCTCTGTGACCTTCAGTGCAAAACTCCACCTCTTTTCTTCTTCCACCTCTAAATGGGGATTGTGATCCTCCTACAGGAAAGGTTTCATGTGGCCAAATCCTTCAAATTTCACCCCATTGCCTGTGAAGCGATTTGAGACCTGGGTAGGGCCATGGTGCAACAGCAGCACTCTCATTCCCCGCATCCTGCCCAGATTCCCCAGATGCAGATGTGGCCATAACATCTGCACCTCAGAATGAGAAGAGGGGAGGAAAAAACCCTCTTTCCTGTATTTTTTCCATGGGATGGCAGTAGTAAGTTCCCAGGGTGAGGATTCGGATGAAGAGGGGCCATGGAGCTGCTTTCCTTCCCCCTGGCTGTGGTGCTGGTGCCCCTGGAGCTCTGCAAATGTGGGATTAAAGAGCTGGAGAGGAAGGGTGACAAGGGGAATCAGCAGCATCATGGAGCAGCAGGAGCGGGGTGTTACAGTCCTTCCTCAGCTGAAGCTCCACAGTGGGGACCCTTCACCTGCCAGGGGCAGGAGAAGGAGAGATGTGGGGGTTACAACATCTTGAGCTTCTTGATATATCTGTCCTTAGACCTGGCTACAGATGCTCTTGCCTCCAGATGGCCTTTCTGCTGTGTCCTGCACAGCTTTGACCTGCTGATGGCCACAGACTCTCCACTTCCATGAAACTAACTGAAGAAACACCAGAGTAGGAAGTAATACCAGTCATAAAGGGATGGTCTGCTGCCTCCCTCGCTTCCAGTTTTCCACTAGGGATGGCAGCAGTAGTTATTCATTGCTCCCACCACGCAGCCAGAAGGCAGCCGTCCTTGGGATTTGATGAGCAAGGCGTTGAGCGTCGCAGAGTGATGTGGTGCCATGGCTCTGGAAAAGGACAATGTAGGAACTGATATATTGGTTGAACTGGTGACCCACCTGATCAAGCAGTCCATTGCTGTCCACAGATACCAGCAGAGGAGGTATTGTATAAATACACATGAAGACGCTACTATGGATAATTATGCAGTGTCTGTTTAGCAGAAGAGGTACCTTTGTAACTTCAGGTAGTGATTTGTCTCTGTTTTGATGAAAATTGTTTGTATCACTTGTTACCACAGAGGAAATTATTCCCACTTGCATAAATATTCACTTTCCATGACTGTTTTGAGGTTCTTTGCTTCAGTAATATCCTGTGGCTATGAGTTCCACACATTCATTATGCTTCACTAAAAGAGAGAAAGAAAAAACCCACCTTATGAGATGTAATTTTAGGTGCTAGGTAATCAATTTTTAATTGGGGAGGCTCAAAAGGAAAGAAAGGTAAGAGAAGGAGAACATCCTGATGAGGTGTGTTATATTGCCATGAGGTTGTTTGAAATGGCCTTGTTACTCACGCATGACTCATGCATTTACAAAGGAAAAAGTCAAATTTTTTAAGGGATATTGGTCTGGAGACAAAAGGGATCTCCAGTCCTTCAGTCAGCAGGCCAGGACTGGGGAGGATGCCGACCTGACACAGCTTCCCTCCTGCGCTGGGCAGAGCCAGCTGGGCTGTGCCGTGCTGCCCTGGCTTTCGCCTTTTCGCCTTCCTGCCCAGCAGGCAGCAGGAGCGCAGCGTTATGAAATGGAGATACTGGGAAACCTAATTCAGAAAGCATTTGTTGCCAAATCACGTGGTGCTTCATCCTCTGATAGTTTTTAACCAGCTCCTGGCTGGGTTTATTCTCCTCCTGCATTTCTAGGGTCAGCGTTTGAGAGCTGGGCGTTGCCACGGTCGGGGTGTCAAGCAGCCGCCTCTGGCAGCATCTCGGCAGGGGAAAGCTGCTGCCTCAGCTCTCTGGTAAGTCGGCCCACACCAAGGTCTGCTCATAAGATGTTATAACCCATGGGAGACATGTTAGTTAATTTAACAAGGTTTTGCTGTGGGCTCTATTTCAGTGACCGGTTTTGGTCCCAGAGCAGTGTCCTGAGGGCTCCTCAGCCCAGTCTGTATCTACCATCTCGGTGAGACCTCCTCTTGGGTCTCCTTGGGCTGTCCCTTACAGAGACACAGAATCACAGAGGGGTTGAGGTGGGAAGGGACCTCTGGAAGTCACCTGCTCCAACCCCTCTACTCAAGCAGGACTACCTACAGCTGGTTGCCCAGGACCGTGTCCAGACAGCTTTTGAATATCTCCAAGGATGGAGACTCCACCACCTCTCTGGGCAACCTGTGCCAGTGCTTGCTCACACTCACAGTAGAAAAATGTTTCCTGGTTCAGAGGGAACATCCTGTGTTTCAGTTTGTGCCCATTTGCCTCTGGTCCTGTCACTGGTCACCACTGGGAAGACTCTGGCTCCATCCTCTTTCCACCCTCCCTCCGGGTATTTATATACATTGACAAGATCCCCCTGAGCCTTCTCTTCTCCAGACTAAAGAGAGACAAGAGAGATACTTTCTAGAAGAAGTGTTACAGGTCACAGCACTGCCAGAACCACACTGGAGAAACGTGCTGGGGTCGAGCACTGTCCCTGCTCAGCCCCACACCATGCTTTGCCCCACAGCAGGCATGCATGCGTGCCTGCCTGGAGGCTGGTGAACACGGAGAGCTTTTGGGACCGTGTGCTGTCCCAACAGGGAGAGGAGGGACACACAAGCCCTCGCGTTGTGTGCGGTGGTTCAGGGCTGGGATGTGATGGAGGGGTGGTGGGACGGGTGGAAAGATTCCTTTCTAAGCAGCAGCACCAGCTTCTTCTGCCACAAACTGGTGTATAATGGCCCGGATGAACTCCACGCACCTCCTCACAGCAGGTACAGTGAAGCTGCTGCTGCTGGCAGTACACGTGAATGTTGCTGCTTTTCCCCAAGCCCCAGCTCACCCTTCTTTTTCCTGTAAGATACTCCCACGAAGAGATAATTTCTTTTATGAAAAGTGAAGCACCAGCCCAGCAAGCTCTGACTGTGAAGAGCAAATGATTTATTTAGGATGTCTTTGTACTCTGCTGAGGACCCCCAGCTGGATGAGAGTGTCTCCTGGCTGGTGCTGTGCCGGAGCCACCGCTCCCACGGCTTTACAGCACCAATAGACCGGACAGAAGGCATGGGCATCTGGGGAAACTGAGTCTGCCCTGAGGAAAGGTATTCAAGTGCAAAAGGCACTTGCAGGACCAAAGGACACCTGTGTTTTAGTCCTCCCTCTCCCACTCACCTGCTGCCTGCCTGCATGTGAACCAGCCCACCTCCTCGCTGGACGTTTGCACCGCGCAAATGTCGCTTGGTGGAGTATCTTCTGCTCCAGCTGTTCAAGCATGGGTGCAGGAGAGGAGCCCAGTTTGTGGCTGTTGTTTCTGTCCAAGCCTGCACTGGCTCCAAGGACTGTCCTCCCCTATGGCTTGAAGGTCTGGAAGAGCTGATGCAAATTAGCTCCACAATACTCTTCGGGGGGAGAGCTCCATCAGCAACATGTGTGATAACTTCCTACCTCTTATCTTCCTCTGCTGCAGCTATTATCAGACCCTCCTGTGTGGTTTTAAGAGCCTACTTCCACTGAGGACCTACCACCCGTGGAAGGGCTTGCATGCTGCTGAGGTGCTCTGGCTGTCATTAGGCTCTGACCCTGCTCTCGACGGTGGATGAGAGCTTCACAAGTCATTTAGGCTGGGAGAGGATCAGATCTCTGCAGAGGGTTTTCATACCCCTCCGGTGTTAGAAAAGCTACAGTGCTTACAAGGCACAACTTCAACTTCTGTACAATTTATAATTTCCTTTAATTGCTTAAAGCGCTCTAATTTTTACACCGTTGTGAAAGGATCTTTGTTTACAATGATTGCAGAGGGTAATATTTCTAGCATGGGTAACCATGGCAATGAATAATTCTATTCTCAGGAACTGTGCCAGCTGCACTAATGCCTTATAGTAGCACTCAAGCAGTTTGCTAATGAGAGACTTCTCGTTTATTGTAGGAGGACATTTTCCTGTGTCCACGCATTAGCCTGTAGTTTCTTAAAAGCACGTTCTTTATCAGTAATACGTGGAGGAAAAAAACAAAGCAAAACAAGCAAATCTCAGTTACAGCTTCTCTTGCACATAAGGTGTTCTTGGTTTTTTTCTTGGGGACTGTATTGTAAGATACATTATTTAAGGAAACTTATGGTATGCAATAGTCTGTTTTGGTTTTACTACTGCCTTCTAAAATAAGGATGAGCTTAGGATGCTCTAGAGCAGCTGTTTCTTACAAAAAAGACACCACCCTGTAAACTGATCTAGTCAAAGATATGCGGCTTTTATCATTAGAGGAAGGACTTTAACTATTTTAAAAGATTAGTTTTATAAGGAATTGTATTTGAGTAAAGAATAATTTAAAAACTTATTACTTTATAAAAATATATATTACAGCTTGGAGTCAAATTACTTCAACACCAAAGCATTGAAATTGATTAAAATATTGTTCTCATCTATGTATGAACATGATTACTATATTTGTAAAAAAATTATATAAAATAAGCAAAATATGTATTTTTACATATTTCATGATTTAAATGCAATTTAAATTATTTTAACAATAAATGTTCCAAATGGAATACTTTTTTAGCTTATATGATTTAGGGTATGTTCAGTAGAAACCCTTAAGGGATAGCTAAAGTACAGTTCCTGTCATTCCATGGACCGTGGTCTCAGAGTACAAAAACAACCAGGTAGAATAAAGCATCCTCTCCTGTTTTCAGAAAAACATTAACAACAATCCCAAGTCTCTTATCCAAGACCAAAATCCTTAGGAAAGATTTATGGAGCAACTGTTGAATTGGGCAAAGTTGTTTGGAACGGTTGTAGCTTGAGGGTTTCTAGAAAAGCATTCCTTAGCCTTGTGTCTTTGATCAGAGAGAAAGGTGAATGAGCCCAAATAAACAGCACAGTACAAACCTTCAGTTTTTTTCATGTCACAAAGCGAATTGGTCTCTTTTCTATGGTTAGTGATTTGGTGCCCCAATTAGTGGGCTCTGTTGTCACCAGTCTCTAAGTGACCGACATCTGCCCAGAACCAGCTGCCAGGTGGCTCACGCAGCGCCTAGCCTCCCTCCGCAGGGCTCCCTGTCATCACCCCTTCCTGCTCTGCTCTCCAGAAAAGATCCTCTGCCCATATCCCTAAAGACAAAGCAAGATCCACCAACTACACTTTCCCAACAAGCTCAGTCTGAGTTGACTTAAACGAGAAAATTTCCCCTAAAATGCTGCTCAGCCTGGGATAGCTTGGTTCTTCTGCAGCTCAGTAACGCCCCCACCTCTTTGACATTTAAAAAAGTAGGTCAGTTCTGAAATGAAAACAGCCCAGAAAAGCTGCAGTGATTTTCCACAAAACTGTCACAACTCAATGGCTGACGTTTTTCTTCCCCAGTTTCTTTTTCCGGCTAAGACGGTTCCCTGGGTTAACGCAAATGATTAAGTCGCTTGGGTCTTCCTCTGCCCCCTGAAACTACAAATATTCATTTTTTGGAAATTTACAGCTCGTTTGCTTCTCTCCCTCCATTTCGTCCCAGTGTGGACAACCACCAAGAGGACTGGTCCTTTCAGCCTGGGAACCGCTGTCGCAGCAGGGCTCTCCCCGGCTCTGCTCGGCATGGCAGCGGGGTGCCAGCCCTCCGGCAGCCGAGCCCAGCCTGAGCACACGTGCCGGGGTGGGGGTACTGCAGAGGGGTCTGATACCTGCTGGCCTGCGGGTTTCCTCCTGCCTGTGTGAAGCCATGCTGTCTCTTCTCCCTGCTTTTGCTGGAAGCTTAGAGGAGATTTTCCAATGGGACGATGGCACAGGAATAGTTTGCGTGCTTCTGTGCACTGACCTGATGAGCCCTGATGGACCTGATGGCAAACCTGGTGAACCCTGCAGAAATTGCCTAAAAGAGAAACGGTGGCTGACCTTGGGCCACTGACCTGATCTAAACCCTGGGCTACCCAGCATTTGCTGCTATTTTCATGGCTACCCCAGATAGCTGCCCCAACGTGGGAATGCTCTGTTTCTGGGTTTTGGTTTTTTCTTTTTTTATGAAAGATGTACTGACAAAGAAAGAGCTACAGAAAGGGAAAAGAAAAGAAGGGGGGAGAGAGAGAGAGTCACTTCATACAGTTCTTCCAGATGGCAGATACCCAAGCCCAGGCTCCTTCTCAGAGGTGTAAATCCAGCATGCACTTCTTAAGGTCCGTGGAGTTACCCTTGATTTACAGTAGTGTGCGAGCAGCCCTGGCTGGCAGAGCTGCTGCAGTAGTGCAGGGTAAGTGCTCAGGGAACAGGGAGGTTGCATCAGGATTAGTAAATAAGGCTGTCCTGAAAGGGGAGAGATTTTTACAAATTCCTGCTGGGTTTGGGAGCTCGTGATGGGACTGGTGTTTTGCACGGTGCCGTGGCCATTCCTCCTCAGCGAGCTGGGCTGGGATGCCACCTCTCACTTTGCTGTGGGCAACAGACCTCTGCAGAAATCCTCTCTCCCTTTCAGGCGTGGGGATGTGGTGCCCAAAAAGCTTCCAGGGAGGGGACTCCCACCACAGAGGGTTAAAGTGCTGTAATTTCCGAGGCAGTCCCGAGTTCGTCCTTTTCTGAGGGCTGCAGTGCTGCTCATTAGAAGCAATTAATCTCCAGTGCTATGCTCTCCTGTCAGGTCGTGCTGCCGTCACAGGCCAACTCATCCGTGAGGAAGCAGCCGGGCGTCCCACGCTGACCAGTGTCTCCTCCAGTGTCTCACTTCACTCTCATCCCTCACAGGTGGTTTGGGTAAATATGTGCATGGACATAACACATTAATGGCAGTCACATCTAAGCCCCACAAATGAGGGGAAACCTGGACAGCTTCTGCTGCTGCTGCAAATTAGGTTTGTGATTGAATTAGATGCAGTTGTTTGAGAGATGCAAGCCATTCCCCAGCGCCTGGGAGCTCTGTAGTTGCTCTAGGAGAGAGCTAAAGAGGAATCAGTGCACTGATCTGGAAGTCTTCTCTGACAGTTCTTTTCCTTAACATTGGTGCCAACTGTAAATGATGTAAAACGTTGCCATACCTCTCCAGAGATCCCTTTTCTTGGACAAATTGTCACCAGTCTTTGGCATCCCTAAGATTGCAGGAGAAGGCATTGCTCAGCCAGGTGAGGGGATGGTTTTCACCACCCTTCTGCCACATACATTATTCTTAGGTCTCTGTAAACCTGTTTTGCCTTCAGAGCTATGGCTGATATAAAGGAGCTTGCGTTAAGGGTTTTACTGCTAGTTTTACAGGTAGCACTGTCTGTCCAAGCAGTTCCCAGCACGCCAGCACGTCCCAGCTGCCAGCAACCATCCAAGGTAGTAGGACTCAGTCTAATTTTTTCTCTCTCATCTACTGATTGATCACCTGTAATTCAAACCCCCGTCAGAGATCACAAACATCACCTGAGATGTTACAGTTATTTCTACAGCAGATCTCAGTTCTCCTGAACACCCCAGAAACTTCCCACAAAATGCGTAGGAGACTCTGAAACTACCATCTGGGAAAAAGCCCTGGGTCAAAAAGGTTGATGATATTATCTCACAAAAATGCATCTTCCCATTAAACTTCACACTACCTGACCCACAAGGGACCCAGGGAATTGTGGTATCCACTGCTTGCTTTGTTTGTCAGCCATGACTTTCATTTCTCATTTTCACTAAAGTAACTGTTTTTTTCCTTTTTCCTTAAAGCTTCCATTCACCCAGCTTGCAAGTCATTGAAGAGCAACTGCATTAGACGTAAAGGCTACAGAAAACAGGTATTAGGGCCCTGTTGTATGATAAAGCTGCTTCACCAGCATTAGAAGTCTGGCTGGAGGTGGCCTGTGGAGAATCCCTACGGGGCACAGGAGCTGCACAGGAGCTCCCAGCCCGGCCAGCCTGCGGGAGGAGACTCTGCAGCTCCTGGCGTAACTGCTTGGAGTGGTGACCCTTAGACCTGCACCTACGCGACTCTCGTTTGTCCTACATCCTACATTTGTCCACACTTGTCTACCGGCGCTCCCATCTCTTTTTAAGTTTCGATGCATTTCAAGTGCATTTGTGAGAGAATGTCAGATTGTTCTTGAAAACTTGTATAGCCCAGAGGATTGCAGTGGGGCTTTCTACTGCAGTCTGAGCTGCCTCTGCTCTGCTCCCCCTGAAACCACCACTTTGGGGCTTCACCAGGGCCTTTGGGAGTTGTGGGGGGGTTTGGAGCTCTGACACTGTCCTTTTCCTGCCTCCTTCTTGCTGGTGGAGCAGGCAGAGTTCACCCGGCCACTCACTGATGCCATGTGGATGAAACGCACCCCTGCCCTGCCACACTGCCCTGCCACACTGCCCTGTCACATTGCCCTGCCATGCTGCCCTGCCACGCTGCCCTGCCACGCTGCCCTGCCACACTGCCCTGCCACGCTGCCCTGTCACACTGCCCTGTCACATTGCCCTGCCACGCTGCCCTGCCACGCTGCCCTGTCACGCTGCCCTGCCACCCTGCCCTGCCACGCTGCCCTGTCACGCTGCCCTGCCACGCTGCCCTGTCACATTGCCCTGCCACGCTGCCCTGCCACGCTGCCCTGTCACACTGCCCTGCCACACTGCCCTGTCACATTGCCCTGCCATGCTGCCCTGTCACGCTGCCCTGCCACGCTGCCCTGCCACACTGCCCTGCCACGCTGCCCTGTCACACTGCCCTGTCACACTGCCGGCACCCACTGGCCGCTCGGGAGCTGAGCTCTGCTCCTGCTCCTATCTCTGAGCTGCAGAAGAAGAGCACACAAATCACCACATCTCCCGCTTGTCAAAAGCAGAAAAATATCCTCTCATATAAAACCATTTTGACTTGTGGCTGATGTGCCCAACACGTTCAAGCACTGAAAGGGTTATTTAATTAGCAGCGTGCAGTCTGCACCCATAACCTGAGAGGAGGTGCTGGGGGAATGGTTTTGGCAGCGTTTCCTTCCTCCCCTGCAGCCAGTGAGCCCAGGAGCCGAACCCAGGAGCTGACCCTGGACAGCTGGCACGGCAGGAGGGACGGCAGACCAGCTTCTGCATGCAAGCTGCCGTCTCCTCGCCTCGCCTCGCTGGTCGGTTCCCTGATGCACGCTCCTCCCGCGGGCCTGGCGATGCCGCGGCCTTCTCCTGCTGCTGCCGGAGCCCTGCACCGATCCTGCACCCAGACGCGCTCCGATCCCCGTGCAGCTCCAAGGGGCGTACGCAGGGGAAGGAACCTCACGAGGGCGGGGGCGAAGGAGTTCAAAGGCTTGTCGAGCAGAGGCTGCAGAAAGAGGTGTGGTGGGGAATTAATAATAGATTTCACAATGGGGAAAAAGAATTTTTGAATGTGGAAAAAAACCGCTCATCTAGTTAAACCCTTCTCAGTTTGGAGCTCTTCTGCCTGCTTGGTGGCTAAATTCCCATTCCTGCAGTTTGTACGAGGGTAGCAGTCCCATGCAATGTCTTTTGTGTTTCGGATCAGGAATTACCATTTTCTCCCAGTATTGAACATGGGCCTGGGAAGAGGTTGAGTCTTCCAAGCTGCATCTTCCCTCTTTTTTTTTTTTAAATTAATGCAGCTGCCATTATCTTCCAGCTGCTGTTGAGGAACAGTCTGGAATGACTCATGACACTCTCCAGTTGTCCCTTGCGATGTGTGAGACTGGTGGCCTGAAGTGAATGGGATGATTTGCCATGATCCTGCCTGGCCTGCCTGATCCTTGCAAGCCAAGCAGAGGAATAGGTAGCCCAGGTGCGCAGATCCTTGCAAGCCAAGCAGAGGAATAGGTAGCCCAGGTGCGCAGAGGGGGCTAAGCCCCTTCCCAGGGGCAGCTCCCACCCCACGCTGGCCCCCCTGCCGAGAGCACCGCATGGGTGGGAGAGGCTCTGGTGTGGGGGTTTGCAAGGGTGGCCAAGTGACGGGCCCTGATGTGATGACCACTCTCCCCAGCTGCTGTGCAGGGCTGTGGCTTCTCCCATCTTGCTGGAGGGAAGCCGCCCTGCCATGCCGTAGGCAGCCGTCTGCATTGCCAAGGATGCAATGCAGGAGCAGGAGGTGGGAGGATGGGAAGGGGAGGCCATTGGGTGGGGGAAATACAACTGTTTACCTCTCCTCTGCTAGTAAGTCTGCCCAAGTGCTATGTTTGTCCAAGAAGAGTCTGCTTGAATCAGTGGGTTATGCTTAGAAATCAATTGTAATGCAAATGCAACAGAATACAGCTCTCTGGTGGTACCCCAGGCACTACCCCTCCTTGGCTTGCAGGAGCACAGCTTTTACTTAATGTCCATGCTGGGCCAAATTCTTCTGTCAACGTAGCTCATTCGTGTCCAAGTATTCCCCAGATCACCTCTCTTTTTTTTTTTTTTTTTTTGCTATCATCTCTGCAGGCTTCTGAGAAGTGCTGCACTTGTCTGGGGTTTTTCTCTTGCCCATCAGGTCCTGGGCCATTTGGTTTTGGAGCAGTGAAGAGCTGCAGTGAGCCTGCTGTGGGCAGACTGCCCCGTGAGGGGCTCAGGGGCTCTAGACTTGCCTGAAAACCAAAAAAACCCTGGAGAAATAAGGGTAGCCTGGCCATTATCTGTTGATTTCCATTATAAAGGAGCACCATAGACCATGGCAGTATTTCAGTGATGTAACCCAGTCCTGTACTCACAGGCAGAATTTGGCCCTCTGTGTCCTGGCACAGGAGGTGGAGGGAAGCCATGGAAGTAGGTCCATCAGGATGAGTGCATTGACTTGATGTTTTGGGATATAATTCGCAGAGTTAAAATGCATGAACAGAGATTTTACACTGAAATCTATGATTTCCTCTGAATTCTCTTCTTTTGTGCCTTCTGCATGTGAGCTTTTGTTAGTCAATTGCTACACAGCATTTTACAGCATGTCTTTTGTGTAGTGGTCCTTTCAGCTGTCATGCTCTGATCACATTCAGCCTAGATGTATAGAGCATTTATTGTTTGCTTTGGGAGTTTTTTAATGAACGTTTCATTTAATATTCAGCCTTACTTGCCATTTGTCAGCAAGATCAATGTCCTGTTGAGTTTCACTCGGAGCAACCTCAGTGCATCAGTTATGGGCTCACGTCTCGTTTCATCAATAGTTGCAAATAGGCCACAAGACCATCTGTGTCAGTCGGGTACAAGAGTGAAGACAACAAAGGTCTAATTACAGACCATAACGGAAATTACCCTCTTTTTTCCTTTCCTTCTCTTCTCAGACTCTGACCCATTTTTTCCCCCATATCTCATCTCTAGTAAATGTCTCGAGCTCCATCTAAGGGTGTCCTGTCAAGGGGAAAAGAGAATTATGTTTGCTTTCTTCCCTTGTTTATGCTGCATGGAGCAGGCCTAAAAGGTTTTCCCCTCTTTATCCCATATTCTCTTGCATTCTTTTTATAATAACTCCAGGGCTTGTCCTAATAGACTCACTGGATAACTGGAGTAATACAGATGTATACGAAAACTGCTTTGCTGAGAGGAGTAATGATTTTTCACTGAGACTATTAATGTCCTTTGGGGATTTTTATTCTGTTTCATTGAAATGCCTAAAAATATGTAGGAGAAAATGTATTCTTGTTAAATGATTGGATAATTCTGCCATCTTAGCTAAGAGTTGGGCAACAACTATCCAAGACATCCCGCAAATTCTTCAGCAAAAATAGGGAAGGCCAAAGTTGACATTTTACATATATTTTTCTTTTAGAGCTATAAGAAGCAGTCCCAATCCTCTTATGTCTTGTTTTTATATAGAAATTAAAGCACAAGCAAGAGCACAAGCCAGTTTTTTTTTGTTTTCCTTGCTAGGTCAATGCTAACAGAGTGTTTTTTGAAATCCCAGCAACTGCTACTAATCCCGACCTGATTTGGAGTCTTTTCAAAGCACACAAATAAAACCAGGTTGACAAAGCTCAGCTCAGAGACTGGTTTGCCTTCATTTGTCTCAGCTGGGACTGCCACCGGGGCAGGAGAAGCACCACCAAACTGATCCGCTGGCAGCGTTGCTTTCAAGAATACTTTATTACTCTGGAGCAGCAGCATCAAATCCTATAAACTTCCTGGGATCGCTGGTGTGTTGGCCATGGCAGTAGCAATAGTTGCACATAAACACTGACCTCCAGAAGCACTTTTTCTCCTTCTCTTTCCCTCTTAGCATTTTCTTAGGTTTCCTCTTTCCAATACCCATGTGCGCCTTTAGTGCCTGCAGCACTGACCTTCCCTAGTATTTGTTTCCTCTTCTGCATGTCCCTGCCTGTTGTTTCAAGGGGAACTGAAGCTCTTTAAAAAGCCCCTTTTTGCTACAGAGGCTGCAAATTTGCCCTATTTCTCCCACATTACAGTAGGGCTCCAGACTCACTTGTTAGTCATTCTGGCAGGATCGATAACTCTGGGAGAGGAGGTCAGAATGGGCAAATAAATTTACATTGAGTACAGTAATAAACATCCTGGCTATAAACTCCCCTCACATACATATTCCATTTTCTTTGGAGTTTGTCATTTAAACATGAGGCAAGCTGTATTCAGATAGGAAGTTGGGAATGATGGGGAAGGAGGAAGAAGGATGATCAAGGCACAGGTCATGACAGTGATTAATTTAACAGCATGTGCTTGTGTGGTTGTATTTCAGGATTTTGTTGCATCAAGAAAACCATGTCAAGTAGTTTTGGGACACTGATGAAGTTTTATTGCTCTTCCCAACCCTTGTCTCTAAACCCACAGTTATTTTTTTTAAAAAATCATGAATCTCACTGAAATATCAGTATCCTATGACCTGCTCTCTCGACTGCTCCTCCTGTAATTCACTCCTGGGTCCTTCCTCAGAAGTGAGTGCTGCCAGTGTTCTTACCACATCCCCTCTGCAAATCATCCCTTTCACAAAGGCACTTGAACTACAGAACAGAGATGTCCTCCTTACAAGACCAGAATTTTATCCTCATCACAGAGCTTTTACTACTGTGTAATACACAGCAATCATCTAATATCTGTCTTCTTTATCCATAAAATGAAAGCATTAATATCCCCGTCTGTCAAAGATTACACATAAACATTCGTTCCTCCCAGGATGTGATGGAGATCCACGTTCCCTTTCATATAAGCACTGCTACCTCTTCTGTCCTAATGTCTGATCCAGGGCAGCTGCCTTGAAGAGCATTCTGGAAGATATTCACACTCTACTGATTCATTCTCACATAAAGGTAAACGCATACATAAGCATGTACCTGAACAGGGGTTTCCACAAGTCATCATGTACTCAGTATCCAAATAATATTTTAGTGCCATAAAAGGGAAGCTGATTTTAAGGAATCAAAATAATCTCAAACTCTGGGGCTGTTTTCCAGCAAACAGATTAAATGCCTGCAGCCCTACACTGTTTTCCCCGTACATTTCGGATTCTCTCAGTTCAAAACGTTGCTTGGTGCATTTTCCATGATGGTTGTCATTGGTCCATTAATTCTAGCAGCTCCAGGGTAAATTCTGTCTGCATCTTCCTGCAGTTACACAGCATTTGATTTGTCCTCATCTACATAATCCATCTGTCCCCTGATCCGAGAGCTGTGTGCAGCCTTAGGTGCCAGGGAGCATGGGCTCAGTGCGCCGCTCTGAAAAGCACGGACAATAACCTTGCCCAATTTCTGGCTTTTTTTCTTAGCATCTGATTAAATTAATGTGATTCTGTGCATGAGTCATGTAATGGGTGTCTGTTTAATGTACGGCTTCTCAGTCGTGGCGCCTATTTCTGAGAGGTGATGGATATCAGTAAATGGAGTTAACAGGTGCTCGGGTCGTCTCAGGATCTCATCTGAAGTAGTGCGACAGTTCCTCGATGTGGCCAAAATCACATGCAGTGCCTCTGTGCCTCTGAGCATGGGGTGGGGTCTGGTCCATGGGTGCCAGCCCACCTGGTTTCTGCATCCTGAGGACTTTAGCAGCGGGTACACCAGAGGGAACCACCAGCTCAGACAGGGAGACATCCAAGGCAGACAGTCCTGCGTGTGGGGATGCTGCAGGCAGGGGCCTGAGTGCTCCAGCACCGACGCAGCCTTCCTGGATCCAGCCCTCAGTGACGTGGTCACGGGAGCACTGGCAGTCTCCAGCAGATCTGCTCTGGTTCGTGGGTCTGACTCCCCACTCAGATTTCCACATCAGACCTCATGTTAAGTACTGGAAAAAATTATCTTTGTGGTGTGGACTTCTTTATGTACAGTTTATTATGTTTTTCTCGCAAATAATCTTGATTTATTTAGAATTTGCAAAGATTTGTGGTATCTGATCCAGATGAGCTAGAGGAGCTGACATCCCCCGTCACCACCACAGCAACATCTGGCTCTGGCCTGCTTGTGGCAGGCATTTAATCAGATGCTTACAGTCTATGTGTCTGTGGATGTGTTTGCACAGTGGAAACTCTCCCCATGTTCCTCAGAGCTGGTGCTGCTGGATTATTTTTTTTAAATATTTCTTTTTTAAATTTTATTTTATTTTTTTCATTCAGGTGGGGTGGCTGTAGGAGGACACAAGGCTGAGGACAAGTAGGAAAACATGAGACCATGCAGCATATTGGATCTTAGGGAAAGATGCACAAAGATGCCCAGTGCAATTATGCCTGTTGGACAGGCTTAAAGCTTCCCCCGCTAACATGCAACCCACAGAGGTACTCTGTAAAAAGCAATCTGGAAAAAGAGAGAGAGGATGTGTGCACTTATAAGTTGACTAAAACTATTTTTGCTCCCCATTATCATTTTCTGGCAGTTGCTGCTGCTTTAAAACTCTTCCAGCAAGGACAAAACATGGGTTTTTTTCCAAAAATTGTTTGTCTCCAGCGCACTGTGCTTGAGCCAGCAGGCATAACCCAGAGTTTTGCAATCTCGTGTTTTGAGGGGATGGGGAGGACTCTGAGGCGGAGCTCTGTACCAAACGCATGCAAACAGCTCGCCTCCTTGCCCCCAGGCTTTCTTTCTCTCTCCTGAAGTGAGCATGATGCTGCCTCACTAAAAGAGCTTTGAAGTCTTTGCTCAGGAGTCACTCTGGAGTTGTTCTGTGCTATTGAAATGACAGTTTTGTGTTGAAAATTTCCTTGCAACTCACTCTCCTGCCAGAGCAGGCATTACTGGTTGGTTCCCATGTTTGCTCGTATTCGAGGTCTGTGTTAACCTTGTCTCTTCACTGACTGCTTCAACACTGCAGGGAAATGGATGTGAGAGGAAACCAAAATAACTAGGACAGGAGACAAATACCAGGGAATAATAGCTTGTAAGTGAAGAAGGCCTCTGAGGAATCAGAGAGACATGGGTGTAGATCTGCGTGAACTAAGTAACAACAGCAAAACACACCTAACAATTAAGGAAAATGAAAAACAGTTGAAATTTCATGTTGGAAGTTCTTCTCCTGATACCCACCCCTCCTGGGAGCAATCAGCCCTTGAAGCCATCTGCCCTGGAGAGTCCCCAGCTCACAGTTTCCTAGCTACGAGGCACAGCAAGGGATCTGGTTTATAATCAAGCCTGTAGTTTGCAAGACTTTTTTATCCATAAATCTTTGAGTTTTTCTTGGTGTCAGAGAAACACTGCTCTGGCCCCTCCAGAACCTCCCTCCTGATGCTTGAGCCATGCTCATGAGGCCACACAGGGTCCATGTCCTTAGGATGGCACTAGGGCACCAAGATGTTAGTCTTCTAATGGCCTGCTCACCTCATGTGCCTCATAAGCAACACAGCTGCTGGAGCACAGCCGCAGGACCACCTCTCTCTCTCCCTCACCATGTCCCCAGGAACCAGCTTGCAGCACACTGGCATATCAGCTAAGGGGGCTGATTTGGGGTAATTGGCCTGTCTGGTCTGGGAGAGGGTGCACACCTGACAGCAGGAGAGTTTGAGGAGGAAAGAGCCAATTTTGTTGGTCACAAAATCACTGAAAGAGAGAAGACTGGCCTATTTCCAGAGGTGAAGAGGAAAAGTGATTTTGGAAGGACAGGTTGGAGTCAAAAGGAGAAGCATATGCAGTCCAGTGCTCTCTTCACTGGATTGTGTAGGTTCAGGGTACATCTGCATAGCCCCATAGACCTCAGTTCACATTGCATATATATAATTTTAATCTCAGATGCATCTCCAGAGTAATCCAACTGGTTCCCTCCAAGGTGAAACCCACAGCCACGGGTTGGCATTCCTTTTGCTCCACTCATCCATTTCCCTCGGTAGAAGACCTGTCCTTGGGCAATATCATCCTGTGGTGGCAAACCTAGCACAGGGCAGTACTGTGCATCAAGGTCCTCCCTTCTTCCTCTACATCCCCTCTTGGAGAACAGGACACCCCCAACTCTCCCCTTCCCACCTTTCCCATGGCTCTAGGACACAAGTCACCTCTACTCTGCTCCAGTCTTTCCTTGAAGGAGTGCCAGGGAGTCCTGCAAGGCACAGAGTTGGCAGGAAGAGGTGAGCGGGACCTGGCTGTATCCCCTGCCCATCCTCACTGCGGTGCAGAGAAGCTGGGCACATTTTGGCACTAGAAGGGGAAGGAGTGGATCCCAAGACAGAGCAGGGCCAGACCCCGGGCGGGGAAAGGAACAGAAGGGAGCACAAGGCTGCTGTAGATACAGTGGCAGTAGCTCTCAGCTAATAATACTGCTGGTTTTAGGCATTTTATGTGTTTTGGATTGTGACATTTACCACAGTGTTGATACATTCCCCATCACTAAGGATAAAAGCATTGCTGCAGCTTGAGATGGCTATGTTTGTAGGTGTGTTACCCTGTTTGGGTTATTTTGCATTTTTAGGATAGTTGCGCTAATGTCTTTGGGTCAACCTGCCCAAATTCAAGTTCCACTGCTGTGCCTCGTGCTTGCTGGACTTCAGCCAATGCCACACGACATGACCAGTGCCTGTCTTTGTGCTTTGATTTTAGGAACTCTCATTACCAGAGGGAAAACAGATGCTTCCCATCCAGACTAATCAGGGAAGAAGTTTCACCCAAGGGATGCATCTGTTTAAAGATAGTTTAAATGTAATCAAATTGGTCCAGTTTGAGGACCAGCAGAGCTCAGCCACGAGGGACAAAACAAAGGGACCGAATACAAATACTAAAATCTGTGCTCACACGTGATTCTGGGGACCGTGCTGTGCACTTTACTACGAACTGAAATACCCAGAGGATAAAACAGCAGCTGGAATTAAAACAAAGCTGGCATCAGTCCAAAGTACCAGTAAATCACGTGGGATTATTACTTTGCTAGAGATTTTACTGGTGTAGAAAGAAAAGAAAGTAGAAACTGATTTCTGCTAAACAAAGGAGTTGAGGAATCTCCAGCAAAACTAAGCCATCATCCTGCAAAATCTCTACCCCTTTCTTAACCCTAAAATTAACAATGTATGAAACTCTAAAGCCACTATTCCCAGACAGGATTGGGGTCTGACAAGGGCTGCAACAATCCATAAGGGATTATTTCCTCCATGCAGTTTATAATATGACATACAAAGGGTGGGAAATAATCAAATGTGCATAGATTTCTTATCTACAAAATTTCCTTTTCTGTTTATACAGATGCTAAATGTGAGAACAAAGGAGAGCAAGCATTTGGTATGTCAGAGGAGAAAGGCAGAAGAGGTGATAAGGAAGGAACACATGGTAAAAAAACAGGATATAAAAGAAAGCCTTAAAAATACACCGAAGCAGAAGTGCCAGAACGGTCCCTAAAATAACCTGGCCGATGGGTATGACGACTGATACAGAACTAGTGCTTTCTGTAATCAGGTGTCCAGATGAAGCATCCCCCTTTAACCACATTCCCTGGAAGGCTCCAGGCTGGACCACTTGCTAGAAACCAGCCACAGCTCATAGCTGGTACTGTATGATAAGATGTTTACCAGCATCCTCCAAGAAATGAATTTGTGCAAGCCAAACTCCCAGTAAACACGTCACGATCCCCAACAGCATCAAATCAGTGGGAAGACTGGGTTTTGTCATGGAGAACAGGACTGAAGAGAAATTAGAAGTGGACCAGTACTGTCTCCCTCCGCATCGGTGTGAGGGCTGACTGACTGACGCCCGCCCTGTTGGATGTCTGACATGCTGCCCTGTCTCATTGCTGAGGCTGGAATAACTTTTTTGGAGAACTGGAGTAATTCTTTTAAAAATGAAAACTAAACCATCTCCACTTATCTCCATCCACCTTTGCAAAGGCAAATATGCTTTAGAGGTTATTAGATCAGCTGCTCGATAGGTGTTTGGTCACAGCTATGGTTGAACGTGCCTTGGGCTTTGCTTTGCTGAGAAGCACAGAGTAATCCCATGCTACTCTTTCTTCCAAGGCTCCAGCACAAATAAATTCAAAGGAAACTGTTAGCGCAGACTGTGTTAAACCTTGCATTAAGTGAGCTTGCTGCAAGGCAGGCATATACAAGTCAAGCATCTCTTGAGGAGGAGAGCGCAAGTATTCTGGGGTGAGAGTTGGTCATGACCCAAATCTGGCAGTTTACAACACGTGTCACAGCCTCTGGCCCAGATTTTTGCTGAATTAATTGCCTGACATCTTAGAGCCAAAGTACCAGGAATCCAAATGTCTGAGTAGGACATGGGAAATGGATACTGTGAAAGCCTGCATCTATATTGCTGCAGTGTCTAATTGTGAAGGATACTTCCATGTAATGCCATTCATATGAACTTCACACCAACTATACCTTAATCTTATATCTTAAGATTTCATATCATTCCTTATCATGGTATCTGAGCCCTACACAGTCAATACTACTAGGAAACTCTAGTAAATATGTGTAGTTAATCCATGGACTTTTCCCCTCCCTGTGGTAAGAGGGCTTCAGTTCTTCTGCTTTTTTTCTTCTCCTCTTTTAAATCCTTCTCTGTTTGGTGAGCTGTTTTTACTGTGTAGTTATGCTCCCAATGGCGAAAAACCTTTTGAGGGTGGTTAATGATCAGCAACTAGAATTCAGTTTCTTTTAGAAATGTGTTCAACAGCCCAACCTTTTGACCAAGAAGGTAACTTCAGATCATAATGATTAATAAAAAGAATTAAAAAAGACGACATTAGACTCTTTCTTTGCAGCTTCATGCTCCTATTGGAGTGCATCTAACCAACAAGCTTCAGAATGAAATTCAGATCCTGCCTTTCCCATTGTGGAGTCTCTGGAGTGTATCAGCATACTTCATGCAGCCACAGTTCCCTTTGCTAAATATTCTGTGCAAGTCAAAGGCACATATCTGTAATCCTTCTCTGTTTTACCACTGATGTAATGACATTTACTGGAAAGCACATTAGGAAAAAATAGTCTGGGCTAACTTCGTTTCTTCAAAAACCTGCAATTTAACTTGGATGTCAGAAGATGGCAGCAGTAAAGCACAATTAGGGCCTTTTTTGTCCTCCACAGGCTTTTGTTTCAAAGCATGTTTTTGTTCCAAAAAGAGGCAGATTTTTTAAAAGGTGTCATTTTTAACAGTGGCATCAAGTATGACAGGCGTCTTTCCAGTAAATGTGAATGCATGACTGACTTTCATCCTAATGGAAAGCAGTATCAAGAGCAGAATATACCTTATTGTATGCAAGCACACTTTTAGAAAAATCATGTTGCTCTACTATCTTCAGAAAACTAGTGCTCCATCTCATCCATAAGAACAGATAACATACTTCTGTAAATGTCTATATATATAATTATCCAATACGGTGAACATTTACTGAATGTAAATTATGTATGTAATTCAAGGATAATTTCTTTTAGATAAAAAAAATCTATTTGTATTGCAAGCATTTGCCCCAGTGAAGACTACATTTTAAAGCTCAGGAAAAGCAGAGAGAGTCTGTAGTGGGAATATTCATCAGCTGATGAATGTTCAACAGTTTCACTCTACCTTGAAGGTCTTTGGCTGTGAGTCTGTCAGCTTCACCCATAGCTTAGCAGGGTGTCAGCTATCAAAGGACACAGTGATGCCAAGAGACAAAGTATGTTTGATGGAGGCTGTTATCACAGAAAGAAAAGCCAAGAAATGAGGCATTGTCACTGAGCCTGTGTCCCCTTCTACAATAATAACTTAATATGGTTACTAGGCCATATTCTCAACGTTTACTATCTGACATGACTGTCAATACACTTGCTGAGCTTTGGCATGACAAGTCCTGCCCTTCTTCAAGTTCTGACCTAACTAGTTGCCTTACTTTGCTGTAGCCTCACAAATGTCATTGCATTTCACTCTCACTTCGGAGAGACTTGAAGCAATTCTATCTACTCTTTCCCATCACTTTAAGGGGACAGTCCTGGAAACACTCCTGTGTGATGCAAACCAGATGCTGGTTTTGACAGTGTGTGATATTGTCTGTGGTATAAAACCAGTGCAGTATGTCTGTAGATGACAGTGTTTATCCCCTCAGCCATGTACCTCACACTCTTCACTTCAATGGGGATGACTTGCTCCAGGATGTCTTTCTGTAACTACTACTGAAGAACCAGGTGCCTTTTTCTAGCTAGAGCTCCTCAAGTGCTCTGGCTGTGCGACGTGTCATTGCAGTGTGCCCTTCCCTTGAGAATGATGAACTCTGGACAGTTTCTTCTCCCTGGGCCAAGCTATATGCTTTTGTCTGACAGATAGGATTCATATGTCTGCAGTTAACAGGTTCAGGAGTCCAAATAATTTCTGTTTTTCACTGGATACAAAAAATTGTATGTAATGCAAAACATGCCAATGTTGCCTTTATTTTGTGACACTCATTTCTTCCAACTTTATTTATGCCTGTGGCATGGAAATAGCTTGGGATAGTCATGTAATAGTTTCCACAAGCTGTTTATCTTGTACAACATTCTTCTGCTCCTCAGCTGCTCTCAATGAATGTTTCTTAATTTCTTCAATGAGCCTGGGCAGATTGACACCAGCTGAAGATCAAATCCCATGTCATTAACTGTGACAATAACCACAGCTAATATAGTCTTACCCTGTATACCTCTAGTAATCCATGTAAGACCTAAGTAATCTAGTCAAAATAATAATTTGTGAGGTGTCTGTCAGTTGTCAGAAAGGGAGAAGAGCATCTGTGATTCTTTGGCCTGTCCCAGTCTCAGGGTTCCTAATGTTCACACCTGCACCTTCCCACCGCACATGGCTGCTTCAGAGGACAGTTATAAGTCACTGCTGTGCGGTTATTCATCCTGTATAACACAAACGTGTAACGTGATTCATCACTGAGTTACTCCAGAGTTATGACAATATGAGTCAACTAATTTTACAAAGATCTGCCTATTACTTGCTTTAATGAAGATGCAATGGATCATGATGACACAAGCTATAAAAATTACCAACGTGGTTCGAGTAGTCTGTTGACCACGCAAGAGGGAGAAAAGGCTGTTCAAGAGCTGGTACCATCCTAAGTCCTGAGAACCAACTGGATTTCCAGCTGATTTTTAGAGGTACCCTGAACTAGTATTTAAGAAAAAAAAGGTTTGTAATCAAAAAGACAAGTTAGGTCAGAGATGTGGAGACTTTCACCCTGTATTTTTTACAGGGTGTATTTTATAACCCTAAGTGTTGCAATCCTGTAATACAAATTTTTGTAGAACAAAAACACCTAAAGGTAATGAACACATATATCCCCTTAGAGTTGGGGAGAGGGGAGTTTATGAAATCAGAATAGACAGCACAAATATAATTGAGTCACACGTCTTCCTTGGCTCTGCATACGTTGGCTCTGCACATGACTACAGGTAGCATTGAATGATCTTCCCTCTTTTGCTGTGTTTAAAAACAAGCTGCAAATCACATTTTCTCAGTAGAGAGAGCTTTTATGTAATATATGATTGTTATCAGTAATAACAGTTGAACTAATGCCTTCTTTATTCCACTCAGCCAGCGGGGCCAGACAATAAAGTAATCTGTCTCCCTTTTAATTTGATTTTGCCATGGGAATCATTGGTGCTACTTGGCAAAATCCCTGCATAGAAGGAATATGTATCATTGAAAAAAATGAAACAAAATCCCTGTATGCTGATGCTGTCTTGATAATTCCTAAAAATCCATCTATGTGCCAACTTTAATTTCCTGATCAAATCAAAATATGTGAACATTACGTATAAAAATGTCTGTAAAAACTTTGATAGAAACATTTTGAGTTTTGTCTGGGAAAACCACTCAGTCACTCATGACACCAAGGAAATATATTAATGGACTTTTCCTATGCATCCAATCATAAAGTGATTTTCTTCACTATAGGTGGTTGTACTTCCACTGAGGTTCAAAACAGAAAATGATTTAGCTACTCCATCTGAGGTATGGCAGATGTTCCCATGTATTAAATGCATCCCAGTGCCCTCCAGAGTACTTTATTCAGTACAAGCTGGGGTGTATTACAACAGCTTAAACCACTCTTATTTATATTGATGTCCCTGTGGAACAATCAAAAGTTCAAGTTCGTGGACAAATTGGCTTCTCAATGTGTGTGCGCTCAGTCTGTAAGGCCTTGATCCATCCAGCTCCTTTAGGGTGCCGAGCCCCTGTATCTGCAAGTGCTACACTTGAGTCAGCGTGTTCCCTGTCTGACTGTGTGGGACAGGGTACACGCAGGAGGCTGCTATTTTGATTTCCCCGATTCCTTGGGGAACATGCCACTGCCCGTTCCAGCAGTGGTGCTATGCATGGATTGTCTTGGTTTCAGCTGAGATAGAGTTGATTTTCTTTATAGTGACTGGTATGGGGCTATGTTTTGGATTTGTGCTGAAGACAGTGTTGATAATACAGAGATGTTTTAGTTGTTGCTGCACTAGTCAAGGACTTTTCAGCTTCCCGTGCTCTGCCAGGTGCAGAAGAAGCTGGGAGGGGACACAGCCAGGATAGTTGATCCAAACTGACCAAAGGGCTATTCCATACCACATGACGTCATGCTCAGTATATAAAGCTGGGGAAGAAGAAGGAAGGGGGGGACATTTGGAGTGATGGCGTTTGTCTTCCCAAGTAACCGTTACGCGTGATGGAGCCCTGCTTTCCTGGAGATGGCTGAACACCTGCCTGCCCATGGGAAGGAGTGAATTAATTCCTTGCTTTGCTTTGCTTGCGTGCGCGGCTTTTGCTTTACTTATTAAACTGTTTTTATCTCAACCCTCAAGTTTTCTTACTTTTGCTCTTCCAATTCTCTCCCCCATCCCACCGAGGGGGAGTGAGCGAGCGGCTGCGTGGTGCTTGGTTGCCGGCTGGGGCTAAACCACGACATGGAAACACCTGCAAACCTTTGTGTGAGTGCAGGTCCAGTGAGGCAGGGGCTGTCTTTGGGGCACAGTGGGATCAGCTTCCTCAGAGCCACACAAATGCTGAGCTAGAAAAACCCTCAGAGAGCTGCTTAGGAAGTCTGGCAATAAAAGTTGAGCTTTGGGTATTCGTTTCAGGCTGAACTACTGACTATGGAGAAGAAAAGGATTTGAGATTCTTGTCGATTATCAGACAATTATCGCAGATTGTCAGTAGTGCCACTGGTTCTTTATTTCTACAAAGTTTGAGAAAGATATCTGTAACGCTGATAGATACTATTGCAGAAACTTTATTTATTGGCACTGGACACATGGGAAGAACTTCACCACCCATGGTCAAAGCTGGAGAGCAGCCAATGACATATAATCAAGGCCTTAAGGAAGTATCTGTGGCAGGCACTTGATTACAGAGTACAGGGCAGTGATTACAAGCCAAGGTACCCCCAGATCAGAAACCTAAATTGGTACTTTTTAAGATCTAAGAACAGTTTAAAATATTCATCTGAGCCCATTTCTACATTCAGTATTTGGAAATAAACCGCATTTCTCCACATATGGCTAAAATTTCAAAGTGATAAGAATTTGCTAATGTAATCCTTACCTTGTTGCTCAGTAGGACATTAGCTACACGCTTACGTTACTCTTAATGGTTAGACTTCTCCGTAACATAGGGGAGAATATTATAATTGGTGGTAACGCAGACTCCACCTGCAAGGCCTGGATTATTGCATTTTCCATGTTTGCCTTGATTGGTTGGTTGGAGTTGTGAAAATAGGATGTGACATCTGCCTGGGCTTGTGTGTGCAAAATAGCAGCTGTGTGAGATGTGATAGGCAATAATTGGCTGCCTGCAGAGCAAGAAAACACCCACGTAAATGACGTCTCTCTCTCTCTTCTAAAACATTAGGCAAGGAAGCCTTTCAACAAGGGACAGGCAGCCTCTCAGGAAAGAACTGTCAAATCTGCTTACATCATTGTGTCTCATTAAACTGGGAAATGCAACTCTTCTAATCATTAGTTCAGACAGTGCATCATCCCACCATCCGTCAAGATGGTGTTATTGTAATGTATTATTTGTGTCAGTGTTCACCATAGCACAGTTCTTGGAGACTCCCATAACACTCCCTTTTTTTCTTTTGCAGAAAGACAGAGAAAATATTGAAAATTAGGGATTCTTAGGAAAGAAATGGAAAACAATACAAAAAGCATCATTACATTGCCAAATAAATCCACGGTGCACCTACATCTTGAACATTGCAGGCTCTTCAAGCCCCTCTGGCACAACAAGGATATGGAAGTCAAAGAAGGGAAGCAGAAGAGATCAAAGCAAAGGCATCTCTATTAGGAATGAGTATATTATCCAAGTGTCTTCAAAGTAGAAGAGAGACAACGTGGGGAGGGAGGGCGATATCATATCGGTCTACAAAGTCTGAGTGACAGGAAGAGGGTAAGCAGGGAGTGTTATTCACCATTACTCACAATTCAGAAATCATAGCTATAAAATTAACTTGTTATGTTCAACACTGTTCAATTCCAAACAGTCAAAATTATGTACTTTTCATATAGCAGATGGCCAAATGGTGGAACTCATGCCATAGAGTATTTTGGATGCTGAATGCTTAGTTCACTCCAGGAGTTTGTAGAAGATAAAACCACTGACAATAGAAACAACTAGTATTGCCACTTCTTGATGAGGAGCTTCTCTGGACTGCTGAAACTTGGAAGGAATAATGCATGTCCTGTTCTTACGCTCTTCCTTCAACACTGACTTCAAAGAGCAAGCTGGATCTTTATTGTGAGCCAATAGGCTTATTCTTACATTCCAGTGGTGTAAATAGATTTTATTATTGTTGCTATTACTGATTAAAAACATGCTGTTCTCACTAATGTAAAAAAACTCAAAGGACTCTTTATTTGGGACTGAAAAATAGTACAGAGGTAGGAAGAACCGGTATTACAGTCAAGGCCTTGGGTCAGTACCAAAGGCTGACAAGAAGTCTGGTTTTTTGTGACCCAATTGTAACTCAGATATGCAGGCAACCCAACTGCCAATTTATTAGTGAGACTACTGTGGCAGCTCCTGCTTTAGTTGTAATGGCTTAAAATGAAATTATTTTTCTCCAGCTTTTCAGATTATTCCTGAAAATTTTTTATATTTTTAATTTTAGAACTGTAATGTTTTCCTTGTTTTGATCTGTAGCCCTCATCTGAATTCAACTTTCAAATTAAAGAACCCCAACTAACCAGAATCTAGAAGCATCTAAAAGATACATTTAAGAAAACAACTACATCATATTTCAGTTTCCAACACCTTTCAGCTGTGATGCCAGGACAAGGCATGACAATGGCTGTGACTCCTTAGGTTGCTCCCATCTAGTGCCTTCATCCACCGGATCTCATCATATGGATGTTTTGGGGCAGGGACCTTCTACAGCCTGTAAGCAATACTGCAGTAGAGTCCCAAGAAAAATAACATCTGAAGGTTGTCTTGAGCTCTCAAAAGCTCTGCTCCTCCTCAGTCAGGTGTGGCATCCTCTGAGATTTCAAGTCATAAAAGAAAAAAGAAAATAAAAGTGATGCTGTCAGCAGTGTGACCTTCACAGCTGCAAATCCATTGAGAGTCAGAAGAAACTGTCTCCCTATATAGGAAATACAGCACAAGTAGGGACCACAGCAGCAGCTGGCTGGCCAAATCCAAATTCTGGCAACTAAATGCCACAGATGCCTGCCAGGTAACTGATAAGCAGAAGCATTACATTTGCACTCCGTTTTGGCACTCTTCAGGCCTGCATGGAGAGTATACCACTGGCTTTTGACAACAGGCAAAACAAGGGGCTGTTAAAGTTGCAGTATTAAGAAAGGTGGGTGCTTTCATATTGTTGTATCCTCACTACATATTTGCTTCAACTAGCATGAAGCTTTGTATTTTAAATAATCAGCAGTGGTGTGATAATACAGGTAATGAAAAACAGAAAAACATGGTTGTGAAGGATAGAAAATGGGTATAAAATGGGATGGGATTTTTATTTTTCTTCATGAATTTTATTCAAGAGCTTTGAGTTTACTAAGAGACATGTTTTCTACAAATAGTATTGTTGTGGTTTAGCCCCAGCCGGCAACTAAGCACCACGCAGCCGCTCGCTCACTCCCCCTCGGTGGGATGGGGGAGAGAATCGGAAGAACAAAAGTAAGAAAACTTGAGGGTTGAGATAAAAACAGTTTAATAGGTAAAGCAAAAGCCGTGCACGCAAGCAAAGCAAAGCAAGGAATTAATTCACTACTTCCCAGGGTCAGGCAGGTGTTCAGCCATCTCCAGGAAAGCAGGGCTCCAGCACGCGTAATGGTTACTTGGGAAGACAAACGCCATCACTCCAGATGCCCCCCCTTCCTTCTTCTTCCCCAGCTTTATATACTGAGCATGACGTCATGTGGTATGGAATAGCCCTTTGGTCAGTTGGGATCAACTATCCTGGCCGTGTCCCCTCCCAGCTTCTTCTGCACCTGGCAGAGCACGGGAAGCTGAAAAGTCCTTGACTAGTACAGCAACAACTAAAACATCTCTGTATTATCAACACTGTCTTCAGCACAAATCCAAAACATAGCCCCATACCAGCCACTACGAAGAAAATTAACTCTATCTCAACTGAAACCAGGACAAGTATCTACTTGACGTGTCTCGTCTACTAGTAATATGCAATGCAAAAAGGAGGATAAGAATAGAGAACAATACAGAGAATGAAGGTTTCAGTACTTGTCCCAGTAAAGGCCAGCCATAGCACCGGCTGCCGCCTGGCCGGTGGTTGGCACCAGCCACCATCCCACTGCCTGTGCTGGAAAAGGTCAGAATGAGCTGCTTGGTACCGTGTGCTGGCTGAGGAACCGAGCCGGGCATCTGGCTTCCACGCTCCCCTTCCTACTGTGTGGCTGTCATCCCCAGAGGAGAAGAAGGAGGTTTGAAAGGAGGGTACCAGGACGGCTCGGAGCAATATGCACAATGCCTGTGTCTTTAACATCCCCCAAGACAACAGGAGCAGCAGACTCCATCCCTCCACTGCTGGATCTCTATTCTGGCTTCCCTTTCTCTGATGGGATAACATTGGAGACAAGAACAAGATCTGGCCTGAGCTTGGGTTTCTCCATTTGCTCCTCTTCACTTGTGAGACAGCAATGCTGACTGGGAAGTAGGGACCACTTACTGGTGAGGGAAGGGATGAGGCTTCTCATGGGAACTGGTGTGAGATGGCATGGGGCTGGGCTGCATGGGGGTGACAGGTGACTATCTCAGGAGGTGAGAAGCAATGGGATCTTGTACTTTTGAAAAATGGAGAGATATGAGAAGAGAAAGGAAACATCAGGGAGTTATTTTCCTCTAGTACTTGAGGCAGAAAAATATCACTTTTGGCTGTGAAGCTGAGGAACCCTGGTTTGGCTCTTAGCTCTGCAGGAAATACAGGGAGAGTCTTTCATGCTCCTTACACAGTAATCTAAACAGCAAACATAAACTAAACTCTGAATCTAAAATTAATGACCTAATTCTCTATGATGCTGAATATCAGAAACTTCTGTGGGGTTGTGGATCTTAGGAGGCACCTCAGTGTGTCACGGTCTTGCAGTAGCTAGTCTCACTTGCAAGCCAGTGAGGCTACGAGCGCAAAGCAACACGAGACCTGGGAAAGTGCACTGAACAGGATCCAGGGGACCTGGATGCATCCCATGGGGTCACCGAATGACTGAATGTGGGCGGGAAAATCCCTTCCCCTTCAAGTGCTTCTTTTTGGCCACTCTTGTAATGGGCACAGAAGTGCTCACCTCCATCAGAAACCTCTTTGAGAATTATGACCACCAGGTAAAAGCAAGGCATTTCAATGAGTTTTGTGGAGTTTTTTGTGCTAAATGTATTTTATATTATTCCAAAGTCACAGTCAACCATAAAGTTAATAGATTAAGAATACGGTCTGGGAGCTGTGACTGCCAAAGTCACTGCGTGGCACTGGACATAGTCTCTTGCATGTCCTTCCTATTAGAAAACTGTGGTGATAACATCTCAATGGGCTATGGCAGGGTTTGTTGTTAATGATTATACACTGTTTTGAAAGTTCAGACTTGCTATAAAAGTACTGATATGGGGGTCTGGGCCCATGTGAAATGAAATTAGGCTCTCAGTCTCACTGCCAGAGGGGAACAATAAAAACTTACCCAGGAGCCACTGCCAGTTTCTGAAGGAAAGGCGTAGGCTGTCACGAAAGCTGCCCTATCCCTTCAGCTCCCCGTCAGGTCAGGGGCAGGCTGGTGGTGCTACCTGGGAATACCTGTGTTAAATGTGCCTGCTTTACCCACATTCAGCAAACACAGTTTTTTCCACTCCCTTCTTCCCAGCACAAAGTTCACTTGGAAAACAATACAAAATAGTCAACAGAAAGTCCCTTCCCTGCAAGTGAATGCCCTTGCTAAACTTGTACTTCCAACATACCGGCCATGTGCCTTAGCTCTCACAAGCAATGTAGGTCGGTGTAATGCAGGGATCATGCCAAATACCCCTTACCTGTCCTCCCAGATGGGCATGGTATTTTTTCCCAGCTGAAAATACTAGACTAAAATTTGGCAAGAAGACAAAACAATCACACACAGGCTGGTAATGATGATATCACCGTGTGTCCTGTAGCTTTGAGTTATTAGCAGCACAGCAAAATTCATTAGCATGTCAAAGCACCACAGCCCAGAATGCATACAGACCAGCAGAAAGAATTAGGGCATGAAAGACAGCTTATGTGGAGAGTCACCGACAATGAAAAAGAGAGAATATTGTACTTGGGGCAATTCTTATTCATCAGAGTCTTGTCAGTATGGTTAGAGACTACAGAATAAATGTGTCTAACCGCATTTTGTTTGGCCACACTAGAAAGCTAAGGTTATGAGGGGATTCTCCATTTTTTTCTATTCAGCAGATGCAGATGTGTATAGGACCCTTTTCTCTGCCTCATCAGCAACTTCCTTTCTGCTGTATAGTACATGATGCCATACCATATAGTAAAAGGTATAGCAATCGATCCATTTTCTGACCCTCTAGATTGATGTATTTATACTCCCAGGCAATGTAAATCACTGCAGCCTCCCTGAAGTCATCAGAGTAGTGTCGATTTAGAGTGTTACGTCTCCAGACCAACGCCACATGTGGTCATGCTGCAATCTGCCAAACTCTTGCAAGCTGGCTCAATAAATGTGCAGGTGATTTTGAGAATATTCTTCTGCTACAGATACTGGTGGTGATAATTAACTAGACAACAGCCCCTCTGAGTCACTGAGTCACAACAGCCCTCACTGGTCTGTCAAGGGTCATTTCAGTGGGAAGGTGTGCTCAGGTGTTATGTATGATGTTTTCCAGGCAAGACCTAAAACTGTGATTTTGCATTTACAATAACTGTTCCATGAGGAAGTGTAATGCTAATGAAGTCTGGTGTCCTACTTACATCCCAAACTGGAAAATTGCCACTCTGCCTGTTTGCAGGTTTGTTTGCTTCCAGTGCACAGTTCTTTTTAAGCCCTACGCGGTCACACATTGTTGCTGGGTGTAGTTAGACAGCTGCTTTCTTTTTCCCCTAATTTGATGGCAACCCTGTCTCCCATAGGGTACATCCTGCTTTACAACTTGCTGAGTACCTCTGAATTCAGTTTGCATGGCTTTGGAGGCACTACCATTTTTACCTGTGCAAGGTAACACAAAGTGAGAGATTGGTTTACTGACATAAATGTTCAGTGGAACTGGAGCAAGCCAGTATGAAAAATGGATGTTAGTTAACTAGCAGGTGTTAGGTATGAGTAATGAAAGAAATGTGGGAGGCAAACTTTGCCCACTCACTGTGTGTAATACTTGTATCTCTGCAAAGAATGGCCTCTTTGTGCAGGCATAAGCCTTGCATTCATTTCCTGCTCTGATCTTATCTAGAGAATTTGAGTGACCCTGATATGCCATTAAATTTGGGTCCCTATACACTGAACTACTCCTTCCGTTTTTATTCATCTCTTGGCATTACTGGTCATCCCATTTTTCTCCTCCACAGAGAGATCAACACCCTGTAATATCCTTGGGCTAATTTTGTGTGTATGTCATAATACAAAGCAAACGTGATCTGGTAACAACAATCACAGCTTTTGAAATGGAGCATACCGTAATGCGATCACACGTGTAGTCAGACATACACTGCTCTGAGCCTGCAGTACCCTCAGAGGTTTGGTATTTTCTTGTAAAAATACGAAGACCGTCTGTCCATAGCCTTCCTATAGTCTATAGGCCATGTATATTCTAAATACCATCTATCTATAGTCTACCATACAATACTTCTAATTTACTTCTGCAGTATACATTTCCCAATGAAGCAGGGCCATGATTTTCAACCATTTGGGTAGATATGCCAAGAAAGAAACAGTCCAGACCTTTTCAGTGTCAGTGTATGCTGTTAGATATAGCGTATTTTAAGACCAGAAATGATCATTCAAGATTATCTTCTGCATTACACAAATCATAGCACTCTCCCAGGATTTAACTTATTCAAATGATAAATCATTCTTTTTGTTAAAAAGTGCAGCTTATTGCTACTCTGGCTTTTTTGAGCCAGCTATTCAGTCTTCCTCTTTTTTATGTTCCATTATAAAGCTCTCCACTGCTGGAAAACTTTGCTGCATAAACTTGTAGGACTGTGAGCAAGCCATCTTGCCAGTAAACCAAGCAGAAAGCATTCTGTTTATGAAGTATGTTTTTTTTCAGGTGACTAATCACCTGTGTACCTCTTTCTGAATCCCCTCCAGTTTTTGAATATTGTTTCTGAGGCGGGGATTCAGAACAGAGCTAAGAATTCAGGTACTTATTTCATCAGTGCCCTACATATTTGCCTACTCATTCATGGTATTTTATTCCTTTCGTGTCCAGCCACATTTACATTAGCAACAGCATCATATTGGGACTACTGTGAGACAGTAAATCACCATTATTCACAGAATCACAGAAAAGCTGTGGTTGGAAGGCACCTCTGGAGCCTGTCTAGTCCACCCCCTGTGATTAAAGCAGGGTCAACTCCAGCAGGTTGTTCAGGGCCATGTCCAGGGTTTTGAATATCTCCAAGGATGGAGACTCCTCAGCTTGTCTGGGCAACCAGTTCCAGTGTTTAACCACACTCCAGTAAAAAAAGGGTTTTCACAAGTTCCAATGAAATTTCCTGTATTCTCATTCTCTCTTCTCTTACATGAACTATTTGTTCTTAGATGAATGGCTTTCCCTTTGACTTAGGTAAAATGCATTTCACTGATCTCCTAACTATCATTAGAAGCCGAGATAAACTTCTGTGTTCCTGTCCCCAAGCAATCCATGTTAAAACTGAATACATGGCAGTAATCTGATGTACTGCAGTTAAATAAAGAGGCTTAGATCCCTCAGAGGGATCTGATAGTCATCATCTTGAAGTTCAGCAATATGCAACATTTGAACTAGTAAAATTATTTAGAACTTTGTGTTCTCTTTTTTTTTCTATTAGTTTTTCTAATTTATTCTCAGATGCCATAGTACCTTAGGTTTAGCCATTGACATGACTGTCTGCTTTGTCTAGTTTAGATCAATGCACTCATACAACACCATTCTCTCCATTTTCATAACATATATGAATAAATATGAGTTCATATTAATATATGAATAAAAACACATGATAAGATGTTCTATTTACTTATAATTTTAATATTCATTAATGTTCCTTTTATTCCTTTGCTAGTTGTTATAATTAATTCCTTTATTAGTCTCTTACATTGATTTAAAATGGTGTTTGCATTCCAACAGTTAAGACTCAAAATTACTTGTGAGACTGTATCTATCTTTCAGACCATGCTTTACAGGACAAATGGGCCGTTACTCTGAAATACAGAAATAAAATAAACACCCACACCGAATATTCTCATAAAGAATCATGAGAATGTTTCCAAAAAAAGTGTCTTTTATAATATGTAGATTTAAAGTGCTGCTAATAATGTCATAAAAAGAAAACTTCAAAGTACCTCATGGTTTCCACTGACAGAAATGAAAAACTGCTGGCTTGACTGACAGAAAAGACAAACTTCAAAGTGGATAGTCACCTTCAAAAGCTCAGAACAAGCCAGATGCTCCCAATGTACCTGGTCTGTGAAAGAAGAGAATAGGTATCTTTCCTTGGCTGTCAACCTCTCTCTTCTTTAAGCACTAAATTCTCTTAGAAGAAGAAGTACTAAAAGAAAAAGTACTACACGGACGCCAAAATAGCATAAACTTCATTTTTTATTCAACCACTTCCAAAACACTTTTAATAATATTTTTTAAAATATTTTTTTTTCACTTATCAGGTGCAAAATATTGACTTGCTCACATGGGCTATAGCAACTTTCTCTATTAGTTAAAATAATGAATCTATTCATCAACAGTATTGATCACAGGCTCACATTTTTCAAGCAAAAGAGCTGAGAATCAGGTGCTGTTAGCTTTCTCTTAAGTCGCATACTTTGATACTTCTACGTAGATGATGGCTGACACACGCTGCTGCAGTCCATATGTCAGCTGGGCTGCACTTTGCTCTTCAGCAGAGCCTTCTCTCTTCCATTCAGAGAGATCTTTGGCTGCAATCAGCAGCAAGCAGTAAACGCCCCCATTGCTCTGGATTTACAGAAAGCAGAAGTAGACATTATGCAGGAAATGTACCCTCTGCAATTCTTGTAAAAACAAATTTCTATTGATGAGGAATAACATCCTAAGAAAGATGATTCATTTTAAGGCATGAGCTTCCACTAGATCCCAGAAGCTGTCTGTATTAGCAAATTTAACAGCGCCCGGGAACTGGCTTGAGCACTACCCTGTGATCATCCATACCACTTAGTTGTCAGTTGTTGACCCTCTTTCCTTATTTTGCTAGCACACATCTGCTCTGTGGGGTGATATTTCAGCTGACCCTAGCATGGCTGTCATTCCCTCTGGGAAGTTGGTAGATCTGTGAGTGGAGTATGCTTCTGCCTGGTTCATGTGCCAACAGTTTGCGATGAATCTACGATTATGAGGGGAAAGAAGATGGGATGCTTGATGTGGCTTTGACTTTTTTGTCACTAATCTGCACTCACTGCTGGAGGAGGAGCAGGAGAAGGAGGAGAGAAGCAGCTTCCTTCTGAATTGCAGCAAGATATAATTGCTTTCTATAAACCTGACAGGAGAGGGGAGAGCTATCTGAGCTGGGGGATAATGTTGGCAAAAGAGCAAGAGAGTATTAACTGCAGGAAATTATAAGATGATTTTTAACTGCCAGAGCAGTCTGACTTTAGAGGAGCCTTCTTCTAAGAGTCATACAGGCAATGAACAAATTCTAAGACTGAACTTCATATACTTAGGACAAATCTCATGGTGTCATGGTTTCCTGTGACAATTGATAACTGGAAACAGTGTCTCAGGAGCTCCCTTTTAATCCTGTGTTCTGCAGATATAGAATTAGTCTATATTGTCCTTGCATGATCCTTGTGAGTTTCTTAACCAGGACTTCTGGAATCCATGACCTTCTCCTTCATGTTCTCACAAGGCTGCAGGAGGAAGTTGCTGTGTGCTGTTCTGTTCGGGACCAGCCTGCAGAGACAGACTGTGCTTTCTTTCAGGGAAAGTTTATAGGCATTCTTTCTTTTTACTTGTTAAGATCACAGCAAGCAATGTTATTTATAACTTATACTTGTGAAACTTGTTCGGAGAGCTTCGATAGTAAGTTTTTTCTGGAGCAAGGCTCCCAGATGAAAACTCCCAGATCTTGCTTGTTTGCTGAAGTGATAAAGTGAGGACATGCCATGGGAAGAGTAAGACCACTTTGGAAAGTGACAGTTTTAACATGATGTCAGTCCAGGGAGTTGCAAATTCCAGCCCAGTCTCCAGAGAATTCATATATTTCTGGCCCAGAGAGAATATAAGGAGCTTCTGATGCACAGAGGCAGGTTTGCAAGAGGCAGTCGGTAACTGAAAACTAAGTAAGTGCCTGTCACAGCAGCTCATGCTTCTGGCTTTGTTTAGGTGTGGAAATGCCAGTGAGAGGGTCAACAAAGGCTTTTGTGTCTTACTCAAGAATCAAATAAAAATCTTACAGCTCTGTTGCTTTAAGGATGCTTGGCTTGGCCTATGACATTGACTGCATATGGAAAGGCCTTGCTTCAGGAACACACATGCAGAAAGAGAAAAGAACTGCAAGGGTACATGCATTGCACATAGTTTCTAGGAGTCGCTAGGAGTGAATTTACTGAGCATAGCTCAAACAAATCAGAAGGATTCCTTCTCCACCCACATATTTTTCACAGTTCAGGAGTTACGGTGCGGATAGATTTATGTATCCAGTGCTCAATATTCTGTTTGCATTGTATGATAGGGCAGCTGATGCAGCAGCATCGGAACACTTTCGGAACCTGCAGTTCTTCAAGAACTGCTCCAGTGTGGGTCCTTTCCCCAGGGTACAGTCCTGTCAGGAACAGACTGCTCTGGCGTGGCTCCCCCATGGGGCCATGGGTCCTGCCAGGAGCCTGCTCCAGCGTGGGCTCTCCGTGGGCTGCAGGTGGAGATCTGCTCCACTGTTAACCTCCATAGGCTGTGGGGGGACAGCTTGCCTCACCATGGTCTTCTCCACAGGCTTCTCTGGCACCTGGAGCACCTCCTCCCCCTCCTTCTTCACTGACCTGGGTGTCTGCAGGATTATTTCTCTCACATTTTTCCCAATCCTCTCTCACACAGCTCCTGTGCAGCATTTTTTACTCTTTCTTAAATATATTACCTCAGTGATGCTAATCGGGTCAGCTTTGGCCAGCAGTGGGTCCATCCTGGAGCCTGCTGGAACTGGCTCTGTCCGACATGGGGGCAGCTTCTGGTCTTTTCTCACAGAAGCCGCCCCTGCAACACCACCCCCACCACCACCCCCCACTGCTAAAACTTTGCCACGTAAACCCAATACAAACTGCCTGGGGATGTATTTCAAACATACAAAGTCTGAACATGATAAAGATAATTGTCAAAAAAAGTGTGACTTTTTACATCACTTAGAGAAGGTTTCTGGACACTAGAGCTGTCCAGGGCTGCTGAGGTATGCAGGATCTGCAGGTCCTTTGAGTGGCAGTGAGGCAGTGCCGTACGAAAGCATGACTCTCCGGCCTGAAGCGGGTTTGAAGGGCAGTGTTTGCTGCCCCAGGCTCTGGGATCTCAGCAGGTTGCGATGCAGAGCTGTGCTGTGCACCCCTGCCGCGCTGGACGCTCTGTTCTTCCTGAGCAGTAGCAGCATCCGCGTGCCTAGGACTCGAGCTTCCTGAAGGCAGCCCTGCAGAGCCTTCTTGTAAGGTTTGTGGAAGAAGCTTCCGTTCCCTGTGGCTCAATTTCCTCATCTACGTATTTATGACTGCAATAGAAAACTTTTGAATGCTTAAAGGACTGAGTTCCTAGAATGAAAGCTGCTATACAGGCAAGGGCTTAAGTATAAATTCCTCATGGCAGGCATTACTGCTTATTTGTAAGATGGCACTCCTGTGAGCAATCTTCAGTAATAATAGCAATGAGAAAAAAAAATATACTTTAGGGTCCTCCACTCTTACCATTTGTTTCACCTTGTGGCAGCAGATTTCCAATGGGAGCTGGGAACGTGCAAGCTGCTTTGCACAGATCCCTATATCCACAAAAAGTAGTTTGCAAGCCTGGGGCCACATATACTTAGAAATGAGGGAACAGGTTTGTTGGAGGTTGGAATAAATGGGTTATTTTTCACGGGTCTTGGCATGCACTTAAATAGTAAATGCTATAGAAAGAGTACTGCTAGCTGGAGAAATTGTATGGGGCAGTTTCTTCCCCAGTATGAAAGGGAAACATAC
This sequence comes from Mycteria americana, assembly GCF_035582795.1. Lineage (NCBI taxonomy): Eukaryota > Metazoa > Chordata > Aves > Ciconiiformes > Ciconiidae > Mycteria > Mycteria americana. The sequence goes on from NC_134365.1 coordinate 200,741,033, forward strand.
AAAATAAATGTGACTTTTTTTGCCATATAAATCTTTCCAAAAGTGTATTCTGCTGAAAACTGTAATTTTGTGAATGGAGCAGAGGTAGAACGAAACCTCCTTGAAACTAGGCCCTTGGCAAGATGGAAAAAAAGTTTTCCCTTTCTATGTGTTTGCTCAGGATAGATTTACTCCTCAAAAGACTGTCGGCACCATTTCCAATTCAAAAGTAATCTCCGATTTCCCATCCCTAAGGGATTAATAGGGATGAAGCCTGGCTCCACCTTTCAATGCATTATGTATCAGCCCTGGAAGTAAGGAGAGGGTGAAAGGCCAGGCTTTCAACCTGCCTCTGCGTAGTCCTTGGCGTGTCCCCTCGACTACGGGCATGTGGCAGCTGCCCGTTGTGGAATACCCTTCTCGTGTGTCCATCCCTGAGCGAAGGCCGGAGCTCAGGGACCGGGCTGCCGGAGCTCGGAGGGGCACAGCTGTGGGGACGGTGCCCGCCGCATCCCGTCCTCTCACCACGCAGACGACAGGGGCCGGGGATCCAGCTGTCCACAGGGACAACGACGTCTCCAAAGAGTTCGCTTCAGCCACAAAACAGTGTCTTTTATTGGGTTTGTTTCCTTGGTTGGAGTAATATTTTTTTTAACTCTGTGGGATGGCTTAGCTGCTCCAGGGACCAGCCTTGCAGCCTGTATTGGGAATGCTGGGAAAGGTAAGATGTTGGTTTTCTTTTCTTAAGGCAAATTTTTAAAACCCTGTGGAAAGAAAAAAAAAAGAAGAGGGGGGAGGAATAGGTAACATAGTGCGTGCGGTGGCAGAAGCTATGGGACACAGGTGGGGAGGGAGCCCATCTCACAGAGGTGGGATGGCAGGCAGGCGCACGGGGAGCTGCCTGTCCTGCCGGGCCGCCGCACAAAGCCTCCCGGCGAGGAGCCCGGCCATGGAGCGGGTGGCCATGGAAACCTTTCTGCACGGCTGCCAGCCAGAAGCCCTACCACATCGCTGGGGCCTGCCGGCGGGTTGCTGGGGTTACTGGGGGGGCGGCGGCGGGAAGGAGGCCCCAAGGCCTGCCGAGAGGTCCCAGGCCGGCTGGGCTGCTCTACCCCTCTGCCCAGCTTGATCCTGTTGAGGAAAAGCCCCAAAGCAGCCGCGTGATTTTCTCAGTTAACAGAGTTTCCCTTGACCCCAGGTTTAAAATGGCCCAACTCCTTTCCAGGGTGCTAATTAGGAAACGCTAAAGGACTCACGGGGGGAGGAGGGGGAAGGGCTTTTCCTGGCCGGGTGTTACCCCAGTGCCGGCTGGGTGTCCCACGGTAGATGTTAATAGTTAACAGGCAGACCTCTAAACACCAAGGGACCCAGGGAAACATCGCCGTGCTCCTCCGTGAAACTGGGATATTTCTTTTGCTTAAAGAGCCTTTGTTAAACTGCCTTGGAATAACTCAAGCTTGACAAAGTGGAACTAATTAGCCTTCATCTTCCCAATCTTATGCAAAACAACTTCAAAATCAGAAGGATTTTTGAGGCGATGATATCCTCAGTACAAGGAGTAAAGCGTAAATCTGGATTTTAAGGCGTTTGGTGTAACATAAAACTCAAGTGATAACTCTGCACTCTGGGAGATGTCAAAACACCTGCTAGCAAAGGAAAGGATGTAGGCCACCTCTCTGTCAAGGCTAGAGGTCACCTCTCTGTCAAGGGTGGAGGTCACTCCTTCTCACGTGGTCAGCACAACCCTTAAAATAAGAGACCGTCTTGTGGATACACACACTCTGCCAAACTCTTCAGCGTATCCCACCTTGCTTTGATTTTGAATGACATATTAAGGACTGGATATAAACCCAGATCTCTCCCTGTTCAAACACTACTGTCGATACTAGCCCTGATCTCTTTTTTCCAGTCTTTTAATCTTTTTTTTCTTGAGGACAACTTATTCAGAAGATAATTATTCTTATTTCCAGTTCCTTCGTTGAGGTTATTCTGTTTTAGCCCTTTTCTTCACAAACTGCGTCAGAAGTGATGAAGGTTCACTCTGCACAGTTAGTGTGAGTTTCAGTGATTAAAAATAAAACTTGTCATCATTATTATTCTGATGCCAGGAAAGGATATGTCAAATCAAGAGAATCAGTTCAGCATTTGGCTCAGCCAAGACCAGCTCCCAACCTAATCAACCTTTTCCCACTACTGAAAACATGCTAAAATCACCTTATTTGAACTTAATTAAAAGTATCCACCTATTTTTTAAGCAGTTTCTAAAACCAAATAAACTGCTAGTCTACATTCCTAATACGGACCACATCATTATTACATATTTATGTCATGGCTCTCAGAGGCCTCAGAGAAGTCGGAACTATGCTAGTGTCTTCTTGTGCTCAAAGACACAGCATGAGAGAGAGTTCATAGCTGGTCCCTGTTCTTAAGAATCTACAGATCTCAGCAGGTGAAGTGTAGAAGATAAAACAGATTCAGAGAATTGAGATGACTTGCCTGAGATGATCCAGCAGATCAGTAAAGAAATTCAGGTTTCATTATGTACAGGTCTGTACTGTTTCTGGTACATTGTACCTATTCCAATTCCCTAATAATAGCATGGCTTTAGTTCAAGTCATTCACTTCAGCATACTTTGTGGCTGAAGTTACTTGAAAAATACCTGATTGAAGTTCTAAGATGGAGACATCTCATTGAGCACCAAGTAGACTGATTTTAACCTTTTCATGCAGGGTTGGAATGAGGTTTTTTTGCACTTTCTTAGACCACTAGCACAATGAATGACCAGAAAACAACTTTCTTACCTGTCACTGGCTGGAGAGAACCTCTGGCTTTCGAAGCTACAGGGCCCTCCAGCCACTTACCTGTTTAACTTACACTTTTGCAAGTTTCTGAGGTGACTTTGGCAGCAGTATCTATTCCATGCTTGCAATTTATAGCAAGGTTTTTAATAAAGGATTAATGAACAATTACTGTTTGTTAAAAACAACTGTAATGTAGATGTTAATAAACCAAAGAGTAGAAGCCTTTTCAGATTACTGCAAGCAACATGCTGATCTGTTAGAACTGACAACATTCATGAAGCACACAATAAACCAACTACTGACTGGTTATTAATTCTTGGGAAAAAGAACTGTAATGTCAAAGGTGGTCAGTATGTTGTTTTCTAGAAGAAAACCAGAAGTATCTTTTTTGCTGATTAAAATGGCTTTCTGAGGAGGAATTAAATGTGGCAAGGAGGTTCGGAAGTGAAAGGTTCCCTGTGAATTAAAGCGTGACAGTTTTCAGGAGTAACAAATCCTTAATTAATGTGGGATGGATGCCAGAGGCAGTTATTTTAAAAATAAACTTGAAAGCAAGTGCAGGAATTCCCTGAAACAAAGGTTTTCTGTTGCCATTTTCTGAGAACATGTTGTCTTATTGGCCTATTTGGTAGGCTATTGGGGCTGGCATCACAGAGGCATCATTCTAATTGTCATTTAATAGAAGCTTTATTTTATTTTATCCTAAACCCCTTCCATGATTCTCCCATCACCTAAGCCTGGCATTAAAGAGAATTCAAAATCAAACAAGCTACTCAAGAAAGAATTGTCCTTTGACAGAATTGGGGCTCCCAGTGCATTTGAATTTTTCCGTAGGCTGCATGAGATGGAGACAGGGGCTTCTGTGTCTTGATCTGTGACAACTGGGTTCTTACTAAATAATAAGCACAATAGTTGCTGTAAAGGTTCAGGGTAAATCTGCACATTTAGCATATGTAGGGACAGATTAATTTACATATGCAAATACTGCAGAAGACAGAGAGATTATGACAGACTATTGCCTTTGTAAAAATCCAGTTTTCTAATGTAATTGTACCAAGTATGAGTAGATAAGCAAACAGTTCTGGCTTTTCATAATGGTCATGCTAGAGAAGCTCACAGAAATTGGCAACAGTTGCATTTACCTTTTGCTCATAAATAACTCATGCAAAGTTAATTAAATATCACAAGTAAATTAGCCACTTTATTTTCCTTACTTAACTACAGGAATTAATCCTGGATTCAGCGAGGAGAAATGTTGCTAGTAGCAAATGAGAAATGCAGTGGTGTAAGTAGGTAGTGATTGTAACATTCTACATTTTTGAATTCAAAAGTAAAAACAGAAAGGTCCATTAGTTCACTTTACCTGAGCTTCTGGTTGAGCAGCTGCTGTGAAGGGGAACATTATTTGTTTTCTATGGATTTCATTACGTCTCATTTCTGTGTCATATTACATCGGAGAGCACCTTAATGATGCTAACTACATTTGACAGGTACTATAGGCAGGAGCACATAATGGCATCAGCAGAACCAGTCCTTACTCATTAATTCATAGGATTTTCTGGTGTGCTCATTCCCATAATATGTGAAGCTTTGTAAACTCTAAATGGGTTTTTCTTCACAACACACTCATGAGAGGTACTGAAGCAGTTGTTCAGTTTTATAGGTGGGTGATGGAAGCACAGGGAGATTAGGTGATAAGCCTAAAGTCTTTTGCAAAGCTAAGCACATGCTCCAGGTCTCTTGGTTCCACTCTTGCTCTGGAGGTGCCTGCACCTTTTCCCTGGTTTCACAGTGATGGGTGCTAGAGGAACCCACAAACTGTGCATCACTACACCTCTTCACAGCTATCTCCTTATTACAATTTGCTAACTTGTCCTGGGATTGCAACACATCTTTGATGCAGACCACTAATCAGAAACATGATATAGAAATAACATGGGACAACAAAGAAACATAGTTTAGTCTGTCTAGTGCAGTCCTATACGTACCTGTTCGTACTGTACAACTCAGCACCAGTTAGTCGTAGTGTGAACATGCTGCAGTCTCTTTAGACAGGGAAGGACTGAGCTACAGTATTTTGGCCAGACAGCTCTCAGTTTGATGGTGCTCTGGCTCCACAGCTTTGCTTTCACCCATGGGAAAGGTAAGGGCCAGGGCAAACTGCTGCTGGGAATGAGGAGCTACGACTTCAGCCCACTCAGGCCCGGGAGCACCTGGAACCCATTTCCCAGGGAATTGCTCTAACCATCAGGCAGGGTGGCAGGACCACTGCTCAACCAAAGGGGCTTGAGCAGACATAGCTCTTGGGACCTCTTAGGTGGTGGAGAACCTCCCTGATTGTCTTCGAATCACTAGGGATGTTTGGCATCTACAATCTTAAGCAAGGAAATTTCAGATCTTGTCTGAAAGCCTGTGTTTAGGAATACAGGGAACTTTGCAATCTAAGTCTAGGTTGAGGGGCCTTCTGGGTTCAGCATGCATGGCTAGTACGTAGTTTAAATTGCTTTCCTGAAGCTATATTCTTAGTATGGCACACAAGTCCCATAGTCAAACATTGTGTGTCCCCAGAACACAGCTCGGTAACTGCAACGTCACTAAAGCCAAGTCAAATTACAGCTCCTGCTTTCTTCTTATCCACTTAAGCCAGCTACCTATTAAAGAAGGAAGTTAAAATGTGGTGTCTATCAGGATAATAATAATTTTATTGTTTTCTAGGTACTTAGTTATTCTGAATTTGATTGTTTAACATGCTTTATATTAAATACATTAGCTACAAATTAAACATGTCAGTTTAAAATATAGTGATAGCATTTATATATATTAGAAATAATGTAATGGTTTAATATAATTAGTATATATTTTTTTCAGAAAAAATGTGATATACTTTTAATGTCATATGCTCATCTTTTCATATTGAACATTCTTTTTAAAAATAAACATTAACTAACATTTTCATTGATCTCTGTATCTGCACAGATGTCAGAAGAGATATTCAGCCAGTGAGATCAGGGTCTGACCTATGACAACTAGGTCAGTTGCTATTAGCTTTTTCAGTTTTGTAATGTTCATGCAAGGCATACCACTCACATTGGTAGCTTGGAGCACAGAATCATATATGTAATTTTAATTAAAGAAGCAAATGTTCACACAGTTTTTTTTATGAATTTTAATTTCTGTAAGCCAGGTGTAAATAGGATTCACATGATTGAATGATAGAGCTCTCTGATGAGATGTCTGTAATCCTTTTACTTTGGAATATATTAACGTTGGTTTGATTACAATGAATGAATACATATCACTATCAGACTGCTCTCCTCCACTGACAGGCACAATTATTTGGCTTTCTATGCACGTGTATAATCTAATACTGGTAAGGATTTTTTGTCCTTAATTCTGGGGAATCTTAATTCCCCCTTACTACACACTCCTTTTACTCCGTATCTTAATGTGCCAATTATTAGTGCAATATGATTTGTTCAGTGTGAAGCAATCCAAAGGGGGCTGAATAAACCTCTAATATATTCACATAAAACACATGGAATATTTTCTTACAATTATATGACCAATATTCATGCCAGACACATCTAAAAATCACTGATTGGTACTGTGTTACTGAATTATTTAGTTATCCATTCTGGAATTAAGGTTACCTGTCTTTGATGTGTGCAGTCCATGGGTAGAATGAGAAGATTTTGCTCTTGCTCACTTCAGCAATTCTGATGTGCACTAATATTTAGGAACAACCTTGAGGTTGCCCTCAACCTGAACCACATGCACTGCCCCTCCTTGTCCTAGCTACCTCTTGCAACTCTGCCTCAATGTAAATGCTTTCCACATTTAGGCAAAGTTACATGTTCTGTATTATGGCATCTGCAGGTGTCTTATTTCCTTTGGGAACGTAACAGTATTCTTCTCGATCATTCTCCTTTGCTTCAGAGAGATCTGCAAGACTTCAACTCTCACAGGGTATGAAGGTGAATGGAGAAAAAATTCTGTCTTGCCAGCTTCCTCCCATAGGCAGAAAAGTTACAAATAAGCCTCTCATTTCTTTTCTGAACCCTCTGAGGTGGACAAAGAGCAATTCTCACCCAACAGCAGGTGACAAGGGAAGAAAATTAGCATAGCCTCTGGTCTATATCCGGACTTTTCACCCTCACTGCTTCTTTCAGCTTCTTTTGGAAAGGGAGGAGGGGGGGTGGTCTGTTACTTCCTTTCTCTTCTTCTACCTTGTGAAGCTGCTACCTGTCCTCCTCCACAACTTTTTGGAGACTTGGCCAGGTAAGTTTGTTGCAGCTTCCCTGCCCTTTGCAGAGAAATGATACCCTGAGAAAAGAGGGCAGTAGTCACAAGGGAACACAAAAGCTAAGAGGATGCCAGGCTCCCACAAACCAGATGGCAGGCTGTTTGTAACGGTTGTTGGTGGCAGGAGAGGCACCACGGTGACACCCAATATGACTAGTCTTATGTGCAGACCCCAGAAAGCTACTTCTGAGAATTGTTACACTACCAATGCTGAAAACTGAACTGCTTGTTAAGTTTTGTATACAGTCAGCTAAGAAGGGGGAAGAAAGGCTTAGGCACATTATATTAGGAATGTAATTACCACTTACAGGTTAGTCAAGTGTTGCATGTTTAGAATTGGAAAACACATGTTTGACAATCTTGCATAGCTATAGATATATATTTTAGTTCTTCAACAGGAAAGAAATTCTAAATAACAGTTGCAAAAATATATTAGTAATTAATTTGTATCAACCCAACAAAACACAGCTACAACTGCAGAGTGGGAGTTCGCAAGTAACTATCTAGGTGACTAAAACCCAGAGTTTCATAAAACAGGGTCTCTTGAAAACTAATATTTCTCTTATCACAACCAGGAAGAGGAAATCATGGATACAACTTCTAATCTTAAGTGCCAATTACTCATTGTTGACTAAGGCCTTTGCATTCCTATTTAAGCTAGATAGATCGGATAAGCAAGCGAGTTAAGAGCCCGAGCTGTCCTTCACTTCCTCTGTAGTCAATGGAAAGACTACACTTTCGGGTGGCACTTCAGATCTGTCCATTACTTGTAGGAAACATGTAGCAGGAAGGGGAGTCTATGCTGAGTATCTCAGCTATACGCTTAATATAGGCTATGTTAATCTCGGCCTAAATCCATATTAATCCTATATTAATCTCGGCCTAAATCCATATTTCTTACTCAGACAAAATTCCAACCTTGGCAGAGTTTGGGGTCAAGCAGAGATTTGACTCAGAAAGGACTGTCATACCATGACTTTTTTGCTAGTTCAGCACCTGGTGACAATAAAAGACAGCAAAAATGCCCACTTCTATAACTCTGAGAACGTAAGCTGAATTATGCAAATATTCATAGAACAGCCCAGGTTGGAAGGGACGTTGAAAGGTCATCTGGTCCAACCTTTTGTAGAAAAGGTAGCCTAGATGAGATTATGTAGCAACCTGTCCAGTCGCGTCTTGAAATCCTCCAGTGATGGGGACTCTACCACATGCATGAGGAAGTTATTCTAGTGATTGATTGTTCTTGCTGTAAAAAATATCTTTCTTATATTGAGATGAAACCTCTCCCAATGCAACTTGTACCCATTGCCCCTTGTCCTCTCCATGTGGCTCCCTGTGAAGAGAGAGCCTCCATCCTCTTTGTACTTTAAGTACAAAGTACTTTAAGTACTGGAATACTGTGATGAGGTCCCTCCTGAGCCTTCTCTTCTCCAGGGAGAAAAGACCTAACTCTTTCAGTCTTTCCTCATAGGGCAGGTTCTCCAGCCCTTTGATTATCTTTGTGGCCCTCCTTTGGAATCCAGTTTGTCCATGTCTTTCTTGAATTGTGGGGACCAGAACTGGACACAGTACTCCAGGTGCAGCCTGACAAACGCTGAGTAAAGTGGGACGATCATGTCTCTGTCTTTGCTAGTAATGCTCCTGCAGGTGCAGCCCAGGATCTGATTTGCCTTTGTTGCTGCAGTGGCGCACTGCTGGCTTGTTGTCCACCAGGATCCCCAGGTCCCCTTCAGCAAGGCTGCTCCCCAGCCACACAGATTCTAGCCTGTACTGGGCTTTTGGTTATGTCATCCCAGGTGCAGGACCTTGCACTTGGCTTTGTTAAACTTCATACAGTTCTTGCTAGCCCACTCTTCCAGCCTGTCCAGGTCTGTCTGTAAGATGGCTCACCCTTCTGACGTGTCCCTCTCACCAGTCAGTTTAGTGTCATCAGCAAACTTGGTGAGGGTACTTTCAATCCCATTGTCCAGATTATTTAATAGGATGTTGAACAGCGTGTGGCCCAGTATCGATCACTGGGGGATCAATCCCACATCTGACTGGCTGCCAGCCTGAGTAAAAACCATTGATCACCACCCTCCGAGTGCGGCCTGTGAGCCAATTTCCTACCCGTCTCGCAGACCAGCCATCCAATCTGTATCTTGCCAGTTTGTCCAGGAGGAAGTTGTGGGAATCCAGTGGTATAAAGGGCTGACCTGCCCCTTCTTTCAGCAAAAAGTAATACCAGAGCTACTGGCAACCATGCTGTGCATGGAGCATGAAGAAAGAAGGGCTATGTGGGGATTTCCCTTGGGGGAGTGGGTGCAGCTACAAACAAATGCAGTAGAATTCATGTGTTTTACATATGATTCCTCTCACCATGCTGCTCTTATGTTCATTTTTTGGTGACATCTGAGCCATAGAGTTTTGTTTGCACAAACATTCACAGAAAGTTAATTTTAATCATGCAAATAAGTAGTGTTTCACAAACCACAATTCTGAATTTGCACTTGAAAGAATGATTAAATTGCCATCCAATTAAGGGACAGAAACAACAAGTGGCTTATTAAATTAATAGCCTTGGAAAATATTATTCTAATTTTCAATATTCAAGCTCAATAAGGAAAAAATTAAAGTTATATGCACAAAACAAGTTGGCATAATTACTAATTTGAGGAAATTAATGTTATTTTGATGTATTTAATGATGTGAGAGGACTACTTAATTTTCTCTTCTCATTTTTTTAAATATCTGGTGTGTCATTACATGCCATAAAAAAAACCAGTTTTACTTTTTCTTTTCTTTAGCTGCAGAGGGCCATGAGTAGTATTCACTTTATTAATATGTTTATGGTACAGAGTAGCAAGCTCTTAGTCTTTTACTTAAGAACTTAATTTTACAACCTCAGAGTGTATCAGGGTTTATCTGACCTTCGTTGTAAAAGCAATGGTAAGAATGTATACCTTAGATTCCCCAAACAATACAGATTCATTTTCATGAGTTTTATTGTAATATATATGCCTAAACAGCTAAGTAAAGAGCTGGCTTGATTCTGTGTAGAAATATAATTACTGTAAATTGCATGCTTACTAGCACTCGATTACTGATGAAGTTGCAATCAGGAATCTGACAGATGAGGGATTAATTCCCCAGAAACAGGGTTTCTTCCTTCTTCTTGTTATGAACATATGTGTATGGAGGAAACAGACCTGAATATGCCAGATGCATAAATTAAGAAGTCTAGGATGAAACAGAACAGCTGGAAATATAACTGGTGATAATTGAAGGCTAATTAACTCCAATGAGCAATTTTCCACCAGTTGTTCTATTAGCCGTATAGAAAGAGAAACTAGAGAAATTGCACGGTGTACATTTTCATTCAGAAATTCGATATGAACTGCTGTTCTACCTACACGGTAAATGGAAAATGACTGTACTGTCTGTTATGGGTATAAATATTCATGTGACTTTGACTGATTTGCAAAAATCCTTTCATTTCTTTTTAAGCACTGTCTTGGATTTGTACGTTCCTTGCCTATCAGAGATGTGAGTCTTTCTTACTTTAATAGATAATCAAAATGAAGAGTCTACTTTTAAGAATATTTTTGAATGCTAAAGCTCTTTCTCTGATATTCTCTGTCTATTTTGGCTATTCTGCTGTAGCCTGCTATAGCACTTTCTAAGCAGCAGTTTCAGATTATATCCATAATCCCTGCAGCTTTTGACTATTGCTTAGAACATCATATACAGTGAATAATGAAGCCATCTTTCCGAAACAAGCCATTTAAAGAGCAGGAAAGGGACACTAGGTGCCCTACTTAAAACTTTGCATCTTTTTAGACATATCCACATTAATTATGCAAATTGCTTTTTCTACATATTTGTTCCCCTCTGTGTTTAGGATCCTTCGGTCCTGTACAATCCTTCAGTTTGGCTGTCATCATGTAAGAAACTGGGTTCTGAGTCCTGTTTATATGTCTTTTAAAGAGAACCAAGGCTATGCAAGTTTTGGATAAAATACGTCCTCATATTACCTTCACAAATCAGGAGACTGATGTAAGAAATGAATTTCATCTTTCCTGACTTTAGCTGCCCAGAAGGTAGCTGCTGTACTTTTAGTGGAAAGAAATAGGGTTACGTCCTTTCTTGAGTTTTTATCTTTTTAGGTGCTTCTGAAGGTGCCTGTTGCCCTGTTGATAGGGATGGCTAGCTGTGATTAGCCACGTAAATGTGGAAGTTGACCAAAATAAATAATAAAAATGGAAGATGTGATGGTTCACCTTCTGTTGGTACCTGTTTTTCTCCATTAACCATCTGAGGAGTCACTGAGAGGGTGGTTGGTCACTGGAACAGGCTCCCCAGGGAAGTGGTCACAGCACCGAGCCTGTCAGAGTTCAAGGAGCATCTGGATGCTCCTTGTCATAGGAGCATGTCATACATGGTTTAGTTTTAGGTAGTCCTGTGAGGAGCAGGGAGTTGGACTCGATGATCCTTGTGGGTCCCTTCCAACTTGAGATATTCTGTGATTCTATGAGTCTACATGACTAGCTTAGATTTAGACAGTTAACCTTTATGCATCTGAAAGTAGGTCAGGTGAATCCCGGCATATGGTCTATAGGCAAACAGAGATATCTTTCCATTTTGAGAAGAACAGTCAGCAAAGGCATGAGGCTGAGGTATTGCCTTCCAGTCTTACCTTGGATGCTTACTTTTGACTTTAATGAAATATTGAAGTTTTACTTCTTACTGGGGTAGGCTCTTAAGTTTTTACAAAATCAGTATATTACTAAGGATTGTCTTGCCTATGGAAAAATAGAAAATCCATTTGTTGAGGAGCTTATCATTTATAGGATGATTGTCTTTACTTTGTACAAGCGGTTTCCCTGTAACTCATGTCACAGATATTTTAATTTTTTTTTTCTGTATTCTTTTTTAAAGGAAACTGCTCTTAAGAACCAACATCTGATGATCTTCTTAATCTAAAATATCACTCTTATTCCCCTATAGTAGCTGTTTGTACTTTGCGATCAGGGACAGGAAAGGGAATATTTAAATATTGCCATGGGAATTCATGATATTTATATGATCAAAGACACCTTCATCTATGAGACAAGTAAAAGGATCAATATAATTCTCATTACTTGCCACAACAAAGGATTTTAAAAATAATGAAGTAGAGTTGTCTTTTTTTAAAGCAAAAAAAACCTCCCCTTGTAATTGTCAGAGTTATGGTATTCTGTTGCTTATTAATGAGACTTCTGGAAAACAAGTTCTTGCCAGAGTTGTTTTAAATCTTGAAGTTCTGATTAAATTTTAATTTTATTATAGTAAAAGATGAAAAATTGACTATAGCAATCAAAAGGTCATTTCTGCAACACTGTCAATGCAGGAAATAATACATTTACTCTAATGCCCGTAAGAGATGTGCTTACAAGATTCGGAAAAATAGCATGTTAACTATTAATAAATCTTGCTGTGGTAGGAAGAGACGTGCCAGAAACAGCAATAACAATAATTACATCTATCTGTATTCCTGAGAAACCTAACTATTTAAAAAATTGTTTGATAGAAAGTATGTGCATCAAGAGCTGTCATCGCTCCAACAGAAAATGTATGTGATTCATTTTATATCATTCTTGATCAAAAAAGTATAGAAAGCTTGATACCCCAAATAGATCAAAACCTGAAAACTTTGTATTTTTGTGAGAACGCTTAATTTTGAAAACTGGGTAGGAACCACCTGGTTATGGTAAAACGATTTTGAAAATAATTAAGCATTCTGCAGTTTAGGTACTATAATAAGTAGCCAAGGTTTTTTTGCTTTCTTTTATCTTCACCTCTTTGCTGATAAGGAAGCAGTGTAATCTGAGGGATAAAAGGAAAATGCAAAGTAACACTAAAATTAGCTGGCAGTTTTATGATATGGGTAAAGAAGTGGCAAGAAATATTCCTTTGGTGATCTTTTGTGTCTCAGAGTAAGAGAAGGAAAGAATAGGTGTTCCTGCCGGAGTTGTTGTCCTAAATGTGTAATTTTTGATATATATTTGATTGATATGGATTTGTATATGCAAGTGAGGTGCTGCTTTCTTTAACTCCTGGTCCTGAGATGAAGATGTCGATCAGTGTCTTGCTCGGGTGATTGACGCACATGCCAGTGTGGGGGTTTCTGTGAAAAGCTGTGGAAATTGCTAGATGTCTTGCTTTGGCTTGAGACTTTGAGGAACAAGGATCCTCTCTACATATTTTGGTTTTCAAGACTTTGTGACAATGATCATTGGGGATAGCAGCAAATTAATTATTTCTGGAACTAGAAGCACGGAAAAGCTAGATGTATGGGTCATATTTTTTAAAAAATTATACTGTAGAAACCATCTTCTATATAGCATAAAGCTTTTGGCCTTCCTGTAGTTTGGGCTGAGCCAAACGACTTCCTGGCAATCTGGAGCAGTGTGTCAGGGCATCGTAGGGGCCAGGGGCTCCCTGGCGGCCGGCAGCAGCGGGGACACCCCGGGGTGGCAGGGCAGGGCCTGGTAGCCAGGGCCTGTCCCACCGCTCCAGCCCGGGGCATCGCGCACCTCCATGGGGAAAGGGCTGGGCCACGGCCAGGCTGGGCCATTGGCCCATTGGAGGGCCTGGCTCGGCGGGGCCCATGGCTGGGCAGGGCAGGGCTGCGGGGAGCTGAAGACCAGCCCTGCTGGGGTGTCACTGGGGCAGTGACTGATGGCCCCAAGGGGGCTGAAATGGGGTCCTGGGCTGCGGGCAGGTGGAGGGGGTCCTGGCAGGGCCTGTTGGTGCCCTCAGGTTCCCTGACACATTAATGTAAAGCTAGAGTAAAGCAAGGAATCAGGCATAAATGGCAGCCATTTTGGTTGGTGTTTGGTATGCTTTTTTTTTTTAAATCATGTTTTTTTAACAGTGTGTTGTTGAAAGTGTAGCATCTATCATTTAGTGTGTAGACAATAACAAAGGTGAGAAGGAGTGCTGGTAATGGAGCTCTCCATTAATTGAGTCCATTAATTTCAATGCTGGAAAAATACCACCATGTGTTGGTGGGGAGAAGGAGGAGAACCCCTGGTGCCCCGTTGTCCTGGTGTGCCTGGTGCAGGAATGGAGTCCTGCGCATGGGGAGTCGGTGTGGTCGGCTCTGTCTGCAAAACCCAGGTAACAGAAGAGCCCTCAGATAGCAGGAGGGAAACCATGCTCTTTTGCTACTTCATGCAGCGTTGTCTTTTTATGACTTTGAATGATTGTAAGTCCTGTGAAACGTGTTTCAGTAAGACCTTCCAACAATTTAGGTATGTAGATGTATTTTGCAATATGAAAATATGTGAAAAAGGTGGTGTGGATTTTTTTTGGGGGGATTAACCTATAGTAAAATTTCTGTAAAATAATGAACTATAGTCCCATTGCCATTATTCTGACTTCAGTTGTTCAGGTAGAATATTTGTTGTACAAGCAGCAAGTACATCACATATATTTGTGAATGTATCTATGATTGGCAACTGAGATTCAAAACCTGCTTTTGATTCAAAAGAAGATCAGCACCACACTGGGTACTCAACATTGTATTTTGCTTCTCTTGAAGCCGTCTGGCATGCAACAGTATATATACATATATACAGCAATATATACATAAGAAGACGTATCATTACTTTTATTCAGAACCAGTCAACTTCTGCTTTGTCCATATGGCTGAGCCTCTAAAAGGAGAACTACCAGAAAACATGTAAATACCATTGATTTGTTAAGCTGAATGCTGTTCTGTTTGACTGGCTGCATGTTTTACCATCCCTTGACTATCTTTGTACTTCTCATGCAAACACTGGGAACAGCAGGTCAGGAAGTTGTGTGTTTAAAATACACAGATTTGTATTCTGTATTATTTAGTGTGGTATTTGTGCGTCTGCCTGGATGGGATGCTTAGTTTGAGAGACAGGTGGAGAGTAAATGGGATCGAAGAGACTTAGGAGTGTTTAATGCATATCTACAGCTATTTGCTTGGCAAAGATGATGACGTTCTGTTGCATGCTAATTCTTTTTGCAAAGCCAATAAAAGAGCAGGTTTTTTCTTACAGAAACTGACTTAGAAGTCTAACAATGTAGACTGTTGTTTTGTTGTTGTTTTTTTTTAACTGATATAACATAAAACCTAGGTTGCTGTGACCTTATTCTTTTCCACAATTATGTGCAGTGGTAGCGAATTTTAAGGACAAGAGGTGAAGGATTACTCAGGAGGGTGCCAGTACAGACACTTCCATTTGAGAGTATGGTTTGATGAAGAATAAAGCAGAGGAAGATGAGCAGGGGTAAGTAATATTTTCTGTACTGACAAGGGAGAATTTCCTTGGTGAAGTAAAAATGTCCTGAGAGAGGACATCAGCTTTTGAAATATGTGCTCTCTTTAACTAAGATTCGTTGAAACATGATTTGTCTTCCACTGTAAAGGATTTAGAGAATAAAGGAATAACCAAAACCTGGTCATACTTAAATCTCACAAAGAAATTCTGACTTCTGTGAAACTGATTGTAAAACTCCTCTTGACTATGCTGGAAACAAAGATCTTTCAATTTATATTGAAGATCTTTCAATTTATAATGAAATTTGCTTCCAGAATCCAATAGAGACAACAAAAGAAAGCAGGAATTAAGAGGCCAAATTTGTATCTTCTGCAATGATAAACAGGACAGGACAAATTAATCTTTGACTGAGGTTAAGACATGTGGTTAGACATAATGTTGTTGAAATTCTGCTGCTTTGCTGAGGACAAGTTTTAGAAAGCCCATGAGACAATAATAAAAATTACAATTTGCAGCTATTGCTGGAAGGGATTGAGGGTACTCTTGCACAGATACGGTGCTCATAAATGATAAGCCATAATGTCTCAGAAGCGACAGTAGGCAATGATTTTAATTTACTTATGTCTCAATTAACTTATATTTTGACATTCTACTTAATCAAACTGAGTTTTCTTTAACTTCTTTCTACTGACAACTGACCTGCTTTTTTCCTCTCCCATTCTCCCATAAAAGCAGATGGCTTAATGCACAGATGCTCATGGACAGTAAAGCTGAATTAGCTTTGTCTAATTAAATATTTTCAGAGAAGAATACCTGACTTGTCAGTTACTGCTTAGTATAACAAAGCCAAACAAATTATATGCTTTTAAAATAAGGAATTAAACAATAACTTTGGAGCCCTCTCATACTAACTGTGCATATGGTCTCATGTAAGCCCATACTCTGTAGCCAGCAACTGTGATGTCAATAACTTGATTCCATTAAAAAAGAGGAGAGATGATCAGGCTTGGAACGAATGAGGTAATTATGATCTAAAATGCATTGTCTAGCAAATAATGACGTGTTTGCCTGTGAGGTCTTCAAGACAAGGATTATCTCTTTGTTCCGTGTACAGCATCTAGCACAAAGGGAATCTGTGCCATGACTAAATCTCAAAACACTACTGCAATAGAAATAATAATAAACCATATAGGGGAGGATTATTTGTGTTTTGGAAACAACTGTCAGTTAATTGTTTATCTGTTTAAAATTCCCTACTCTGTTCTCTCTCTTTTTCCCAATAATGTCAAAGTAACTTTGGAAAGACTGCTTGTGAAACTGGCTTTTTACTGATCACTGAGAATAAGAGTATTTCTTTTAATATGCCCAAAATGCAAGCAGTTATTTGATGTTGGAAGCTGGCCAGTTTGTTTGGTTTAGTACAGTGATTCATTCTCACTTTCTCAGCAAGTCTGGTGCTTGTACTATCCAAAACAATTCCAATATCTAAATAACTGACTGTATTGGTGTTGTGGTTTTTTTTTCAATTAATGGCACTAAATATTTGATGTTCAGCTAGAGTTTAATAATTAGAAAATATAATGACTGCTAAATTAGCTGTTGCAGCTTTTCAGTCAGTAGTCTGACATTTCATAGCCTGCGTGGCTGAAATAACTTTCAGCTAATTGAAGATTTTCTCACACCATTTAGCTGTTAAACCCTGGCATATGGGCTTCTGATCAGTTTTCCTATTCAAACAGATCCTTAGAGGAAGCTAGCAGTGAAAATAATATTAAAACAAAAAAAATCTGGTTCAAATAAAGTTAAGGCAATTTAATGCTCATGTTGGCAATGCCAGAACTGTTCTCCACTCATCTGTCAGGAGAAGAGGGTTCAAGGGAAGTGAGGAATGAGCTTCCCACACTACCTGGTAATCTGCTGGGAAGGAGCACTTCTCAGAGACAAAGAACAGCATAGCCACATAACGATAGCCGATTAACTCTTGGGTAACCGTGTCTCTGTAGTTGCCAAACTACAGTTTGGTATCATGCTGCTACTCAGTAGTGGCTGAAATAGTCCTTGGGTAGCAGTTTGACATGTGGTACTTATAATAACATGGAGTTTATTTTGAGAGTGGGGTTTTTTTTATTTAAAGAGGTTAGGGAGATTAAAATAACATGGGCATCGCTAGAAAGATCTCATGTCAACTATGTTGTTTCTGATTGAAGGAAATCCTTGTACATCCAGCTTCTTAGCTACCTGGTATTAACTTAGACTAGGCTTCTTCTGAAAAGAAATACCCTTCATATGTTAACACAGTTTTCCTATTAACTAATGTTACCAAACAGCTCTGCTGATATTGTCGGTATACCTTGCTTCAGTAGGATTGCAAGACTTGCACTTGAGTTCTGCTCTGGCTGCCTCTCATGGTAACTTTTTTGTGCTGCAGAGAGCTTGTGTCTCATTGTTTTTCACTGGTAACAGCAA
Organism: Mycteria americana; assembly: GCF_035582795.1. Classification (NCBI taxonomy): domain Eukaryota; kingdom Metazoa; phylum Chordata; class Aves; order Ciconiiformes; family Ciconiidae; genus Mycteria; species Mycteria americana. The sequence continues at coordinate 200,758,858 of NC_134365.1, forward strand.
TGTTTGCTTTCTCACTCATCTGAAATGAGTTTAGTTCTGGGGTGATGTTTTCAGTTTATCAGATATGGAAATGTATCACAGGTGGAGAACTGCATGAGAACTTCAATGATTTTAGTGCTTGTTTCTGTTAGCGATGTAGTTAATTTAAAAATCTAAACAAAAAAAGGCAGGGGGGAATCGTAAAAATGAATTGTAGCAGTAGAGGCAACTGAAACCTGACTTGACCAGTCTTATTCTCGTATTTTCTCTTTATGTGCCTAAAGTCAGGGATGACAGAACTGTGCTTTGAGTACACACAGAGGCTGAAGGAAAGGAGGTTGCCTAATATTAGCGACCTTATTATTGAACCGAATTTCATTAGCTCGTGTTGTAAATCCTCAATAGAAAGGAATATATTTTCATGTGTTCACTATCTTATAGAGAAGATGTATGTCTTGGGGAAATACTCACTTTTAGTTTACTTCAGACAAATTGCTGTCAAGATATTAAAATACTATTGGTGACATAAATGTGTCCCATCCATCAACTTCCCACCCAAGAATAAGATTTATTATGCCAGGTTTTTTTGATTGAAATCACACTTCCATTTAAAAAATGTTTCATGAAATATTTCCTGCTAGTTCAAAGTACAGAGATCCTGAGTGTACCATCTGCTACAATACCTGTATATAAAAATGACAGTCACTAATTACACTGTGCCAGTGGAGTGGGGGGTGACATCAGAACTTAATTAGATTTAATAAATTTACCAAAAGGCACACTTTTAAGATAAGAACAGCTTCAGTATAAGAAACTAGAAACTGGTATGAATAATAATAATAATATTGGTTTTCCCCCATAAAAGGCTGGTTTTTTAGTATTGTCTAAAAGGGATATTTTTAGCAAGCTTGATAATACATGTCCCTGCAGAAGCCTGACAGTGTGGGATGTCTCCTGGGCTCTGTAGTAGTATGTGGTGGACCATTTAGGAATGAATATTCATAATGTTTTTGTTACCTTCTGGCATATTTTGATACACTGTCTATCTAAATCCCCAAATTGGGTTAATCATCTGAAAGGGGTTTAATCATCTGAAAGTTAAGATCTCTCTAGTCATACTTGTATTGTATGTTTTCACTGGATTTAATTTACTGCTAGAAATAGGCCTATTAGGATAATTATTAGGATTCTGTAAGGAAAACAGTTATAAGCAACATTTTCATGTTGCAAAAGGCTCATGAAATTATTCTGCAGTGGATAACTTCACAGCTGAAACTCAGGTAACTGTTTTGCTTGGAGAGAAGGAGAAGCATATGGTGCATATGGAGCAGCAGATGTGTCAGCGACATGGAGATTTTACCAATAACAATATAGAAAACTAGGAAAACTAGGTACCTCAAAGGACAGTAGGGAATGGAGAAAATCTGGTAAGAAGTCCTCAATGGCTTTGAGGATTTGAGCGATGCCCAAAATTTGAACTAATAACCTTAAATCCACAAAAGGAAGACAAAAAAACCCTACAGAAAGTTCCCTGATTTCTGCGGTAAACTACACTGCTAGAAGCCTTCAGCTTAGAGAAGATGACTGAGGAGTTGTGTCAGCAGTGTTAGTGTGGGAAAAGTAAAGCGGAAGATCTGAGAAGAGAGGACTTGATCCAGATGCTGGGCTTGGTGTTCCCTTCCTCTGTGTCAGCAATACAGCTCAGAAGCCTGTTGTGCCAAAACAAGGTTTCATGGTCAAAATTTAATCCCTCATTTCCCAACTTTAAACATGTCGCTCTCTGCTATATTACTGTCCTTTCAGATAGGAGCTCCTGCATGCAGAGGGAATGCATGGATTTCTGGGTTTCTTTGCTAATTTATCCTTTGCAGAGCTACTGATATTCTGATTGAGTCATCATCGTGGTTTAAACTTTGATATTACCAACATTTGCAGGCCTCCATCGTTAGAGTGTATAGAGTAAATGATGCTGGTAGCATGTTGCTACCTCTTGTTGAACAGCTTTTAACACATGGGATGCTTATTAATGTGTAAAACTGTTGTCCCACTGATAGGGAAACCTAAGATCAGCTCTAAGTCCTGTAATTTGGAGATTTCTAGTAGTTACAGATGCTTTCACCTTGAACTTCTCTCCTTTCTCTCCTGCTTTCTTCTTTCCATTCTGGGCATATAGACCCTTTTCTTCTTTGGCTGTTTGGCCACCTCTGCCACCTTCACCCACTTGCTTTTATTCTGTTCCTGTAACTCTCCTTGCTTTTCTTATCACTCCCTGCTCAAATCCAGCTTTTTCCAGCTAATCAATAAAGCGAATTGTAAGAACACAGGAGAGAGTGTCCTCGCTTCTGGTACAATAACAAAAGCCTGTGCCTGGGGCCAGACAATTCACTAAGACCAAATTTCAAGTCTATGTCCCAAAGAAAGTGCTGCTAGAGATTCTTAACAAGAGGTCTTGAGAAGACTGTAATTTTCCGTAATCTCTGTTTGAAAAAAACCTGAACTGTTTTGATTAAAACTTCCCACCAAAAAATTCAGCTGGCGGCAGGCATCCTGTGCAGGAGCTCTCTAACTCAGCGGCTGACATCTGGCAAACACTGAAGACCTGGAAACAGGCTCCCAGGATAGGAAGTATCATACGATATCAGTTCTAGCTGCCAGCTTCACTTCCCTTGCCTGTGGTAAAAAGTGGTGTTTCAGCTACTCTGGCAGGTACAGTCAAGCGGGGAGAACTTCTGTAGGGTAAAGGATACTCACGTGAGAACTCCTCTGGCCGTTGCTACTCACATTGAAACATCTCAGAACAGTATTAATCGTGCTTAACTCCAAGCAATGCTGGAAAGTCTGTAGTCCTGTATGTGCAAAATTCCTTTCGTGGGTTATTATTTTATTTTACAAAAAACTAAGACAAAAAGAGGCATTTCTAGGCACCCGATTTAGGCAACTTCGAAATCTAATCTGTCTTAACCTGAACTCTCGGAGCTATTAATTCGAGCCAAACTGTGCCATATAATCATGTCAGCTATTCCCTGTGGTGCAACATTGTCTGCAAAAGACACTGATCATGTGAGTATAGCACTTTCAAGCAATTGTGACCTGTATTGAAAATTACTGAAGCTTAACTAATTATCTAGCGAAAATTCAAAAGGAGAACATTCCTCCTCCAACTCTACATTCCCATCCTTCCTAGTGAAATTATGGGTGATTGAATCAATGTGAGTTTTGCTACTGATTTCTGCAAATCTGCCTTCTTCCACTTTTCATTTGGCTGATAAATTAAATTTTGCAGTAATTCTAAGATAAGGCAATGAAAACTTTGGTTTCCATTTCCTCTCCAAGTGCCATGGGGAGTTTTTCTGTGTAAATATTACATATCACAGCATTTGTGGGGTTGATGTTGATGCCTTTTTTTGAATTTCAAAGCAGGTGACAAAACTTAAGGGAGGCCTTTTTGTTCTCCTGATTCTGAGTAGACTGAAAGTCAAGCGGTATTTCCACTCAATGTCTTGCATATTAGAGTCTAACATGTGCATGTTTTTCTCCTCTACACCTGTGTGCATGAAATAAATGTGATTTTGAAATTATCAGGTGGACAAAAAAGTTGCATTGGAGATTTCTCTTGCAAAGAAAATTGGGATAATTTTATTTGAATTCTCTTGGTTTATCATGGGCAGTGACTGCACAGTACACTGATTATACATTGAATATTCCTCCTCTTGCTTTAGCAAAAAATAAGGCTTCATGTCATCTTTAAACATTCAGCATCAGTGTTTGAGACAAATGGAAGATTTTTTTTTCCATAAATACTTGGAAATAAAGTGAGTATTTTCATTTGCCTGGTCACACTCCTTTGCACTCAACTGTCTGTACAGATATGAAGATTTAAACCTTTTGAGCAGACTACTGGCCATAAGCACTTTTCAGATTGTGTGTTCAGCTGTATTTTTTACAATTTGAATCTGTATTGAAGAGTTAGGGAAAACAGTTTTACTGTTGTAGCATTGAAGTTTGAACATCAAGTAGCTGAAAGAAATGGTTTATCAGTTTATTACTGATATAGAAACAGAATTCTAAATAATCTCAATTATAAGTAACTTTTAAAAAATTCCTTTTATGAATATTTTGAATGGAGAATGAAGGAAAATCAGGGAAATAAAGTTTATTTTTACCTGACTAAAAGAGGATTTTCCTTTCCTCAAAGGTTTTAAACACCTAACACAGAGTGATGTGTGCTGATAGAAACTATTATTCTCTTGTGAAAGAAAACAGAGCCACATTCCCTACAGGTACACACAGGCACTAATCATCTTGAAACCAGTCCATTCTCGACTGGTCCAAAATACGTTTCATTTGCTCCCGTGCTGCCCCAGAAGGATTTTCAGTGCCATGAGCACCACTGAGTGATGCTGGTTCATTCAAGCAGTTCTCATTGCATTAATAGGTTTTTCCTCCATTTAGTTTTTGTATAATCCACTGGTGTTGCCCTGAATGGAGGCCTTGTATCTGTTATACCTGCTGTATTGCATACCGCAGAGATACGCTGCAGCACTGGAGAGTTCTAATCCAGTCCCTAGCATGTGGGCTAATTTGAAATAGAAAATTGGCATGCAATAATAGACTTTAGCTATAATAGAATTTACAATTAGTTTAACAAAATTAATTTAGATTAGAAGATACCCATTCAGAGCTTTTAGTGTTTAAAAAACTTTATACGAATTACTCCGCCATAGTGTTTTCTGCTCGATGGCAAGCTTCCCACAGGTGCAGGGAGAAACTGTGGAGTGTCGAGCTCCTCTCCGGAGCCAGAACCCTGCCGGTGCACAGGCAGAGGTGATGGGGTGATGGCTGTGGAGGCAGGGGCCTGGCTGCCTGCTGACCCTGCTACTGCAAAGCCGGGAACCCATGGCCTCCTCACCCTGGCCTCAGGAGGGGACATGGCAGATCTCTGCGCTGCGTGGCTCAGGGGAAAGGCAGCACATTCCTCCTCCTCCAGGGAGGAGCTGGGGGTGTCATGGGCATCCTGGAAAACAGCTTGTCTTTTAAAAGATGGATCTAGCTATGTGTTAGCTTGGGAAATATGCCTAGTGGTGCAAAGCACTTGGTGATTTACTGCACCAGAAAAGTCCTGGTGTGCTTATTTAACACATTTATCAGTCATGGACTGTCTGCTCAGCTTGTTACACAAGTGTTCTCTTGCATGCAGAGAGCATCAGGGTCAATCAAGGTCATACAAGCAGTTTGATGTGAGTAGATGTGACCTGAGCTCGTATGACATTTGTTTCTGGGCCCTACCCCTTCTCTGCCCACTTCAACATGTGGCAAAACAGATACTGCTTTCAAAAGGAAAATCTATTGCAGCAATGGGAACATGCAGTGTCTCTGTCGTATTAGCTAGACATGCTGCACCTGATGTCGATAAAGAAACCTATAGGACATAATGTGGATAGTCAGAATTTCTTGCCTCTAGGAATTTTGATTTTATAAAAAAGAACATATAAAGAGGGATGGTGGTGATCTTTCTGCAGCACATGTGCCTCGTACACCACAGACAAATGTAAGTTGGTAAAGGCTGGAGTGAAAGATACCACAATTCACAGGCCTAATCTTGTTAGCATTTTAAATCAACCTGCCTGTTTTGTATGGAGAGTGCACTTTTAAATAGCATCCTTTAAACTTGTTAGCATTTTTCTATCTCCTTTCCTGTGACTAAAGTACTTTTCACATCAGAAAAACTCACAAGAGTGTTAAGTTCAACTTCTTTAAAGGCTAGTAAGGCAAATGCGTGCTTGCTGGGGTCTGGTGCCTGTCAGGTCAGCTTCTGCACTACTGGGGGAATAGATTAGCATTGCTACAGTGACCCTAATTCTTCTTCCAGCTCATTGGTAGCTGATTAGGTATGGTGTGTATAAAAAAAATTACCTTCTCCTTACTCCAATAAGAGATCTGAATCTGGGATCACTAGATAATACTATGTACAGACTTACCGTAGCTCAAAATTGCTCTCCTCCCACATTTTACTGACTGCACTGGCATTACTGACTGCACTGACTGTACACATTTACTGACCGACTGCACGTACCAGTGGATGCACTGTAGTGCATCCCATCTTACTGTAAGCCAACACCCTGTCTTGGAAGAAGATCGTACCCTGCAATAGAGCTTCCCACCACCTCTCTTCCCACCCTTGGATCTATGGATCTTATGTCCCAGGATGTGATTATATACTTTATCCAGAGTGCCAAATGAAGATTGCAGGAATAAAATGAAACAAGAATTAAGCAGCAGAATTAATTCACACAAATAATTGTTAAAGAAACAGAAATCTCCAGCGAAAAGTAAGAAAATGTATTTCACAAAAGCCACAGTTTGATCTCTCACTCTTGATCCTTAAGTGAGGGATGAAAAATGCCTCCGGAAATTAGCCTGGGAACTAAAATTCACAACTTTAGTGGATACTAAAAATCATGGACTCAATAGAAAAACTGTTTGACAGTTTCCTCCACACTATATCCTCTGTTAAGAGCTCACTGTTCTGTAGGCAGTAATTACTGATTTCTGGTCCCATAGTGCCTAAAATATTATCACCTCTGTTTCTGCTAACATTCTCTTCTGCTCCCTTGGTACCAACTGTCCTTTTCCTTGAAAAGGACTAATTCAATTAAATTAAAATCAGAGCAATGATTCATGCTCTTGGTTTAGCCTGGAGATTTAGAACTGAAGAAGAGCTTATGTGCTTGAGAGCTTGTAATTTTTTTCCAGCTCTATCAATCAAAGTTGCCTTTATAAACATTGTCTTGTTTATATCCTTGGAGTATCGCAAGCTACAACAACATTGCATTACAAATACAAAGCATCGCTGGTGTTTTAAAAACGTGGTGTATGCAATGTGAAATTACTGAGAACCCACTGCTGCTCTGAGTCTTGTTTCAGTAGCTTTATTTTTACTTAAAAACGAGAAAGTAGCTTGTATGTGGACCTGATATGGCAGCTGCGAGGTTGCACAGGGGATAGCAGCATGTCTGACTTGTGGTGAATTAGCCTTAATTATTCAAACTCATGAGTGGCTTAACAAAACCCAGCCATTGCTTTCTCTCTTCCTCCTCCTGCCCTCCCTTGGCTTTGCTGCTTCATTGTTTATTGGCATCTGTTACTGTCATTGTCTGCCTGTGACTGGTACAGATACGTTGGGCTGCTGGACCACAGGCAGGGAGCCATATATAGGGGGTGAAGAACAGCTCTGCTATTGTCCATTTACTAGAAATTAATTATTGTGATACAAAAGAATAAAAACTGTTCAGCAGCTTTATTGGGCAGTAATCTATATGATAGCCTTAATCTAGAGAAGATTCAGCAATTACAGTGAAATAATAATTTCTGATCGAGATCATCTGTATTTATAATTCTAAACCTTGTGTGATGTTTGCCAAGTCCTTAATGGTAAAGAAATATGGTGTTAATGTCAAAATTATTAAAACTGCAAAAACAAAGTGGCAGACTAGCTAAGATCCTACACTGTATTCATTGAGCCTTTCCCTGAACTGCAGAAACTGCATTTAGATGTATCAGATGATTTTCATGCTTTCTCCATTAAAGCTCCAAGGTATATTCCATATCCTTAGGTTATTTTCTTAATTTTTACTTTGTGGGAAAAAAATTAATGTTAATTTTTTTAGTCCTGAGTTAAAGCCTGGAGATAAAAATCCTGCTGTGGTTCATTAAGGGGTTATTTTAATTAGTATGTGCGTGACAGTAAAGCTGAGGGGTGCGGTTCACAACTTGGCCTTTATTGGCCTGATGGCAACATCTGTACTAGTGAATGAAACGGGACAAGACTCACTGGCTGGAGGGCAAATAGTGCGACTCAGCTTGTATTCCTGCAGCTGAGCTCTCTAGCCCCCTTCCCAAAACTGGACGCCTTCATCCACAGTGCTTATCGGGCATTATTCATCTCCTATCTCCACCTTGGTGTGGCACATGAAAGTGGTAGCTGGCTTAGGCCAAAATCATGCCATAGAGTGTGTAAATGAACAGCACGCTCACAGGGTGGTCATAGGGTGACCTCAAACCTGTGCCTTGGCCTTGTTTAGCCCACAGATGTAGGTGTAGCCCACTGTGCTTGGTGTTACACAAATGCAGAACAAAGTGATGAACCTGAAGAACTTATCGCTAACATATAAAAGAAACAACAGACAGAAACAGGCCAAAACAGCTATACAGGCAGCCACCAAAGCAGTACTGGACAGTAAGATCAAGTTTTAGCAGGCAGAGGGTAGGTTCCTCGAAGAAACTGAGACACCTGCAATGTGAATCATTACATCTGTGTGGATAACTCCAAGCTCCTGTTGTTGTGAATGAAGAGATGAAGACACTTCTTGGTCCTGTAAAGGGAACCCAGGTGACTACTGGGCTCCATGGACTGCAGAAACTGTTTGATAGAAGCCATTTTATCAGGTTAGACATTAAGTCTGCAAACTTTTTTGATGGAGAATTGCTTTCTCTAAATACAGTTCTAATCAGAGCAATCATTGGCAGATCTTACTGTCAGAACAGTATGTACATGTAAGAGAACAAAAGAAAGTATGATGGGATTTTTAGCTTCATACTGCAAATACATTCCGTACAAGCGATGAAAACATAGAATCACAGAAAAAATTAGGTTGGAAGAGACCTCTGGAGGTGTCCCGTCCAACCATCTGTTCAAAGCAAAGCCAGTTTCCAAGTTAGATCAGGTTTCTTACTGACTTCTCCAGTCAAGTTTTTAAAAACTTCAAGGGTGGAGATTGCTTGACATTTCTGTGCAACCTGTGCCAGTGTATGACCACTCTCATAATCCTAAGGTTTCTTGCTAATATACAATAGGGATTTGCCTTTCTGTTCTTTCAGCCTCTTGTCGTATACTACATCTCTATTCCCCAACCATCTGAGTGCCCCTGCTCTGGATTCACTCCAGTTTTGCAACATCTCTCTTTTACTGAGGAGTCTAAAACTGGACACGGTACTCCAGATGTGGCTTCAAGATTGATGAGCAGAAGGGAGAGATCATGTCCCTTAACTTGCTGGTTATGTGCATGCTAATGCAGTGCACTGTGTAATTACTGTAGGAATAGGTAACACAGATTTTCTAAGTAATTTTAATCAGAGAGTTAGAATGTAAGCTTCCTGTATAGAAGAGGTGGAAGAAGAAAATGATAAATGTAAAATAATTTAGGTGATTTTCTGAGTGGGGAAAATGCAGTCATGTTAATGCATTCATATATTCTAATAATAAATGCCAGCATTTTAATTTATTATCAGATACAGCAAAAGTGGGTGTCAGTGTGGTGAACAGCTGCACAGTACTAAATGTTATTCATTCAGACATTGTTTAATTCTTGATACCTCTTTGAGTTGGTTAAATAGCATACTGGAAGTTAAACAGAGAGCAGGTAATGTCATTGTTTTGCAAAAATCCACTTAAATGGGCCTTTTTTCCTTTTTCCTTTCTTTTCCTACTTCACATGGGCACCAAAAAGAGCAAGTCATCCCAAATAAATGGACAGTCTAAAATAGTTGAAGGAATGACTTGACTAAGCTCACACAACAAAGACATCATTATTAAAAATGGCCTAGATAATTTGGCATCTTTATTTGTTAAGAACCTGACCTAACACAAATTGTATCTCAGGTCCAGGAAAACTAGGGTGCAATAGTTGGAACTTCAAGTGTGTAACATTTGTCTAATCCATGATCAAAATGTCGGAAACAGATCTCACCAATATTGTTTTGCCCATTATGTGCTGACTTCAGCATTCCAATATGGTACCTGTTTAGGCATTGATGTTTACAGACTTTATTTCATTGATTTTCAAGCCTCCTATTCTTCAGCAAAATGTTCTTAAAATGTGAAATAATCTTCCTGGGTAAGTAATAAATAGTCTGATTTCTTGGGTCTTCTAAAGCAAACCTTGACAAAGAGAAAAATCAGTCACTGGCAGCAGATGGGACGATATGTCTAATATATCTCTGCTTTCTCTTTTTTCTGTGATTAAGTTGTATGTAGACATCTTGAATATACAGTTTTCCATATAAAAAGCTGCTATTAAGGCCATGAAGAGATTTTCAGGGATTAGCAAGTGCTGTCTGGGACGTTCTGCATTACTTAATACACTGTCTCCCTATTTCAGTGCATTGACTAGTTTCTTTTGTCTCCTTCCACAGTTTCTCCATGAAAGCCGTCAGTGCTCCTGACTTGGTAAGAACAGTCAGTTTTTCCCATGTGATACTTATCCTATTGATTTTAACAGAAGCACACTTTTACTGCACTTGCAGATATGCAGAATGTGTCTCAAGAGCAGTGAATTTGCTCAGTCTTGGCATCTTCATTCTTAAGAGCCTTTTCAAAATGTAAATTAGAGACCAAGCCTACAGAATCAGAAATTTTAGAGCACATGCTAATTGCAGAAATCTGAGATGGTTGCTCTGAATGGTAGGTTGTCAGTCAGGCTTGCATTAATGTGAGCTCTGAGGATTTGTATCGCTAGCTTAGAGTAGCTCAAGAGGAAATGCGAATCTTTTCTTTCACAGGGACTGCAGAACTAACTCCCAACTCTATCCTCTTGCCCCTGAAGCTCTTTTAATTATTGTTATCTTGTTAGCGTAATTCAACAACTTTAAAAATAAATTCAGTGCAGATCAGTTAGTCAGGAAGTGAAACAGTATTTCTTACATTGCAAAATTATAACATTACACAGTGATCTAAATTACCAGAAGGCTATGGGGCAATCCAAGTGTTTTTAGGCTTCTTCAGATTACGATATTTCTGAATCAATAAATTCCCATAAAAACACCTCAAAATCCTGTAGTCAGTATTTGCTTTTCAAGCTGCAGGTTTATTAATACTTTTATTTATATGGGGGTGGTTTTTTTTACTGAGCAAGCAATAACTCCTCAGTGAAACAAAATTCATCATTTAGGTACATTAAATATGTTCAGAGGGTCACATTTGAAAAGGCAATTTTTAGCATTCACTAGAAATGAAAACATGATCAGATAGAAGAGCAAATGAATTGAGAGCCGTGGTGCCCTAGTCAAAGCTTGCAACAGGCGCAGAAGCGGCTGGGCAGAGCTCATTGCTACCATCGTATTCCCGTCCTTCAACAGGACTGTTTGAAGGGTAGTTTTTCTGTCCTGCAGGTGGAGGTGGCCAGAGCGGTGACGCTCCAGGCTTGGCTCTTCCTGAGGCAGTTCTGCATTCTCACAGGCCACTTCTAAAGACAAGCTCACAGCCTCGCTTACAAGTTTTCAAAGCTGACCTGTGGTCTCAACTATATTGCTTTGTTATCATGACAAGGAGGTTGCAGGAACTGTCTACTGACATAAAGACAAACAGGCTGTTCTTACCAGCTGATGGCAGAGTGGGGAGTTGCAGTGCAGCTGTTTTGGCTTTGCAAAGAAATGGAGGTGTGAAAACTTCTGGGAAAATTACAATAGTGGGCAACAGCAGGGAAAATTCCAGGCCTGATTCAGAGCAGACCACAGACTGCCAAACTGCTCTCAGCATCCTTGCCCTGATCTTTTAGGAATTACATAACTAGGAACAACATAAATCAGTCTGATTTAAATCATGCAGGGAAAGGCTTAAGCTGAGAAGCACGTTTGGGGGTTCTGTTCTTTGGCTCTGTAGGATAATAATAAACCTTTCTACTAAATTTCCTTCTTAAGCCTGCCTCCTGTAAAGAAGACAAGAGCACAGTGGCTGGTAGCACAACAGACATCATGTGTTTGGGATGATGACATAAACAAGCTCTGGGAAACAACAGTACAAAACATCTACTGACAGAGGGAAGAAGGGGAGGTCTCTCGCATTCTGCAGATGTACAAAATAGTTTCACTGTCTTGTGCCAGAAGTAAATGTACCAGGAATGTCTTCACAGAGTTAGGTCCTGCGACAGGAATTCTTTCCTTCACCAGCTCAGTAACTTTCTTTGTGTAAGAGGGCAGAGTAAGGTCCTCCAAAACTAATTTGGCTAAACAGTAAGCCATATGAGTTGTGTCTTTATTGTGCCTAGCCCTGCCTGATACCTCTGAGTACCAGCATGTGATTTTCCTTCATCATATCAGTGGTACATATGAGATTATGTGCCCTGGAGTGAGAGCTGGGGAAGGTGCTAATGTGTGTGGAATTATGCAATACAGGAGGGAGATGTCTAGAGGAGACATCTGCCATGCAGAGTAGGTGAGAGCAAACGTAAACAGCAGCAGAGAGTATCAGAGGATCTTAAATGTTGTGAGTGTATTTATGTTCCTGCCTTGTGAGACTGTCACTGCCAGCTGAGCTGCACAGTGGGGATGAAAATAGCACATGTATGTACGTATGGTGCAGCTGTATTTGGGACATCATCTTTAAGTCAAACTCTGTCTTCTTGCATCTAGTGAGACTAGTTATGCAACCACTGCAGAGATGGCAAGAGGCACAAGACAGTAAATACCTTCTGATGTGGATAAAAGATGAACTGAGCTGGCAGACAGGACCTCTTCTGGCTCATAAGAATAGTGGAAGAGGAGATCTCTTCAGCATCAGCATGAAGAATGTGTGCAGGAAAGGGAAATGGGAAGTTGGAAGAAACAGACAGCAGAAGAGGGAGAAGGATAAGACCCAAGGCAAATTAGCTGGGGGTATAAATTAAGCCTGGAAAGATGGCCCAGTTTACATTAGCAAAAAAGTAGCACAGGAAAGGTGAAGCAGGGTAGAAGAAATTTGTTTCGGACTGGGCTGAGAAATGAGTAGGAAATTAGGAATAAGATTTAACATGGCTTGCATGTTGCTTTGTGTATGTGAGTATCTGGGCAGTGAACTCTTCCAGGATCTTATACATAGCAATAAATGCCATCACACCTACAGATTTCTTATCTGTTGCTAATACAGAGGACACTGTGTATGTAACTTTGACCAAAAGCAGCCACAGCTCTTACAGATAATTACCGCAATTCTTCATTTCCAGGCGTTGATTATCTCGTCAGGGGGGTAAAGTTGAGACTATAATGATGGGGCTTTTTATTCCCAGTCGTTGTAGTTTTGGGGGATACGTTGTTGTGGAGTGTTTTTTGTGTAATGTGCATTGTTGTATCTTCTGAACTCTTTGCATTAGTAGTGGGTTAGGCAATGGGACTAGCAGTTATAGCCTGTCTCACAGAATCCTCTCTCCAGGGAGAGAACTGTGGCAGTGGAGGGTTTATTATAGATTTTTGTAATAAAACATTACTGGTTTGTGTAGAACGGGGCAAGGCTAAAGAAATTCATTGTCCTTTCGGGGTTTGCGATGCTCTGAATTTCCTGGGGAAGTTTATCCTTCCATTCTTGGACCAAGACCTGAAAGTTGTGTTTGCTACATGAATCTCTTTTTTTGTATAAAATTCCTGCGTGTTAGAGGACTAAAAGCCTTGCTTGTTCTTTCTGATCACTACTCACAGCTGGCATTCTTGGTACTCCAGGGATTACTGGAACTTCAGCATTTCCAGGAAACTGGTGCCACTCTGGGAATGGGCAATAACCTACTACCAGAATCATCTACTCTTGCATCCCTGTCTGGAAATCTGTAGTAGTTCAGGGACTGATGCAGCCACTCAGGTTCTTTTATTCAGCCTGTAAGTGGCAAACACAATTCTCTTTTGCTGATCAAATTGCTCCCAGGGACGTCTGGACAACCATCGGACAGATTGCTTCCCTGTCTATGGAGTTACTCCTGTGTAAATATTTAAGCGGTTCTTCATTTACCTGATCACATGTGTTTGTTGTACATTTTTAGGTAGCATGCTATTTTATCCATGTACTAACCATACACCTAAACTCTAATCACTGTCAGCACAGTGAATTCACATTTGGATGTTTTCTGGTCTGGTTTCCTTATCGTACTTACACTTTAATGGATGAGATAAGCCACACTAAAGGTATCTTGTGTAAACTTCTGATAGTTCTTTGATGGTCTACAGACATCTTGATCATTAGTCCATTACCTATCTGCTTATCAGTTAACAATCTCAAGCTGTTCAGTTGCACAGCTTTGATAATTCTGAATACAAGCTTCCTGTGCTTTGGGCCTACTTTGCATTACTGTCACAAACAGTTGTAACCCCAGTCTTCATCCTTGAGCTGCGACCAAGCCACAGAGAGTCCTAAAGATGAGGGCAGACATCTAATCAGTGTTTGGGAAGTGGGACAGTGAGAGTGAAGGACAGATTCTGTCTGTTCATGTCAGAAACTTGGTCAAGGAGATAAGCTGAATGTACCAACTGGGTTTCTAAAATGCATGCATGCATTAATCCTGTAATCTAGATGAGGTCTGATGAAGGCATGAGCTACAGAGGCAGCTTCACCACTTGTTGGGCTGGAAGAGAATTTTATAGCTGGCTGGGACAGTAGTAAGCGTAACCTGCGGTGCTGTTGTGTGAAAACTTGCATTAGCTGAGATTAGCTGTGGAGGCAGGAGTGCTCTGAGATGACCCACTGAAATGGCAAGTGTGAATTGCAACCAAAGAAACTGAAACTATTTTGCACATTTTTTAAAAATACTTTTCTCTGCCCACATCACCCACATCCTTCCTCAGTTTCAGCTTCAATATGAAGATCTTGCTGTTCATGATCTAAACCAGGCAGTGGGTCATGTGAGAGGCAGGGGTATAGTCATATGCCAGGGGCCAGTACAACTGAAGAGGTAGTGTGCTAGACTCTCTCTTTCGTTTTCAATTTAGAAGCTAAGAAGTGGTGTATTTGGAGTGGCTTACTTCAGCTTATTTTGTGCATGCAGGAGGAAGACAAAATTTCCTTTTCGAACAAGGCATTGACTCTTTGAATCATAGAGAATGCCATTTGCTTAAATCTCTCTTCCACAAGCCAGGAAAAGCACGGATGACAATCCTAAGTCTAGTAGAAAAGAAGTCCTTTAAGTTATTTAGAACTTTTTGATAAATGATTTCTGGAACTGTAGGTTGTTGATTGTCTAACAATCCAGGTTGTTTTGAAGCTGTGCTTGTTGGTTTTTTTTCCACATGTAGAATTTTTTCAATAAACCTTAATAATTCTTTTTCTAGTGCCTTATTTTGCTATAGGCTTTGGGTACTTATGACTGATTTTAAGCAGTCTGCAGAGTTTCTTAGAATGTAATTCATCAGCTGTAGTAAACTTCAGAAAGAGGTATTTGTCATGTACCTATGCCTTCTTGCTAGCCTGTCAAGTAGCCCAGTCCAAATCACAAAAAAAATTCAGCACTTATGATACATCTTAAATGTTATCAGGTTTTAACAAACTGTATAAAAATAATTTGGTTTATTTCTTTATTAAAGGAATTTAGAACACTTAATGGTTTTGGGCTGAAAAATATGTTCCCAGAGACCCTGTTCTACCAGTGACAATGGAAAAGGGGATGTTAGAGCAAGCAGGATAAAAATCTTTTCCAAAGAAGTAATAGAAATTATTTGCTCAAATAAGAGTTAAAATTTCTGGTGATTATAGTTCAGCTGATGTGAAATAAATGTGCTTTGACATACTAATTCTCCATAGAGTCACAGTCATCTTTCTAACACATACATTGTCATTTACTTAAACTCAGTTCATCTGCTAGTGGCATTAGTAACCTTCTAAGAACATTACGCCAGATGTCTGGTTTCAGACTAGAGATGTTTTGACACATAGGTTCCCTCTTGCACGTACTGTGGAGGGAAGGAATAAAGCCTTGCAGGCAAGGAACTGAACCGAGCTGTGGAAGGTGTCTGGGTTCACCTCCTGTAGCTGCTACAGGCTTCCTCTATGGCCACAGGCAAGCTGTTCTGCCATAAAGCACACAAGTCTACACCTCACAATCCCTTTTTCCCCAGTGGGTCTCTCTGCCTTCAGTGACATGACGGCATACCTCATGGATCTTCTTTTGGACTTGCACAAGCAGGAGACTTGGCTCAGTCTGTAGAAACTCCTGGCCTTGGGTTAATCCTCATAGCACCTCAGCAGTAAAGCATTGTACAAGAAAAAATCCTGACCTTTAAAGAGGTTTCAGAAAGGAGTGGGAGGAAAGCACAGAGTTGCAAAGTGGCTTATTTTAGTTCATCTACCAGGTCAGCAACAGGGAGAGGAACAAAACTCTAGTCTGTGATGCCTGCTGTTACTGATCTCACTTTAACAGCCTTTCAGTTAGTGCATGCCTTGTTCCCTCCCATTTGAATTGTCATATACACATTTGTTTTTTATCTAGATGACTGGTTTTATACGTTCTACTTAAACAGAATTTTACTTTTTTGCAGCTGCTCACTGGTGTGCAATTGGTAGATACACAAATAAATACAGTATAGGAGAAAAGACCTAAGGTGGCTTTATAGTAGGAAATCAAACTTCGCAAATATAGTACTGGAGTCAATGAGTGTGTGAAAAAGAACGATTTGGTTAGTTCGGCATACTTGATTTCCAAAAATCTTTTGATATGTTCCTGCCTTACCAGAGGCTTAAGGAACAAAGCAGTTAAATAACTGATTAAAAGGTAGGAATCAAAGAGTTACGAATAAATGGTCAATTTTCATGATAGAGAGGTAACTATAGTCTGGTTTTTATTACCTGCCGGCTCAGGCAATGATTTTGTCAGTCACACCACTTATGAGTCTCTCAAAGACAAATTGAAAGGAGTAGAGCATCCCACTGGGAACCATGAACCCACTGATCTCAGCCTTGGTCACTGCTCTTGGGATAGTTTGCAATAGTTTGGAGAGGGCAAACAATCTCTCACCAAAGAAATGGCTCACTGAAAGGCCCTTTAGAGCTGGACTTCTGGGTCATTAGATGCAGAGTGGGCTAGAGAAATGTCTCTATGAGAACAGAGGCTGGAAAAGAAAAAACAGAGTGAGGGTGTAACAGAAATCTATAGAGTTATGAATGTCACGTGGAGGTGGAATAGACAACCATGATTTGGTGTCCAATGAAATTACCAGGTATCAAGACATAAAAACCAAGCAAGACTGAGTACTTTACTATACAGTCTCATAATTCAATTATAGAACTAGTCATCACACAGACACTGTAGCAGCCACACATGTAAATGGTTTTAGAGAGTAAGTAGACAAAGTCAGAGGAAGAAGGTCCATCAAATATTACTAAATACAAAGACATTTAAATAACTTTGGCTTTGGAAGTCCCTAAACAAAGCTTGCTGAAAGCTGGAGTGATCCATGAAAAAACTATGGGAAACTTGCCCTGATCTTTACTTTTTCCTAAGTCCCCAGCAGTGGCTACTCTAGGAGTCTAGAGGCTGGGTAGGCAGACTTTTGGTTTGAACTTCTGTGTCTGTTTCTGCACTTTTATGGTGACTGCAGAGTCAGGCCACTGGTCTTTGGTTGGTTTTGGTTTTATGATTGTTTTCATTGAAGGCTGCTGGAGACAGAGGTTTCTCTTGCTCTGTGGAGGTAGGGTCTCAAATGGAATGGAGTGGGCCCCGATTGCTCCCTAGGGCTTCATATGCTACTTTCATACACATTGTAATTAATAGTTAGGTAAGAGCCAATTGAAAATGTGCACAGTAAACACAGTATCTAGTTTGACATGGTCATGCCACAGCTAGAGCCCTGTTGTTATTTGCATGGGAACCTGCCACATTTTTTCCTTTTTCTAACTCTTCCACCTTTGAGGCCCTCACTTAGAGCCACACGGTTCTTCATTGCCCACAAAAGTAAGTACTGACTAGCACACGGCACCCTGACTGCAAGCTTCTTCCTTCAGCACTTCTCTTGGAGTGTATTTCTTCCAGTGTCCCAGAGATACAAGCTTCACACATGCCATTCAGGAAGGGAGAACATCCTTCCTGGCACAGAACCATTCTCTAGCTCTCCCAGGGGTGCATTCTCTGTTTATTTCGCGCTAGCTTCCCCAATTCAGGAACATGCCTGCTGCTTTCTTGTATAATGTGGAGCACCCTTTGTAATGAATAATAGCTAATACTGAACTGACATCCAGAAAGAGTTTGAATCACTTGATAGCACAGCATGAGCAGTCAACCCCAAACTGATTTTCCCCCAGCATTCTGAGTATGCTCCAGACCAAATACTAGCATCAAGTTAAAAAATAATCACTTTTTAATGTGTGAGATTAGGTTTCCTTTGGTACCTCAGTGATGGTACGAGTCAGGCCATATTCTAAAATTCACACCGATGTCAATGAGGGCTGTTGACAGGAAAGATACGTAGATTAGAAAAATGGAACTATTGTTTAGATTCTGATTTTGGTTTTTTTTGCCATTAGCACTGTTTTTTTAAGTATATATTTTTGGGCAAAAATAGATTGATTTCACTTTTGTTTATACTGTATTGGCTTTCAACAAAATCCGGATTGCAAATATTTTAAGTGAAGTTGTTTAGAAAGATACATGGTCTGGATTTTAAAGTTAATTTAAATATCTGTCTTATTCATTAGTTCCGTAAAAATCTTGATTTTTGCCAAGCATAAAGTTTGGTGAAAGTGTGTGCAGAGCATGACTCAGTTGTAGTTCTAAATAATGCTTCTCTGTTGTATTTAATTTGAAGCTCTATTTGGTGCTTGACTTAAGCAGAATCTAAGGCAACAGGGGTCCAGCTGAATGGAGTTATCATGAATGCCCTGCTAGAGGTGGGATGTGAAAGATCTTCTCTAGACCCCTCTGACAGCAACCAAGAATGTCTCACCAGATAAGTCGTAAAAGGATCATCAGACTGGAAATACATTTGTAGAGCCTTGACAGTGAATTTTGTTAATTAAAAACAATGCATCATTTAGAAACAAGGCTAGGGACTGCTCCTTATATCTCCCAAAGCACTGTTTTGTCTGGATAGCTGGGGAATAATGTAATGCTACTGAGATTGGCTAGGACAGAATGCATTCCTTGTAAATGCCATGTGGTTGTTACTCTTTAAGAGGTGAGCCTAAAAGAGGATAGTATCTGTCTTAACACTGGGCAATCTGAGGATAAAAAGAAAAAACAAAAACTCTTGGGCACTCAAGGTCTGTTGATCAGAGATTTTTTAATGTGTTCTTCCTCCTTGAGGGTGGTGTCCTTGACCCTGACCAAAAGCACATTCCTATTGCTAGAGGATGTCCCTCTGTCTTCAGCAAGGTTTGGATCAAATCCCTCTCTTTCTTGTAAGTTGATCATTCCTTCAAAATCAGAACCACTGGCTCTGAGATGTGCCTTGCCAAATACTTCATTAAGGACTTCTCTTACATTTGCTGGGCCAGTAGCCCAGAATTTGTGTCTTCTGCCACTTTCCATCCCATCACCTTTCTTCATGTTTCCTTAGTTACCATAGGGAAGGAAATTCACAGCAATATGTGGTGGAATAAGAGGATTTCCTAGAAACCTTGTCTCCTTTATGACAGTAATGTAGAATATATTTGGCATGGCATATTTGTTAAATCATAACTTTAATGTTTGTTTTACTCTTGGCATAACTTCTAGCTGTTGCTGATACATATGATTACTGAATGAATTGTGCATTAATGCTGCATTACTGTGAGCCAACTGTAACAAGCATTTTCTTTCAGACCACCAGAAGGAGCTATTGAATTCAAAAAGACTTTCCTTCAAAGCAGGAATTCCTTGTACAGCAAGGCAAGCAGTAGGATAGTGGAGCAGGCGCACTGTCTTCCTTGCAAAGTCCAGCTGTGAGCCACAGAGCAAATTCTCATTTAGAATCTGCATCTTTTTCTGATCCACTGTCTTGTAGTAATCAAAACTGACTTTGCAGGGTTTAAGATGCTTTGGGGAGAGATTTCAGGCATCATTCCTTAAACATATAATAACAAATACTAACCAAATCCAAAAAGATGGGAAATTCATTGAGGCAGGCTTAACCATATATTTTCAAAGCACGGGAAGTGTGGAAGCTGCCATTTTCCATTAGGTCAGCTGGGAGATGTTAGGCTAACAGACCTGCAAAACACTTGAGAGAGCTAATCGCAATGTCCATAAGGATAAATGAAACCTGAAATCTACTTATCCAAGCTGACTGGCAATTGAAGTGCACCAGTCACCTGTTATGTGTTTTCTGAGGTGATATGAAGATGTGCAATTATTTGTTGTTAGCCCAATACAGGTGTCTCATGATCAGAGTCATAAAGTGAGGTATTGGAATTTATAAATAGCGTTCCCTCTGTGAGCTTTGCCCTTTATATTTGACCAAAAAACCTTACACCAGTGGAAGGCAGATTATGTTGCTTCTGCCTGTCTTCCATTTACACTTTCTTTCATCTGACAGCAGCCTGAAAATTTGTGATGGTGGTTTGCAGGTGGCACATTCTGTGTGAGTGTGTGTGTGGCTTTGAATCAGTGTTTGGGACAAGACCTTAATTAAGTCTGTCCACTACTATTCACAGCTTACTTTGCTATTATAACATTGACTCTGGAGGACAGTCACACTGCTTGTCTGTAAGACATTATCAAGATGCAGTCCTACATATCTTTCACAGAATAAAACCCACATCTCTCTATGGGAGAAGCAGGTACTAGCACAAAACATCAGGGTCTCAGTTAACCTTTGTTGTATGCTAAGACTGATAGGAATGCTGGCTGTCTGGATGGATCTCAAAAACTATGCCTACAATTGTTGCTGTGTTGGGATGTTCTTCTGGATCTGCTCATTTCTTCAGGAAGGAAGAAAAGTGTGGGGTGTCATGGAAGAACAGGGTGCTTGCTGACACATCGGGGTTGCAGGCAAAGGAAAGAGAAGTAATGATCAGTAGTGGTTATTTCTGAGTATGCCATAAAACAGCATTTGTCACTAAGCTCCCAGTTGTGATGTCCTATGCAATTTGCTAAGTCAGTGTATTCATATTAAAAGAATATTTGGTTTAAACATATGTATTATGCATGTCTTTGGATTAACAGGAGGAAAAAAGATGTCTGAGGAATAACTTTTCTAAACACTTTTAGGTAGTAGTTCAGGCTGACTGATCTCAGCACTGGCTTTTCTTAATGTTGAGTTTCTTAATTTATAATGCATTTGCGCTCAAGAGACTCTGCTAGTACTCAGGCATAACTTTGGGGCTGTACATAGAATAAATCAAATGCTGCCCTGAGGAGCTTACAGTGCAAATGGTAACAAGACATGAAAAGTAGATATAAATCACAAAGTAGAAGACAAAGGAGCAGGGAGAAGCTGAAGGATACTGTGGAGAGGAGGAAAAGGTATATAGTGTTGGCTGAACATTTAGTTTGGAGGTTTCATATGTTGGGCTCTTTTCTTATTTTTCTTACATGACAATGTCCAGTAGCCCTTGTCAGAGGTGAGGCTCTTGTGCTAGATGCTTTGCTATGCAAAGATGGAAGTTGAAGGTGGTCCCTGTCTCAGATTTAATCTGTATGATTGAGACCCAAGATAAGACAGTTGGAAAATTATTACAAAGAACAGGTGCTATAGGCAATGAGTTACCTGTCAAAGACACTTTCTAAATTTAGCAGTTCCAGAATAAAATATATTTGTTATTTTATTATGACTCAAATCCTATTTATTTATGCAGTGGGACTACTCCCAGAAGTAATTTGTGCATAATATTATATAAATGTAAATACTTTTGCTTTTTCTTTGTAGCAGTATCTCACAGACATTTCTTTTTCCAAAAACAGTTTAACATGCTCTGTGCTCTTTTTCTTGGGAAGTGGGAATTAGTTACAACATTACACCTGTACCCTGATTATTCTAATTTTCTGGAGTTATGAGACTGTTGCTTTGATTAAAAATAGAAACAACCACCAACCTCTGTCCTCAGCAGCACAGGGGACACTAAGACCATATCACCTTAAAACTCACTTGTCTTCATGCTACAGATTTTTGTCCCCAGACTTCTGTCTATCGGTGTGGCACAAACTACCAGAAGACCTGTCTCAACCTGAGCCTGACTTCCTGTGACAACTACATCTCATAGGAACAACAGCATTGTTGGCACTTGGAAGATAGTTTACAGGGAAACCATCTTGGAAATACATCTTTTCTCACAAAGGAAACTTTCTACTTCAGATTCTCACTAAACCTGCACTTTAAAGAAAAGAAAAACTGTAGCTTTATAAAACTAAAGCAAGAAGATACTTCATATTATTTTGCCTCCACTTCATTGTCTGGTGCTTGAATAGTCCTAAAGAATCTAAATAGACAAATAAATGAAAGCAGACTATAGGAATTCAGTTGTGGAGAGGAAAGAAACACCTTTCACTGTGCACAAGTCTCTTTAGAAATACACGAGTATGTTACTATCAATATATTATTTACAGGGAGCTGAATCTTATTTTCTCTTTATGAAAATAACAAAGCCCACTTATGACTTAATCCTAGCAAACAGATGATTTCTCTCTGTCCAGTCAGTCCTGGCCTATGTGACAGCACATGTCATTCTGTCCTTTAAAGGTGTGCATCAGATCTGTATGGCTGTGTTCAGAGTGGGCTTCCTACAAAATTCTCCTTTTTTGTCTTATTCAGTGGACACTGGCTGGTTGGTTTGTTGACCTCCTTGGGAGGGATCCTGGTACTGGGAGCTGAACTATTAGGTTGCTTTGTTAGGATTTCAAATAATGGTTTTGTGGTGAGGCTTTTGTGCCCTTTAAACACTGTGGGCTTCAGTTCTACCAGTGCAGGCACTAAGGTACAGTAATCCAGCCATATGCTGTCATCAAAAGGTTTGGGGCATTCCTTAGCTTTTGCATGGTGCATGGCTTCTCCTGGGCCACAAGAATTAGATTATTAGAATAAATGAATTCTTACAGAGTCAGATTGTCAATGTACTACTCCCCTTGGTGAGTTGTTGCGTGTCTAATCTATCCAATGTCAGTGCAACTTTTGTATGAGTAGGTATTCATTAGCAAGAATAAAGGGTTTTCAGTCTGGCCTCTTTCCAACATTGCGAATGTGTTACTCATGGTACAGTTACTGATTAGTAGAATGAAACATACTCAGGACATTTTGATGGCCTCCTCATTTGGTAGCAAACATCTGTCTAGAGTCGCAGACCAGACTCACAGAGCAAGTAGGAGAAAGTCAATGAGTCTTTGAAATTGGTCTTAACATTCAACAGAAGTCTTCAAGGCAGGTATTAATCTCAAGTCACATCAGCTTTCTGAAATGTCAATACATAGGCTCCCCTTCTTTAGCCAGTGGTGAGAAAGAGGCAGTTTTAGAGGGCAGTTGATCCCACCAATCTTTCTTCATTGGCAGGGGAGGAAATTAGGTGACTAATGAACTAGAGACCTATTTTTGGAAAGATAAATATAGATGAGAGGCAAGTTACCCAAACTAAGTCTGTTCTTTGCATGCTGGTACTATTACGTGATGGCATCAATCAGAGCTGACTGCCTCTGCTGTGTTCATGAGGGAAGTGTCTCCCATGTGCAGCATCTCCCACATCATGTAGCACAGTCCATGCATTCAGTCAATCACTGTTAATGGTGGCTATTATACTACTTGATTTCCCTTTTTTCTTTCTTATTTTGAGTTTTCCTTCCGATTAGGGTAAATCTGCCTCAGTCACTAACAGAGATGGAAAAAGTACTCTGAAGCAGACTAAGGACCAAGACCTTTCCTGTCGTTTCCTGTCCTGTCCCACTGACCCTTTTGCCCTAGTCTCCAGATTTGGCCATCTGTGAATCTTGTTATCTAGTACTGTGCGGAGCAGATCGGGTGACTGATCTCTTGGCACAGCCAGTGCATTGCCTTGGCGGGTAGTGTGGGATGAAAAAAACCACAATACATGCCTTTTCTGTCTGAGACTTGTTTATCTGCACGACATCCAGGCCACTCTGGGGGAGCTCTCCTCTTGGTGATCACTGGCAACCAAAAACGAATCAAATCAAGGCAAAGTTAGAGAAATTCTCCTATACAAAGAGCTTCTCTAAAACAAAGCTGTGTTTTTGTGGTGCATTGTCCTGGCTCTGTGTGAGTCCTGTAAAGAGACAAAGGCGAGCAGGAAGGAAATCTCAGCTGCTTAGTAAATGCCCTAATTTGATTTATTTACTGTTCCCTTCCCCCACCCAAACTGTTCTGCTAACCTGCTAGTCCCAACTCAGACAAGTAAGACCAGCTAATCTGATTAGTTCTGACACACAGGAGCAAGGCTGCTGGGAAAAGCTGGACCCTTACAGCTGTTTCAGACTTCAGCTTCGATCATAATGTTATGGGTTTGCCGAATGTATAGCACAGCATGACAGGAGCCCGGCAGCATGTACACAAGTGAGCAGTGTGACCGTCACTGAAGATTTCTACCCTGGGTCTGAGGCCACTGGAATACAAACCATGTTTCGTGTTACCTTCAATGTAGTGACAGAGAAAGTTACCTTCACCTTGGCAGCCTGCCCCTCCGTCACGTGGAAGGTAAGCTCAGATATGCATCATGTAAAAAGGTTGATGGGACAGGAAAATGAGTATCTAAACTGTTTTCCTGACTGTAGGCCATGTTAACAAAATTTTAAGGGGAGTAATAACGTTTTAAGGGAACTGCACTGCTAAGTGGCATATGCACAACTTGGACTTAGACAGACTAAATGGATCTGGTTCTAGAGAACAGCTTATTCATTGCCTTTTAAAGCTTTTATCATTTGGCATTTAAAAATAGCCAAATGCATAGTCACTTTCTTCATTCTGGTCTGGAAATGCCAGTGGATTTATATTAAAAGCAAATCCAGAGAGGTATATAAACACAACCTACTTATGTGTGTAAGGAAGGGACACTGTTTGGGGAAAGCTTTCAAGCTTCCTGGATAATTTAGGGATTGCAAGGGTCTGTGAACTGTACCAAGGCAAGATAAATTAGAAAAATTTACATCCCTATGATAAAGGACTTGAAGCAACCCCCCCCCCCCAGATGCATAATTTACCTGGCATGGGGTTGTGATAAAATTTGGCAGAAGCCAGAGATGCTTTGTACATCAGCTCCTTCTCCCATTCACAGATTCAGTTCAGATCTTCATTTCCTTGAGACAAATGTTCCCATCTCATCTTGAGGAGACCAGCATTGTCAGGATGAGATGGGACTAGGTTCATTGCCTTTCCTTTCTCTGTTAGTGAGTGTGTGCTTTCACTATAGTGCAGTTTGAGAAGACAGCCACTATCTTCTGAAATGTTGCTTTAAAAACTTCAGTTCAGAGTCTGTTACTTACAGAGCAATTACTGTAGGAACCTCACCTCAGTCTGTTATTATGCCTTTCTGATGTGAGACAATTATGAATAACTAGATACAGTGGTAGGGCAGGGTAACTGCTCTTGCTTCCGCTGTGCATGATTCATTATGCTGCATAAGGAGTTGTGATATATCTTTGCTGTATCATTTTCTCAGTCTTGGACCTGTCTTCTCTCGTGACTTGTGAAGTAGACACTGCCCAGAAGCTAATAAGAAGGTCTTTAAAGGGCCTGGTGCAGCCCAGATCTGTGCAATTTGTAGCATCATATGCTATATAAAAAAAAAATCTACTGAGACGAAGTGTGTTTGAAGTAAAATTCACATGGAATGAATTTTACTGGACACCCTCTCTCTGTGGGAGACTTTAGGGTGATATTGCTTCAGTTTCCCTATTTATTAGGAAAACTTACCTTCCCAAACATGCACATTCACTAAATGGTAATGAAAAGATCATTTCGACACAACATAAAATGGATGTCCTTACCTATGCTTACTAATGGTGTGTTAAAGATTTTTCTGCCTTCATATCAGAGTTGTAAGGACTTACAACTCTCTGCCTTTAGGCTGCAAGGCACTTAAGAAGAGGGGACTGAAATGGAAAAGGTTATTGGATCTTACCATGCTGCAGTGTTCCTACCTGGTCCATGCCCTTGGTACAGCAAACATGGGTGCGAATATAACCCAGCTGACTGCTGCATTTCAGTGCTTATTTATTATGTTGCTGAGGGCTGTTAGACATAAGTGTATTGTAGTAAATCCCTCTGGAACAAACTGGCAAGTACTGAAAAGTGCATCCTGGCACACTTTTCCAGTTCTCCAGCTCTTCTATTATTTGCATAATTTAAATGATTTGATATGTGCAATGTGCAAACATGAGCAAATGCTTAAAAATAAGAGCTAAAAGAAACTATAGTACAGTAGAATTTTCTGAAATGTAGTACATTTATTGATGAACTAAGTAAAAAATATGTGAGAAGGTGGGCACAACTATATGGAAAAACAAGATGGGATGCCAAGCCAGCAGAAGAGATGGCTTTGGAGTAGAGCTTACATACATAATGCTAAGTTAATTTAAGGAAAGCTTTGTGGAGGGAGGTAATATTTTTTATTGACCAACTCTTACAGTTGTAAAAATCTGAGAAGGTTTCAGGCACACAAGCCTTCCATTTTGACAGTAGGGGGCTAATGAAAGTTACTGTTTCCCTACAACCTTACCTTCTTATGCCTTATATCAGCTAGAACAGCACTGGTACTGCAAGTTCCTTTGAAGCTGAAAGAGGTCACATCACTGCTGGAGGAGGGAGGACAGAGACATCTACTTTCAGACTGCTAAGTCTTCTTCTTTCAAGAGTAGGTGGCCCAGCCTGCAGATAATGCTGAGATGTTCTGCTTTTCCACATACCCATGGCATGACCAGCAGATGAGTCTTGCGCAGTGCAGTGGGGCCAGGAGGATGTGGCAGCTCTGTAGCAGACGTCCTGGGGCCAGGAGGAATGATGCAAGTTCTGTCCCAAATTGTTATCTTTCTGCCCTATGCTATGCAGTTTTCATTTCTGTTAGAAATTAATTTCTTATTAGAAGTATTGTTGAAAAATATTCCAGCCAAAGCCTACTCTAATTATATGTGAAATATTCATTTATATGATATCTTAGTGGAAGAAAGACAGGACTCCTGTTCCAGACATTTCACACTGTGTAGGGCATAAACCCCACTGCTTTTGTCAAAATATTGTTTTGCGAAAGCTAGTTTAGTTAGAAGTGGGAGAGGGTATGGATACAGGACAACTTGAGGGAAGTGATGGCTGAAAAGGCTGTTGACAAGTGCGAAGGGCTCAGAGTTGAACAGGCCTTTTCACATAGGCACCAATGCTTGAAAACCAAAGCAAAAAGCATCTTTATTATAAACCATAAGCATCTTTATCATAAAGGCTGGAGGAGGGGACTGAGCTGCCCTTTCTCACCTCTCTGTGTCAGCCTGCCTCCGCTCGTTTGCCTGCTTCTTAGAGAACAGGCTGCTGGTACTTCTCTATCTGTCGACAGGCATGGAGCTGGTCGGCCGAGTACTCTAAGATATGCGTGGGTTACACAAATCAGACTGCGGCCGGTATCAGCTTGGCCAGAGTCCCTCTTCAAAGGCCTTTCCAGGTTTCGCTCACGTGAATTACTGTTGCATTTTCAATTAGTTGCTGCCAATGTTTGGGGAGTCTCACGTTATGCCTCTTTGTGTCATATACCTGGCTTTGAGAGCAGATAACAAGATCATGCAGCTATTGATACACCAACAAACTCCTACCACTCATTTCCTAACCCGTGAATAGATGACACACTGCTTAGATGAATGCAATTCAAATTCACAGGGTACAAGCAGATTTAGTTACAGAATGTGCTCGCTCGTTGAGGATTAGCTACACTTGAATCCTATTGATTTGCTCTTACCATTGATGGTTCAGTTTTGTTGAATCCTGTCTGAACTGCACAGGGGAGAAGCAGCAAAAACTGCTGGTTTGTGCCTTTCTATTCAAGGCCAGGAAATTCACTTGATGGGGATCAACCTAACTCGGGGCTTTCTTGCCAGTTGATGCTGTGCTTTATCTCCCTGACATGGATAGATAAATGAGCTGGGGGCAGCTTTGCAGGCAGTTGGAGGCCGACCCAAGTGTGCTGCTGCCAACTTTCGAAAGCTGCACAATGGCTCGCTCTCCCTGGCAGTTACAGCCGTTGGGGCAGGGACCTGTGGTCTGAAAGGCTGTTAAGAAATAATGATGTAAACTCCTCCCTAAAGGATGTGGGAACAACGTTTGAATCCTGCGAAGGGAGCAATATGTGTGATAAGGAAACCAGAAAAATCGGGAGCTTAGTGTTCGTTTTCTTTCTGCAGCAGGTTGAATACAGTGCTCCTGCTTGTGAAGGGCCAGTGGGGAGGCAGGAGGGGAGGCGTGGGAAGCAGGCGGCAGCTCGCAGCTTTTCTGGCTCAGAATAACCTTCCCTGCTGCTGTTTCAGAAATCTAGGTTAGACGTAGATAGAGCTACAGTCTGCCCTGGTCAGCAAGAGTAAGTGCATGCTCCTGAACAGTTTGTTATTACTTTGTTGTGGTAGTGCCTAAATACACCCCCAGTGTCAAGAACCACGGTGGTAAATACAGTGCGAACAGAAACAGGCCTTGCCAGAAAAGTTCACAATCAAAAATCTGTGGATTTAGTGCACCCTAGCAAAGGACCAGACTGTGAGCAGAAGGACAGTGTGTTGATGACAAATGTCATCGTCATGTGATGGCACCTGGGAGAGGAGTGAGTGCAGAAGGAGGGCAGCGTGACTGTGGCACATGCTGCAATGGATTACTCTAGGGCTGAATCCAGGAAGGTCTTGCATTAGCCCAAGGAGCTGCTTTGCTCCCCAGATCCTGTTAAATGGGGAGGTGATGGAGCTGATGATGCTCAGCACCTGCAGGGAAGAATTTCAGCTTGTTCTTCACTTGGACATCGTTTTCAGCTTAGAGAACAGTGCATTTTTCCTTGAATATCAACCACTTCATTTCTGTTAAATATAGAGCTGCTAAATGCTTCCAAGTGTAAGTTCCCTGAAAAAACATCTAGAAACAGCTATTGCTCTCAGTCTTCATTTGAAAAGCTTTTTTTCAATTTGCTTTTAAAGAGCTCCTCAATATATACACCCAGATATTTGTACATCAGCTTCTTTGAACTTTATTCAAGGCTCACAAGCATGTGTGACATCTCTTTTTTCCCCCTGCTCATGAGTGCAGATACACCCCATCTTGTGTATTTGTTAGTTGATTTTGTCACTTTTTGATGCACCCAAAAGAGAGGTTGACAAATTCCCTTCAGTCTTCACAATATTCACAGTCCAGTTATAGTCTATGACCCCAAATACTTGTCTCGGCAACTCTGAACCCCACTGCATACTGCCAAAACCACGTTTGGGATTATGATGTCTGATTTGGGAGCTACTGCCATAGAAGCAAGTACTTTTTGAGGTGATGACATTATTTCTAGCAACAATCTTAGACCTTTTTTACCTTGAGCCATGATGATAGACCAAGTTTTTCTTCCTGTCATTACACTTCTGGGAGTTCTGTAGCTCCCACGTATCTCCTCAAAGATCTTGCTATCAGAGATTTGCTCATCTGTAGAGGACGAAAATCCCTTTCTCCATCTCTCCCTGATTATTTGCTTACAGTATAAGATGCCCACCTTTGTCTGCTTCTTGCCATACAACAGTATTTTCTCAGCCTTGCACCAAACCCTTTGTATTGGGTTTGCGTGGCCAGGTTTTGGTAGCAGGGGTGACTTCTGTGAGAAGGTGCTAGAAGCTTCCCCCATGTCCAATAAAGCCAATGCCAGCCGGCTCCAAGACAGACCCACTGCTGGCCAAGGCCGAGCCCATCAGTGATGGTGGTAGCGTCTCTGTGATAGCATATTTAAGAAGGGGAAAAAAAGCTGTGCAACACCAGCAGCAGTCAGAAGAGAGGAGTGAGAATATGTGAGAGAAACAGCCCTGCAGACACCAAGGGCAGTGAAGAAGGAGGGGAGGAGATGCTCCAGACGCTGGAGCAGAGATTCCCCTGCAGCCCATGGTGAAGACCATGGTGAGGCAGGCTGTGCCCTGCAGCCCATGGAGTTAATGGTGGAGCAGATCTCCACCTGCAGCCTGGGGAGGACCCTATGCCAGAGCAGGTGGATGCCCAAAGGAGGCTGTGACCCTGTGGGAAGCCCATGCTTGAGCAGGCTCCTGGCAGGACCTGTGGCCCCATGGAGACAGGAGCCCACGCTGGAGCAGGTTTGCTGGCAGGACTTGTGACCCCATGGGGGACTTGTGACCCCCTTCAGTTCCTGAAGGACTGCACCCCGTGGAAGGGACCCACACTGGAGCAGTTTGTGAAGAACTGTAGCCCGTGGGAAGGACTCACACTGGAGGAGTTTGTGGAGGACTGTCTGCTGTGGGAGGGACCCCAGGCTGGAGCAGGGGAAGAGTGTGAGGAGTCCTCCCGCTGCGGAGGAAGGAGCGGCAGAGACAACGTGTGGTGAACTGACCACAACCCCCATTCCCCGTCCCCCTGCGCCGCTCGGGAGGGAGGAGGTAGAGAATTTGGGAGTGAAGTTAAGACTGGGTAGAAGGGAGAGGTTGGGGGAAGGTGTTTTAAGATTTAGTTTTTATTTTCTCATTACCTTACTCTGGTTTGATTGGTAATAAATTAAACTAATTTCCCCAAGTCGAGTCTGTTTTGCCTGTGACAGTAATTGGTGAATGATCTGCCTGTCCTTACCTCGACCCATGAGCCTTTCGTTGTATTTTTCTCCCCCTGTCCCTCCCTGAGGAGGGGAGTGATAGAGTGGCTTTGGAGGGCACCTGGCTTGCAGCCGGGGTCAACCCACCACACCCTTCAAAAGGATCAGCAGATTCTTGCTGAGAAATCAGGTAATATCTGCAGAAAATCAGGTCTGTGATGCTCGTTTGATCCCGATTCTGGTTCACCAGCAGATGGTAGCAAACATCTCCTTCCCTGTGAGCTTCATCTGGGGTTGTCTGAATGCGAAAGGGCTGGAGCGCCTCATTGGAGTCATTTGTTTCCAGCCAGAAGAAACAAGCTGTAAACAACGTAGTTGTGCAACTCGGAACAAGGGAGAAGAACCACGGAAACCACGGAAATATTGCTGCAATCGGGACAGAAGAATTAAGTAGAGGCCGGAACAAAATCACTGCAGTGACTTGCACTGAATGGCACGAGAAGCATTTTGGTGTCACTGTTATTGTTCTTGTGATGACAAAAAGGGACCATTATTTGCAATGTAGCAAATGAACAACATTCAGAGCAGCATGATAAAATCGAAACTGCTCTGGGTCAGCTCTGCCCGTGTATGTTGACCCTTTGTCTTTGCACTGAAGACATGGAAAGTTCAGGATGGGTATTTTTATTAGAGGCTGTTTCTAGTAATTTATTTGTTTTTCTTCTGAGCTGTACCAGCTCTAGTTCTTTTATATTTGATATGGGCTGTTTATTACCACTTTCTCTCACTCTCTTCTGTATGCTACTCATTTAAATGGCTTGTTGTGACAACACTTCTCAGCTTCTTTTTCCTGATAGCAGCTAAACTGAGAGTCTGGAAGAGAGAGAGAGGACAGGATAAAGTGAAAGCTGCTAAACTGTGGTGTAATTCCCATAAGGAAATGTCTCTTCACTTATAAGACAGCACTGGTTAGAGCTGGGCAAATGATTTGTGGCAAATCACTGCATAAATTTTGCCATTACTGTTTTCAAATGTACCACCTCTACTTTTAACTACCTTACTGGAGATTTTGAAATTTTTTGACACCTTCACGCAAACACTGTTCAATTCTGTAAGCAGTTTCTGGGATGCATTCCCTTTGTGCTCATTTCACCATCAATAAGTGGTTGGTGACCAAAATCTGAAGAGTTGGTTCTGTTGTCTGACTGGACACTGAAACTGATTTCTATGCTGGAAATGAAAAAAGGGTCATTTAAATATAATTTAAAACAAGACAGTGGCTTTTTATAGCTATAAATATGTATTCCTTCTCCTGTGCTTACATTATTCTGAGCTAGAACATCTTTCTTGGTTAAGATTTTAGAATGGAAAGAGAAAGGAAGGAAATCAGTTACTGTATTGTGCTGCTCCTTTCACAGGGCAGCTTGCTCTGGAAAGCAGTGCAGAATGCAAGTGAGACTGGCTATACCCATGTCAGTGCTTATGCCATGTATCTCAGAATTTCAGCTGAAGTTGTCAGGATTCTCCTTTGGCTTTAAATATTTCTATTTTCTT
The DNA here is from genome assembly GCF_035582795.1 of Mycteria americana. Taxonomy (NCBI): domain Eukaryota; kingdom Metazoa; phylum Chordata; class Aves; order Ciconiiformes; family Ciconiidae; genus Mycteria; species Mycteria americana. Next base: position 200,790,770 of record NC_134365.1, read on the forward strand.
GCAATTATTAGAAATACCTAAATACCTTCTGTGCCATTGGCAGATATAGCTGGCCTGAGTCCTTTCAGCTCCATTGGCATCAGTCAGTGGTGTTAGTGTTCATGTATGTTGCGTTGATGTACATAGGCAGGGGATAAAGTCCTCCCAGTGTGACAACATTTGTCTCCTACAGCTGCGCTCTTGGCAGAGGTGATGATCAATCAGTTCCAGGGACAACCCCAAATTTTTCTTGGGAGTTTTTGGTCCATATCCTTCAGCAGGGAGATGCGCTGGGAAAGGCCTGGACATTAGTGGACCTAATGACCTAATTTGACAGAGCTAGAACTAGAAGAGGGCATGTGTCAGTGGCTTGAACATCATGGTTTGGCAGTATGGTAAATCTGCCTACAGGGATCAAAGAATCTTAGAATAGCTTGGATTGGAAGGAGCCTTTAAAGGTCATCTAGTCCACCCCACCCCCCGCAATGAGTAGGGTAGATCAGGTTGCTCAGAGCCCCGTCCAACCTGATCTTGAGTGTTTCCAGGGATGGGGCCTCCACTACCTCTCTGGGCAACCTGTTCCAGTGTTTCAGCACCCTCATTGTAAAAAATTTCTTCCTTATAGCTAGTCTAAATCTACCCTCTTTTAGTTTAAAACCATTACCCCTTGTCCTATCGCTACAGGCCCTGCTAAAAAGTCTGTCCCCAATCTTCGTGTTTCATCTGAAATGCCATGGCCATTAGAAGCCTGTCGTGGTTTAGCCCCAGCCGGCAACTAAGCACCACGCAGCCGCTCGCTCAGTCCCCCTTGGTGGGATGGGGGAGAGAATCGGAAGAGCAAAAGTAAGAAAACTTGAGGGTTGAGATAAAGACAGTTTAATAGGTAAAGCAAAAGCCGCGCACGCAAGCAAAGCAAAGCAAGGAATTAATTCACTACTTCCCATGGTCAGGCAGGTGTTCAGCCATCTCCAGGAAAGCAGGGCTCCATCACGCGTAACGGTTACTTGGGAAGACAAACGCCATCACTCCAAATGTCCCCCCCTCCTTCCTCTTCCCCAGCTTTATATACTGAGCATGACGCCATGTGATATGGAATAGCCCTTTGGCCAGTTTGGATCAACTGTGCTGGCTGTGCCCTCTCCCAGCTTCTTCTGCACCTGGCAGAGCATGGGAAGCTGAAAAGTCCGTGACTAGTGCAGCAACAACTAAAACATCTCTGTATTATCAACACTGTTTTCAGCACAAATCCAAAACGTAGCCCCATACCAGCCACTATAAAGAAAATTAACTCTATCTCAGCTGAAACCAGGACAAAGCCAAGCTTTGATTTAACATAAACTCACTGCTGATTCAAATTTTTTCAAAAACATGATGGATCTATTTTGTACTGTTGGGCGTTATGACCAATCAGGTGTAATCTGTCTGCACATTTCCATTTTTATGCTAGATCAAGGAACATCTGCCCTCCCACAGCCAGCGTAAAGCCTCCACAAAAGCATGAAATGATTTCACAGCTTAAACTCTCTCCTGTATGTGTGTTTAATCTATCTGAAGTACAGTCTTGTTCTCATGTCTGACCAGATCCATTTTATAGCAAATCCATATGTTAGTGGTGCTTAGATAAGCCATCATGGAACGACAGCCTAAATGCATAAATGCAGCCATGCAAGAAGCTGATGTCAAATGCAAATTGTGAAGTCAAACCTCTGCTTGATCACATTTGCTAACCCAAATAGACAAGTGCTAATTTTTCCTCCAAATAGTTTAAAATTTAAGCAGATAAGTAATGTGCAGGAGATCTGTTCAGAGAGATGCAAACAATACAGCTGCAGAGACATACAGATGGACGTGTGCTATTTCAAATATTAAACTCCAAACCTGTGCAGTTAGTAGTTAACATCAGCTCTACCATTAGTCATCCTTTACTGGCCTGATGAGCTATTAGGAAAGGAGGGCAGAGGTGATAGCCTTGCAAGATGAATCTGGGTACGAAATAGCAGGGAAAGAGCAAATACATGGGAACTGAATGCTGTCGTTTGAAGAGAATGCCTAGAAACCCAGTAAATTGCAAGTGGGAATGGCAAGGTCCTTGTTGAAGACAAAGAAGTGTTGCTTTGAGGAGTACGCAGACTGGAAAAGATGATGGCACAGCACTAAATCAAAGAGGTGTGTGTATAGGGGAAGTTTAGGAGTTGTCTTGTGGAAGTGAAATTTTGGATTCTGGCCAAAAGAATAAACCTGCTGTATGTGAAACACTCATGTTGGTGACAATACATTATGAAATGATAGAGCAACTATATATTTTGCCCATGGGATTCAGTTTCTGTTCCAGTGCAGATGTTTAGTGCTTGGTAATCATGGTAGAACTTGGGTATTATAACTCACTTAGACACTCTATGCCTTATTTAACAATATCTGAAGCTCTTCCCGCTATTATTATTCTAAAAGGAGCAGTCACAAACTTAGAGCAGTGTGTAGAAATCTCCTTCCATGGCAGCAATAATTCATTCCTCTTTATACAATATCCATTGCCTTAGTGCAGCTAAAAGCATCCTAGGTGCTTTACAAAATATAAAAAGACATGGTCCCTGGCCTAAAGTGCTTTCTGCTTTAGTTCAGACACGACACAAGACATGTGAGAAATGAGAGTGAGATGGTGCAGGGATGAGTGAGACCCAGAGTTCCTCTAAAGAGAGCACTCTGGCGTGATATTTACACAATGTGAGCACTAAACTGTGTCCAGCCCCCCACTCCTTTTTGAAGTTAGCCTAATCTTTTGCAGAAGCAAGGGTTGTATGACATTAACTGGCATTGAAAGGGTTCTGACTGATGACAGTTTCATTTTTTACTTTTGATAAGAGCTCTTGTGAATCACATCACAACTTGGGGCATTAAAGAAATATGTGTCAATTTATCTTAATATGCCATACTGTAAATCACAATGATTTACCTGCTGCTTTAGAGAACTTCAGCAACCCCTGCAGCAGGGACAGGGACCTCCAAGTGCTGGGGGGTGGGCAGATGAGAAAATGCACATTACATACATCATTTAACTCCAAATGTGGCCACAAAATGTGGTAGAAGTATTTCCTGAGCTGTACCCTATTCAAGTTTCTTATAAGGCCAGCAAATTTTAATCAGGCTTGTGAATCCCGGTGGGTCTTTGCAAAACTGGTCTCAGCAGCAGGGAATGTTTAGCAGTGTCTTTGAGTGCTACATTGAAGCTAAGGGTGCTTTTCACAAAAAATGTTCCTGGGCAACACCTCCTTCCTGAGTGCCAGACAGAGAAGTATAGTTTAAAAATCTTTATTTACAACTGGAGAAAAATAATCCTTTGCCTTAGTGGGCTTCTGGCAGTTATTGAGGCTCCATAGTGCAATACTCTCCTGTTTCCCAAGGAAAATGGCCAGTTTATCCAAATGATCGTGGATCAGACTACACCGGCTCCACTGCTGTTACTGATTCCAAGGGTTAAGAAATGCAGGATACTGCATGGAGTTCCTCAGGTTTCAGTACCTTCACTCCGAGGTGGAAATGTGTCCCTCCTACTGGCCGTAGGGTCCTCTGTGATCGGAGAGGAGTAGAACAGCTTCCTTAGGTAGGCACTTTGGATTCAGGGACACAGGTGACAGACAGGCATGTAACTCTGGAAAGACCATGCCATTTACTTCCTGTCGTGCTTTTAGGCATCCCTCCCTCTGTCCTCTATAACAGGGCAACCCTATCTGTCTCTGATTTAGATGTGATCAAATCAACATCCTAATACCTAGCACTTTCCAAGGGAGGATTTCAGAGGACCATATTGATGATGGCAGTGGGTATTTTCTTACTATTCATGAAGAGAGATTTACATCCTACAGTGCTCAGCAAGTAGCTCTGTAAGGACGTTACACCGGATCACCCTGGTCACTTCACGTCCTCTGGCTCTGATTTCCAGAACCCAGGCTGAATGAAGAGCCAAGGCAGGGCCCCAACATATTTCTCAAAATACACTCGAAGTCCTGTTGCTTGACTCCATACAGAATTTCACAAATTAGTACCTTTGAACATTATCCAGCAGCATGCAGGGATCAGATGTGAGCTGTACTGGCTGTTCAAGCATTGGCCTCCACTGGCCAGCCCTGGGCTTGGCTTGTGCCAGGCTTTGCAAGCTTTGCCCCTGCCCCTCGTGCCTGGACGGTGGCAGGGGGCTGCGGGCAGAGCTGAACTTGTGTACAAATGAGGAGGAATTTTTAGCAAGTGTTCTCCAATATAAACTAGTTCTCTCTTGTTTTTCTTATTTCCCACTCTTGAAGTGGGATGTTTCACCTCTCTTTATTATCTGTTGGCTCATTTCCAGGCTGAACAAAGCTAAGAGGGGCTGTACACCTTCCACTAGTACTGCCTGTGCGCTATGGCAGTGAAGGGGCCCTGCTGCCCCCACTCACATGCTGCGTCTTTCAGTAAAATGGTGTTGGGAAGAAAAAAATAGTGTTTAAAAGAGGGAAATGGAGTGAGCAAAAAGTTTTCCATTTGAAGTTTATAAATCACTAGATTAACCCAATCAAACAGTGAGCTGTGCAGATAGCCCAGGGTATAGAGCATGCAGTATGACAGACTTCTTGTTATCTCTTCTCTAACTGTCTTGTCACCCTTCAGGCAATAATATAACCAAGCTCTGGATGAACACTGTAACTCCAGGTAAGCTCAAAGATAAGAGGCTTTTGCCATTTAAGCCTCTGTAAGGTCCTAATGCATTAACAGGAGATTTACATAGACCAAAAGTTACAAAAACAATCACCTATGAAAATGTTCTCTTTCATTTGGGTGCCAAAATTTGACTTCTCTCTGAAAGCAAAGGTGTTGCATTGACATTTAACACTATGTCTGCCACTTCCTTCCCCTGGTGACAGCACAGTCAGCGCCTGCAAGCACAGAGCCCTGAAGTTGGTTTTTGGGAGACCAGTAACATGTCTGTGTGTAGCCTGTAGACTTTGCTTTGTTAAAGAGTATTAGAGTATATGGGGTTTAATACTTTGGTTCAACATTAAACCAGGCATTTCTTCACTTTAAAAAGCTGACATTTTGACCTTTTTCAATATATTAGAAAGCAATGACAGGCTCAGCTGTTTGCAGGAGGTGTTTGCTTTCTACAAATTCAGATTAGCTATTCCAGTAACACACTATTGTTGTACACTGTTATAACCATTAACCAGTGACTCCTCAACACAATGAATCTCTGTACTCTGAAGGAACTAGAGCACTCAGTGGGTCCAGTGCCCACTACCTCAAAGGGTTTTGGACCACGGTTTGTCCCTGAATTACACAGAACATTAACCATCCTGAAACTCATGCATCATTCCCTTCAGTTACTGAGTCCTTGGAATATCTACTGGTTTATGACAAGACATAAAACTCCATTGCAATTTTCTCTCAGTATTTTTCAGGAGAATGGCTTTCAAGTGGTCACTGATCGCAGACTTTAATGACTGAAGGGGAGATCCCTAAGGACCAAGTTTCTGGGTTAGGAAGTACATGGTATTTTCAGTTCTGGAGGAAGGCTAGGGAGGCCTCTGGGTGTGCTTAGCCCTCTCTTACTACACAGAGTCACTGCTGTTTCCAAACTGTGGGCCTGGCATGCTCTACAGGTGTCCCAAAAGCCCTGGTCCCTCAGTCATCTTTATAGGGGGGCATGTTGGACTGTGCAGTGGATGCCACCTACTCATATGTTTCCAGTGGAAGTAGTGTGATAGTTCAGGGCCTGGAGGGGCAATGGTATACATTTGAGTCTTATCTCAACAAATATTCAGTACTCAGCCAGAGAATGGACCTTGATGCAAGAGGTGGGAAACATTCCCAGATCCCAGGTTAGATATTGTCAAATATCAGATTTACAAAGCAGAAGGAGAATAACATTTCTACCTGTGAGCAATGCACAGTTCATTTGTCCAGTAACTGAGGGACTGGTTGTCTAAGCTGATGGATAATCTGAGCTGCTGTGTTTCTGAGCTTAAAAATGTTACTAATGAACATTAGTCACGATGGTGACTAATGTTCTTGTTTGTGCCAATGTTTAGCCAGTCTGAAAAGATGTAGGTTTAGTAAATGATCTCCAGACTTTGAGATTCTGCCCAGTTCTACACCCAAAGCTGACCAGCAAGAGGGAATCATTTATACCACATTGAAGTAAAGAAACAACAGAGTAAAACCATAAAGCAACAGGACAAAAGCCAAGATACAGGAAAGTATTCAGCAGCTTTTGAAAGCTGCCATTGCTGCCTCCTCTCAGTTGCACTGCATACATTGCAACATAACTCTTGCTTTAAATGGAGGGGACCATTTATAACTTACTGAATCCATAATTTAGAAGAATTTAGACATAAAGCATCATGTATAGCTCAAGTAACATGACCTGAATCACTTGGAATATTGTAATTATCTTCTTTCAGCTGTAAAACTCGGAGTCCAAGATTGCAACCTGAACTCTTCTGAGGAATTAATTTTGTCCAATTAGAGATCTCATTGCTGTCCGTGTGTTGTGAGCAGTTCAATTTGTTCCATTCACTGTTCTTTCCAGTTTTGTCAGCAGGACAATTTACTGCAGCCTGTCAGTGTGTAGTGAATCCATAATGAATTATGGAAATTTGCTGTGAAAGCCTGACCTTTTCCGATGTTTATATTAGGATTTCCCAGTACTTCTGTTCTTGTGCGTTTTAATGCTGTAAGCAGAAAGTAGTCATTTCAACTATTACTGAAGAAATTCACTTTAAAGTCTACCCAGACACATGAAAACTCATCCTTACAAAAAATTATTTCCTGCAGCCAAAAGTAATGCAAATGTTACTAACTGAGAGAAACTTTTGGAGGACATAACAGGCTCCTCACTGGGTTTCCACCAAGGCAAGCAGAGTTATTACAAATACAAAAAAGACTTAAAGTTGTCTGTTGGTCAGATATATACTGCACAGCGTGTGATCACCATTAATGAAGATTTCAAAAAGCTCAGAAAAGAATGAAACAATTTATCCAAGTTTTCCAAATATTACCTGATGTCCAGTATTAGTTGGGTGCCCATATGGTTGGTAGCTCTTACAGTATCTTGGCAGCTTTTCTGTTCTCCAATCCATATGCTTTATACAATAAAGAGCAGGTTCCAAGAAATGTACTGAGCTCATCACATCCAAACTCCCACAGCTACTCTACTGTTATGTGACTTTGGAAAGCAGAGCGGCCGTGACTGGGAGTTAGAATGAGTCTAATACCCTAAAAGAAAATTCTGGTTTCAAATAATTGTCATCTTTTAATTCCTTTAAAATGGCCAAGGCCAAAGGGAGGGAAAGTTTGATTCTGAACCGGCCAGTTAACCTGGGAAAGGCACCCTCTGGCAGTCATTAACTTATATGGTCCCTGGTGGGCACAGGGTTGAATATCTCAGCTGGTGAAAGGATACAGTGCTCTGGACATGCGGGGTCTAATCTAAAGCCTTATAAATCCAGGAAGAAGCTTCCCAGGCTTTAGATCACTATTCTGAGGTCTAATTCAATGTCAAGTCAAGCTGGATCTGCTTCCCCAACAAAAACACAGATGCAGGCAAACAACAAAGGAGCTGCTGTATTCTTTTAGGCAAGCAGAAAGGGAGAAGATTTATTTCAGAAGCCTCGAGATAATGTCTAGTGCAAAGAATCAGAATGAGTGTGCAGATATACCCTCTTAAAATGATTACAACCACAGCATTACTTGATTTACTGACAGCGTGGTCAGACAAGCACAGATCCAGCCTGTTAAGTTACCTAGTAACTGCAATGCAATTTAAAATCCTTTGCACTGAAGTTGGTTTAAGCACACATGCTTACAAGGCTTCATAAGGGATTAGAAATGTATCCCTTGGCCACTCTTTTCTTCCAGATAAAGGGATGGTCTTCTTCAGCTTTAGGTTGCCCTGGTTGGACCATTTGTGCTTCTGACCCTGAGTGTCATGGGACATTTAAAACGCTGTGAATTCAGACCTTAAAAAGAAGCAGAAGTTACAGAGCTAGTAATGGGACAGGAAGATGTAGAAACCTACAGCACCATCTGTACTGAAGACCTTTGTTGTTTTTAATGTAGTTTTTTTAATGTAATTTTAATGCACTATGTCAGTGCAACCCTTCGAGGTTAGTGGACCATTCCCTGGTGCCGTTGTCACTCCAGTAACCTACAAGAGCAGTTTGCAGCATTGAAAGCCTTGTTTTGCCCCTTAGTGAAATACATCTTTATATGAGGTTTGTGTTAATGGTAGCTTCACAAGTAGGCAGGGTTGCTGCTGTTCTGGTATTTGGACTGGGTCATCTTAAGAATCCCTGTCTGTAGAACATGTTTTGTGTTTTAAACTTAACAACAATTACCTATTGAATATGGGAGAAGAAAGCAAATGGGAACTCACCTGATCTACTTCCAACATTACTCATTTTGCAGTCTAAACAAGATAAAACTTGAATATTACAATATTACAATGAAATATACCTACCAAATTGGGCGAGACATGTATACTTGTGTGGGTAGAGGGATGTATACGCCACTGCATCTTCCTCTCACTTCACAGCTGTAGACTGAGTTCTGGTGAACCATAGTAACACCGATAACAGGGGGAAATAACATCTGGGGCAAAATGCTGACCTTGATAGCACATGCTGCTTTCTGACATATCTATGCATAGAGATCTTTTTTAATATTTAGCTACCATTTTAGTGTGTTTTACATCCACAAAATATGTTCATAATGGAGCTGTATTCTGTTAGGTATTATCCTCGTGGATGTAAAGAATTTCTGCCCCAAAGGATTTATAAATCAATAATTCTAGTTCAGTTTAAACAGAAGCTATTTAGCAAGCAAAGCCTTTAGAAGTCTGTTTCCCACTTATTCTATAATCACTTATATGGTTTTTTACATGCTGGGAAAGAATTGCCTGAGCTAAAACGAAGCTTGATCTGAACAAGCTACTGACCTGCTTGTCTGATAGCTGTTGGATATATTTAGTTCCTAGTGACCAAGATCTGTTTCACTTGGGACTGGAAGTTCAGGGGTTTGCAAGGCTGGTGCCTGTGCTCCCGTTAGCAGAGCTCCGCTAGCTCACAAAGAGAGCTCTTGTGACAGTCAGACTGCATCATCAAGTTTCACCCTTGCTATCCAAGCCACCATCAAATTCATTTAGTTTAGAGACAAGAAAGATCTTGTCTATGGTGAGGAGTGGGAGATTGTTCTGTGAGTAATTTTAAATGGGCTTAGTGTCAGCGATTTTTCTTTTTTTCTTTTAAGAAACTATCCCATGGTCTTTGTTTTTAGGAAATTCCCTTTGTTATTTTATCTAATTTTTTCTTTACCGAGCTTCATCATAATGTCTATACCAATAACATCTGTATGTGAAATGATGGTAAAGCACCTTTACTGCAGTTTATTTTCAGAGTACTTGAAAAATAGATTTGCAACCTACATGCAATCAACTTAGCAGATTTTATGACTGAAATCCTAGAACTATTAAAATTAGTAGCAACTCCTCATGACTTTAACAGGTCCAGAATTTTATCTTTGTAAGGAAGATATTAGTGTTTTTTTCCTCTATGATCTTTAGAACTAGCTGACACTTAAATAATGCAATTGCAGCACAGATTGTGTAGAAAAGCGTGGAGAACATTAGCAAAGATCAAGGGACAGCTTATTCTACCTCTGGTAAGAAGATATTTTGCTTCCAGATGTGTTCATACTCTTTGTAAATGTACTTTGAGAGCTTACTGAATATCGCTTGCTTTAGAACAATCTAGTACTATGTTTTATGAACTCCTGAAACACAGATTTCCATTAACAAGCCTTAAGGTCTGTTTCAGGAGAGGTGCAGTGGTCTCTATGATCTTCTATGAACTTATTACATGCGAGCTTCCCACCAAAGTGGGGATGCCTCTGCTCCTGTCACAGAAATACAGTTTGGCATATAAAGATAAGCCAGCTCTGATTCATCTGTCCTTAATACAGCGGGCTATATGATACGTTGGTTCAGTATTTGTGAACTGGACCACAGAACTATCACTGTAGTGAAGGGGATTTGGACGCTTTGGGGTGGGAATTGCTGCAGCCCAGTGGTGCAGCAGAATCCTTAAACATTGCGACTCTGTTGCCTCTACTGGGCAGCAAGGAATATGACTACAGAAGCACCAAACTACTAAAAGCAATAAATCTCAAAAAAAGGTTTTTTTATGGCTAGGACTGTAGGATCTAATGGCTTATCATAACCTCTCTGGAATATTTCCCCTCAGGAACTGTTTTGGATGCTTTTTGTGAACAGGTGCTCTGCAGGAATTTTTTCCCCAATGTTAAGAATAAGCACACATTTTATTTTTGAGGTGTTTTGATGTTTCTGCATTTGTTTTTGAATGAAGCCAGAAAGTGTGGAGGAAACTGGAAATTAAACAGACACAGTATATAAACCTTTCTCTCTCACCACACTATAAAAATAGCTGTTTCAAATCAACTTGCAAATGTTCCTTTAAAACAGATTATTAATTCAAATGTGCTCTCTCAACCCTATTAAACTGTCATCTTATCCAGAGTGGGGATAGGCACAAATCAAATGCACAGATCAGAATGACCCTGGTCATTGCGTGGGAGTCGAAAACTCATCTGATTGAGCGTTTGTGAATGACCTTTTGCTTTGTACCAGCCTGCATCGAACTCTCCAATCAAATACCCACTCAATTCCTAAGCGTCCTTAATCTAGTGCAGGTGAAGTAGCTGTTTACATGCAAAATGCTAAACATACGTGCAAACCTAAATTCTCAGGCCGTTGCTAACTGTGCTCTGGCAAAGCCTCAAGCTGCAATTAGCTGGTGCATCGCTAGAGGCCGTGGTATGGGACACCCAGAAAATGTTCGTTTTGGTTTTCTCCTGCCTTTGGCTCCTCAGTTAGATCTGTATGCGTTACACTGCTAATGTGAAACTTGTATTTGTTTCAGAACCTCTGAAATCTTTTTTTCTGACGTTAATAGTATAAATACATTCTTCACGAAGTTCTCATGTTTAGCTTTGCGGAGAAGAGCTGATGAGTCACAGGTTTCTGAAGCGCCTTGTTCCTGGCATTATACTTCTCAGACATTAATTAGAAAACATCAGAAAAACAACATTTCCCCTGCTGGTCTTGGAAGAAAACAAAATGTGAATCTAATTAGTTTGAGTAATTCTGGTATTGAATAATTGTATTGGTCACAGGTTTTATTTTCTCCTTGGTGCTGCATTTTGTAAAGTCGGGTCAAGTTGAAACAACAGCAAGACAGAAGGAAGAAAGTAGCATGATATCCTGTGAACACCAGCGGTATCATTATCGTCCCTTTGTTTTCAGAAATAACCTAATGAAAAGGCTCCTTCAAAAGCTAAATGCCTTTGTTGAATCCTTTCTCTTCTCCCGAAGCTATTTACCAGCATAAAAGGCTTCAGCCTGAGAATCAACACAAAACCCTGAAGCAGAACAAGGATCAATGGAACAAATGTTCTGCCAATCTAGCGCATAACCCAGCATAACTGTTAATTTCTGCATAGCCATGGGCTGAGGTTTTTGTGTTCCTAAAGGTCAGGATTTTGGTACTTTCTGAAGTTCTGAAGACCTGTTTCTGATCCCTTTATTTAGCACATACTAGGAAGTGATAAATCTGTATAATTGGCTTTAGAAGTACTAGTACACTTTTAAAGCACTCGGAAAATATTTAGCTTCTCAGCAAATTAACTGAATGACATTTCTACTTCTCTCTGTGAAATTGTTCCCTGCAATTAAAAGACTGTATTTATTTTATGTGACCTCTCTACAGAGTTTGTACTTTTGTTGCTTTTAGACAACCTCTTAAGACAACAGTAGGCTGAGCCTTATACTTTCCATCAAACTTCTGACTACACTGTGAAAATACAAACTTCTACTAATGCTGACAGTAGGATCCATGTGCATTTTTCAGGTGGCAATATTAACAGTCCCTGTAGAGGTGACATTGCAAATTCAGAGCCAGATTTTCAAATTCTGCTGTTGTACCTATACTGCCTGCATTATTTGTTCTTCTTTCACCCTAATCCATAACGATGGTGAACAGATGCAATATGCTTCTTGTGATCATTGATTTCCTGTCCTCAGAGGACCTTGTGAAATTGCCTCTGCTTCCCATTTCCAGATGCTCATTCAGAGGTTCAATTGAATTAGGTTTCAAAAACATTATCTAAACATTATCTCATTCTGTTCCCTGTGATTATGTTTTTCTTACCTTTATGAGAAGGGCTTGCAATGTGTGCTCACAGCCCAGAAAGCCAACCGTATCCTGGGCTGCACCAAAAGAAGCTTGGCCAGCAGGTCGAGGGAGGTTGTTCTGCCCCTCTACTCTGCTCTGGTGAGACCTCACCTGGAGTACTGCGTCCAGCTCTGGAGCCCTCAGTACAGGAAAGACATGGACCTGTTGGAGCAGGTCCAGAGGAGGGCAACGAAGATGATCAGAGGGATGAAACACCTCTCCAATGAGGACAGGCTGAGACAGTTGGCGTTGTTCAACCTGGAGAAGAGAAGGCTCTGGGGAGACCTTATTGCAGCCTTTCAATACTTAAATGGGGCTTACAAGAAAGATGGGGACAAACTTTTTAGTAGGGCCTGTAGCTATAGGATAGGGAGTAATGGTTTTAAACTAAAAAGGGTAGATTTAGACTAGGTATAAGGAAGACATTTTTTACTATGAGGGTGGTGAGACACTGGAACAGGTTGCCCAGAGAGGTGGTAGATGCCCCATCCCTGGAAACGTTCAAGGTCAGGTTGGACAGGGCTCTGAGCAACCTGATCTAGTTGAAGATGTCCCTACTCACTGCAGGGGGGGTTGGTCTAGATGACCTTTAAAGGTCCTTTCCAACCCAAACCATTCTGTGATTCTATGATTCTCTGATTCATCTCAGCACAGGCCATTGTTGCCTGGGACTGCGATGGCACCACATCCAAGTTGTCCTTGAAATCTACCTGATATTTTTGCAGCCAGCTGGTCATAAATGATCTAGAAATGTAGAATTTATGAAAGTGTCTGTTTGCTTTGGGTAACTTTGTCTTACCATATCTCTCAGGGTCTTCAGTTCTTCCTGTCACAATCTAATGGATATCTGTGTGCTGAAGCTTTGGTGTCATGTTAGTAGCAGTAGATCTAAGACATACTTTTGGGTTGTCCAGTGGTTTGTTTTGCACAGTGACTTGGAGAAAGTGCCAGCAGCAGCACCCAATGGATTGTCCACTGGCAAGACTGTCATCAGCTATCAATTTTCTAAGTTTCTTGTCCACACAGTTCTCCAGTTTTCCAGAGAAAGTTTGAGATGTGGGTCACAAGAATTGTCTTTTTTGACAGGCCTCCTCTTGATATTCTACAAATGTGGAGAAGTACAGAGGTTTCTGTTTCTCAAAATAGTTCCATGGATCATGTTCTGATTAAAAATGAATGCATCTTGTTATATGCATGAGCTGCCTCCCCTGAGATGCAAAACTTGTGACCTACTTTGAAAACAACACTAGTGCAAAGTTTTCCAACTTCTGCTGGACTCCCTTTCTCATTATTTGCACCAATTTCCTGCAGTATGTTGGAGTCTGCTTTGGACGTGACCTGCTGCCCACAGTAACTCCTGCTGTCATCCATTTTATGTTGCAAGCTTCCATTTTATGCCAGCATTCCTGCAAGAACAACTGAAGAACAACACTGAATCATGTCAAGTCAGTGTAATCTTTTCTCAGTTAAAGAGATTTATTTTGATAACCTGGGGCTCTGGACTCTGTGGAGCATCTGGATGACTGGACCCCTGTTCCTCTGGCCTTTGGTAGCTGGCAGCAGATGATTTCATGAATCTGATTCGACGTTGAGGTCATATATCTTACTCGTCCTTGTTTTCAAGGTTTGAATTGCTCTGTGCTACTTTGCAGTCCCATTAAAATCTTTTCTCCGTTTTTCTGTCACGTGCAAACTATCAGACTACTTCTGGAGACAGCGTGATGCTGGCTTCTATTGCCCTTGTTAGAACAATGTGCCTACTAAAGAGGTGTCTGTCTCCCTTCCCTTAAAAGGATTGGAGTCTGCCTGCCTAGATGCTTAAGTGACGGGATGGGTATTTCTGTAGGTGCAAATAAACCATATTGGGAATACAGAAAGAGTGTGAATGGGGCAAGAAGAAGGCTGGGGAGAGGTTTAACAGAATACAGGGAGACTGGGGAGAGAGGGGATGTGAGGAGTTAGGAGTGGACCAAGGATGAGTAAGCAGAGAGCCTGGAGGTGTGGTGTGGGAATATAATCAAAGGGAGAGAGAAGGATGAAGAGCTAGTCTGAAATGGAGAGATGTTTTTGGTAAAAAAGAGGGCCAGAAGTAGATGCAAATCAGCAGTAGAAGTGAGGGAAAGGAAGGGTCTGGAGGGGATGATGAGGTACAGGAATCATCAGACTACATGAGCAGAAGGAAGGAGATCCCCTCTGTTTCTAACCTCTCCCTGCCCAGGAGATGGTATTGGAGTCCCTGTCACCTCAGCCAGGTAGAGGAGGAAGAGTGCTCTTGTGTGCATGTGTTATCTGCATGTCTAGACCTAAAACTTGACTATGATATGATGTTACAGTGAGGAAGTGGGCGTCTTTCATTTTAAAAGTTTACTGTTAAAACATGGTGCAATGTGATGATTTTGTTTTCATCAGAATTTGGCAGCCACAGTCTGGTTTACTTCACAGTGCTTGCAACTTCTTGATGTGCATCTGCGGGAGAAAGACATTTTGCACCTATGTACCCTTCATGAGTTTACTTTACATTAAATGCATTAGGCTCTCCAAAGCTGATTAATGAGATTCTTCCATGCTTAACAGGGCTTTATAACTTGGGCCCCCAAACCCATGATCATATTAGTTAAGATCTTTTGATTAGACTTGGCCTTCAATTTAATCATAGGCTTCTTTGAGAAAAATAGCTGTAGTTGAAGAGTTCAGTTTGATACTGAGAATATAGTCTGTCAGTTTTATGATAAAAACATCTATGAGTACCATAACTTTTACTGTCCCTAATAAAATAGAATAATAATAAAATGTGATGAACTTAGTCTACAGTTGATGATATCCACCCCAACACAAAATTATGTTCTTGTAGATAATTATTTCCAGTGAAAAACTGTCGATGAAATGCAGAAGAGATAATTTCTCTTTGCATGAATAGTGCAGATGTCATCACACTTGTGTTATTTAAAGTTTTAGCCACAGTAAAGTATTATTCAAATATCCTGCTAGAAAAGAATTAGTCTATTTGTGGAACAGGAGCGTTTGGAAATAATAATTTTTCTTACGTATGCTTATAAACTATATATGTAAGGAAAAATTGTGGAAATCTATTGTTTCTGGCAGCCATGCCATAAAATGTTTTGCATCTCATCATCTGGATTGCAAGAAATGGTTTCACTTTACCATATATTTTATGAAAGGTCTCATTTTCTGTTCAGAAAATGGGTGATTTGCAGTATAGCAATGAACAAATACAGACTAAATGTATCTCCTAATATATATAGTTAAGATGTTTGTAAATTCACCTTTTAAATTCATAGTTCATTATTTGTTTCAGGAAATAGAGCATTAAATCTTAGAGATATTGTGTCTACAGACACAGCTGGGACCATGTTTTTTTGAGTTTTCATCAAGAATGATGAAATCCTTACAGGTTCAGCAGCGTAGGGAATTGACTTTTTGGCTCTCAAATCAAATGAGAAACTCTGGAAACTGTGCTTCTGCTACTTCTTGAAAGTATAATTTAATTTACAAAACAACCGTTCAGTTGACATCAAATTAAAGAAGTCTTATATTTGGTTTGCTTTTGCCTCTTTAAAATTTAAATGTAGAGTTCTAAAGAAAAATGGTATTGAAAAGAGAACTATAAACAAGACCTCTGAAAGTTTCTACATCAAATGGTTCAAGCTTTTTTGCTTTTACAGGCTAAAAATCAGAGAATTTTAGAAGAATTTACCAATAAAGATGCATTTGTTGGTGAGGGAAAATAATGTTATTCTGCTTATTGGAGAAGAATCACCTGTACAGAGTAGTTCAGGTTTGGATTTGAAGTGAAGAAGTGTTTGTATGCGTGTGAATCTATAGTTCTTGTAGATGCACCAAATAAGTTTTAAGGTTGTCTCTAGCCCAGAAGCTGTCTATTAGCACTGGCACGCCACTGAGCTCTAGTTCAAATGGCTGCTGAGTGAATGGGATGTTAAAGCACTAAACTAAGAGACTAAAGCAGTAAAATCCACTTGTGATCATCATCGTTGTGTCACACATTTATCCCAAAATAACAGAAGCAAAGAAATTCTATGTAGTGTTGCAGCATGAACATGCTTTTCCTTCACTGGGTAGCCGATTTTCTCCTGCCGCTATCTCCACTGTATGCTTTCAGTCACATTTTGTAACTATAACTCTGCCGGTTTTCCACAGCTCCCTACCACAGCAGCCCTCCAAGCATGCTGCAGAGCTTCAGATGACTAACAGTGTACATGTGAGGACAACACAGTGAATGGGTCAGCAGAGGGAAATTTGAGGAATGTTTGGTAAATTGATGCAAGAAAGCAGACATTTCTAGGAGACAGACTTCAGATCGGTCTTCAGGTCTGGTCTGCAGTGAGCAGTGGCCATGTATTTGCTTGGGCTGGAAGATGAGAAAAGATGCACTGTTGGGTTGCTTAAATTCTTAGTTTTTTGCTTTCACAAAGGTTATGCATAGTAGAAACCTTAGAAGCTGAACAGAAATGTTTCTTATGTATAGGTATTCAATATTTTATCACAATCTGTGTTACCTAATAGTCCTATAAATTGTTTGGGATATAGATATAGATATAGGTATTATAGATATTATAGACATTATAGATATTCTAGGTCACAGGTGAATTGTTTTGGGCATTTCCTAGAAATCAAACAGAGGCATTTTATTGTTGCTGAAAGAGTGTCACTGGAAACTGTGTGCCTTAAAGAGGAAGTTTACTTGTAGGTACTAAAGAAAATGAAATTTGCTACCAGTACTGTACACAACAAACTCTCTGGTTCATCCAGTAGACCCCATCCTTACCATGCCACTGCCAGCACTAGTCCATTGCTTCTTTCTTGGTTCTTATTTGGAAGAGAGTGATGGAAAGAGCTATTTGCCCACTGTTGTCTGAATGAAAACCAACAAACCAGACCCTGCTTCCCCGGGTGCGACTTAGCACAAAGTCTGTGGCTGTGACACAAAGGTCACTTATTAAAGACTTCTGCCCAAGTAGCTGAGCTGACAGGCCAGCGAGCAAGGTGTTAGGAAAGTGCTGCTGTGTTGAACCATTCAGTCTGAGCAACCAAGACGTGCAGGACAAGTGACCCAAAGAGGTGCAGGACAAGTTTGTGAAGACACACTATATCTGACCGCACAGCAGTAGTACTAGAGCAGTATTCAGTACTGGAAAGAAAAAAGATGAGGCATTTTTCCAGCACAGCACATGGTCGGACAGGACTGTGGCCTTTCACCCTGACATTCTCAGCAAAAGTGCAACTTTGTGTAAGTGGCTCATAAGACATGCCGGCTTCAGTAGTTAGGAAACGTGTCTGTGCCCTCTGGCATCATTAGAAACCAACAACCAGAGCAGTAAACAGACTACAAATTTTTGGCATTTTGGGTAAAGTTGCTTTTAAAATGTTCTTCTGTATTTGAAAGGAGGACATGACTCAGTTAGTGGAGTAACATTATAAATGCTGGCTTGAAAGTGTCCCATAATAGCTCTTTTCATTGCAGGCTCTCTGCTCTCAGAGGCTAGGAAAAATACACCCTGCCACTCAGACCTGTTGTCCTTTATTCTCTTGTTAAAGCAGTGCTTTGATGCTGGCATAGAGACAGCTGCAAACTTAGTGTGGCTAAACGCCAGTTTTCTCTGATCAGATTCTTTGCCGGGGTCTTTGCATATCAGCTCTCAAAACACCCACAGGAAAAGGTCTCCGGAACAACGCGAGTTATTAGTAACAGTCGCCTGTTATTAGTAACAGTTACACCGTTATTGCCACTTTAAAGCACAGTAATGAGCTTGCCAAGGATGGAGGGAAGTAACATCCTTTTTTGTCGTAGTTCAGTAATCACATAAAAATCCAACTTAAAGCTATAAAAAATCTATAGGATCAAAATTAAGCTCTTTAATGAGAACCCTTTGGTCGCCAGTTTCTGACCCAGTACAGTTTTTAGTTCCTGTCTACGTACCTGTGTTGCTGCGGAATGCAAACTACCCTGGCTTTTCATGTGGAGGAGTGAGACTCATCTCCACTTTGCTCTACCAATATATTTAAAGGCTTAGATTTAGAGGAGCTGAGCACTTGAAGCAGGCCCTAAATGACACTCAGTGGTCTTCACATTTGCAGTGACATTTTCCTGCTCTGAAAACCTATTCTTTTAAATTGCCTTTGAATTGTCAGATGACTTTATTGAATTCATCTCATTAGGAAAATGGTTCTGAAAATGACCTTTGGTGACAAGACTAGAGATGGTGGTGGAAAGCAATGGGCAAAACAACCACAAAGAAGGACCAGTATTACCATGCATTTGAGGTGAAGATTGCTAGGATCTGGAATATAAACACATGCTATTTACTGCAAATCAATAGTTATACTAGAGATATCACAAAGAGCAGAGCTAAGACAGTTTTTCTTATCTAAGGTAAATCCAATTAGCAAAGTTAAATGTGCATTTCATTTAAATGGCAATACTGAATAGAAGCAACAAATTATTTCAGAAAATGCACATGAAGATATATGTGTAATATAACTGTAGAACCTAATGAGATAAACAAAAAAGCACTAATCATAAATGATTAGCAATATATCAACATTACGGATTAATTTTGAATTACATGGGCAAAATTTCCTGAGCAAAATTTCTTACATAAGATTTGTATTCCCAAAGCATGATAGTTTCTAACCAGATGCACGGTGTTCTTGATGATGATATGAATAACTAGTGAGCCCTCTGAGGGAATATGGGAATAATACAGTTAAGAAGAAAGGAATGATTTACAGCGTGTACAAATATGAAATGTTGGGGTTTTTTCTCTTCAACTCTGCTCTTAAGGCCAGCTAGAGGTTTTGGTGAAGGTTCAGGTATCACTAAACTGATGTAGCTGTTCCCACTGAGATTCATCATTGCAGGGAAAGAATGAATGTAATTTCTGATCTTTTGGCACCTGTGTCCAGAACAGCTTTAATGCTAATCACACAGCATTGCTTGCTGCTTGTAATGTTGTAGCAGTAAGAAAATTAGGAAAATATTTGGGATGCAAATATTTTAAAAGCGTGTCTCCCCTTGTCATACCTACCTTGGAGACAGGCCTATGGAAATGTTTGGTTTAATTTCAGCAGGCATTCAGGCAAGGGCTTGAAAAATTTCAGTACCAGAGACCACACTTGTGTGAGCAATTTGCTTGAACAACCACCTTATTTTAAAGGGGATATCATAGATGTATTGATATTTTCCATTGCCTGTTTGGCTGCAGAATCAACTTCCTTCTGTGAATCCTGATCAAAAATAAATCAGGTCTGCAGGTCTTCGAGGCATACTGTAGGATAACTTGAGCAACTGTAGAGTATGGAACCTGGGTAAGAGCTGTACAAATGCATGATGCTTCAGAAAGTGTCTGAAGGGACTATTCTGAGAGGGTTTGAATTACCTTAGTTCTTACAGGGTTATCTTCTATTTGGTTCCTTTTCCCTTTGCCTGATGCACTTCTAAATAGAGACAAAATATTTTTAATTTTGAAGTGAATCTCTTTCTCTTACAGCACATAAGTGCAAGGCAAGTAGTATATTAAGAATCTAGATAAAGGTGACAAACTGGGCTTATATAAATATATTACCTTTACTGATTGTCTACATGAAACTGATTAAAAATCCTGAAGTCCCCAAAGGTGTTTTTGGATCTTGAATAAAACCTTGAAACGAGAATACTGTAAGCAATTTCAAAGTTAGGCACAAAAATAGAATATTTCTAGGATATGTGCAGAGTTTTGTTGGCCATTTGATTTACTGAATGAAATATCTGCTTATACTGTTGTTCTTTGGCACAGTGGATATGCACCTTTACAAACTATCTACAGCCAAATGTCCTTTTTTATTAAAAAAAATCACATTTTATATTTCACTCAACTCAATTGATATTTCATTCTCATTAAGCTGTAACAACATACAACTCTCTCTCCTAAAGACATAAATCCAAGCAGTGAATTGCAAATTTTGAGAAACAAAATATATAAAATATCGGGGGGGGAAACAGTCTGTAAAGAAGAAGGCATTAAAAAGTGTATAATCAATTCATATAATGTAGTTGAAAACTCAGTTCTTTAGCATTAGATTCTTGTTTGCCCTTGGTTTTCTAGTGACGTTCTGGTTACAAGGACTGAAATACAGCCTGATGGAAATCAAAACCTGAACTGACCCAATATTCTCCAATGAAAATGGTATTGGTACAATTAAATGGGAACATGGTCTGCAATGTTGCTTGAAAACAAATAAAATAAAACTTCTCTCCCTTCTCTGGAGAAAGATTGCTCAATTAGGATATGTATTGAGTAATACCAAGTGTGTTGTGGAAGCTCAGAAAAAGTCATTGATTCCAGCTGAGGTTCATTCTGAGCTTCTGGCTTGCTTTGAATGCTGATCTCAAAGTGAAACTCAAAGGCCTCATACCATTGAGAAGCCAAAACAAGAGATCTGTTTGCTCAGACCTAGAAACTGAAACTACTAGTTCTCGTACAGCTGCTTCACCAATCTTTCTGAGTTAGTGGTTTTGCTAACTCAATAAACAAAGATGGGAATGGATTCTCTTTGGGCACTGTCTGTTTTCTCATCCATCCCAAATAATTTCTCTCTACCGATTTGCTTATTTTCCTCATGTTTTCACTTAGCAATGTGTGCAGCAATCAGGCAGGGAAAAGGACCGTGTATGGGGCAGGGTGGTGGATCAGCTGCGAACTGGCCTGTTGTTGAGTGATCAGGGACGGCGTGCTGCCCGCTGGCACCGCTCCCACCTGGACCTGGGGCTGCTCAGGAGACTGGTGAAAGTCATTCCAGTTTGGCCCCAACCAAGTGGAAGATTTTGACATTTAGTGTGTCACCTGCCACAAGACGACTTGTTTTGCCAACAG
Source organism: Mycteria americana (assembly GCF_035582795.1). Lineage (NCBI taxonomy): Eukaryota > Metazoa > Chordata > Aves > Ciconiiformes > Ciconiidae > Mycteria > Mycteria americana. Next base: position 200,811,909 of record NC_134365.1, read on the forward strand.
CTGTTGAAAGGGAAACACAGAACCTCTAAACTCATTTCTTGGTCAGCAAAGGGCAAGATACTTATGACTGACTTTATTTTCAAGGGTAGTTAGCTAGGCATTCACACGCTGCTGTTTTGGACATTAAAAAGCTCCACAGTGTTCTGCTGTCTTATTTAGCCTTGCTGTTAACACATTTTATTGTGCACTCTCACTCACTCCATGTTTACTGGAGGCATGAACTCTGCCTTATGAACTTGTCCTTAAAGCCCACCAGAAAATAGTATGGGCAGGGGAGCTTTCTATAACACTAGAGACTGGCTGTAGCTTCAGTATGTATCAGCTCTCATCTTGCTGCCTCTTATTTTGAAAGTGGGAACACAGTAGCTGTCTGTCAGGAAAATGTTGCTGCTTATGACAGGAATTAATAAAACCGTGAATACTGTGCTGGAGGCACTGAGTGCGATCTAGCTAAGGCATTTGTCGGGGAAATCTTCTTTTGTTTCACATCTAGAAGAGTTATATATGAAGTAGCAAACTTGTTTCTCTGTAGATTAAAAAATAATTTTACGACCAGGGAACTGCGTTACAATCAAGTCAATGGCAACTTGTGCTCTTTAATGAACTTGCAGCACTTGGAATAACAGTAAGGGTTATTAGCTTTGACCTAGCAAAATGCCAGGTTACACACCTGCTTTTCTTTTAGGGAAGTTATTAAATATCTTGCTAAAAACTGTTGTCTACTGCTACTGAAAGTATGCCCTGTTTCACTCCCTAAAGTGTTGCTTTTCACTGGGACAATAATATTCTAATACATGCCCGCCTTCATAGTTTTCATCTCAATAGTGCCCATAGCACATTATAAAGCTAAACTGATATGAAAACTGTAAGGAAGATCCATTCCCACAAGAAACATATATGCTTTTGAGGTTAAACCCTGCAACAGCTAAGCAATTTACAGCATTTTGCAGTAGGAAACAAGGAAAACTGATTCCATATTAAGCCATTATAAAAATACCAAAACTCATTGTTAAAAGCGGTCTCCTGGAATTAAGGTGACAATTTGCTAATTAGTATTCACATGATTAAAGGGAAATCCTCTTCTTCCCATTTGATTCCTCTAATGGTGAAGAATAGGTGAAACAGAAACACCTGTCACCACCAAAACTAGACTCCCTGAGGAAGTGCTGAGCTGGTCATGCCTTCCCATTGCCATCACGTTTCTGTAAGTAAAGGTTAGAAACTGCAAGACGTCTTTGAGATTACATGCTGAATTGAGCTATAAAAACATTTTGTGGTTGCTTAGCCATGAGCTCTGTATTGTAAACAGAGTTAAGTTGTCTCAACTCTTGGCAGCAAGGCTGCGTTAGTGCTCCAGTATGAGCTGGTGGCAGCCGTATCACTAGGAGATCTCTGGTTTAGGCATGCAGTTCTGACTGCAGAGTAGCCTTACGTGTGTCGTGGTAAGGTATTGCTCTTGCATAGCCTTGTGGGTTCATGTCTGGAAGTATCCACCACACTTCTTGGTCACCTAGCAGATTTAGGAAAGTCTTCCTGGCACACAGACGAACTGTGGGAGAAGGTAGTGAGAAATAGCCCTGAACTCCCAACCACCCACTAAGCCTTAAACAAAACCAAAAAAATCCCTTGAAATTGTCTGAGAAGGTATTATTGGCATTATTTGCACATGCTTTTCTTGCTAACAGCCCAGATGAATAGAAAACACCTGAGTTTGGTGGTGATTTTTTACTTTTTTTTTTTTTTTGGTGAATGAGAACATTTGCTTCTGGATCTTAATATCAGTCTCAAGCTCTCCACGATAGCCATGCAACCCCTCCTTACTGTGATTGTGTTTGTTCAGGTATTTTTGCCATGAACAAAGACTTTTTGCAAGCAGGATATACACTGCTTAACAGTATCAATTAATTATTTATTGGCCAGCCAGTCATCCATTAGTCAAGTGGGGAAGAGCTGGCCTGTATTGCTCTTTGGAACTGGCTGGTCCTTGCTGTTGCTGAGTTGCCATCTGCCAGTGCTCTGCTTTCTTTCCTTAGGGTTTTATATTGGTTCACTATTTTTCCTCTCAAATGCTTGAGTTGCTAACTGTTACCAATTATTATTCAACAATTACATGTCTGTCTGTGTTTTCATCTTGCTTTTTTTATTTTTTTAATCTTTAGCTCATGTACTTTTGAAAGCCTTAACAACAATTTTGCCAATAAAACTAAGCTGCGGTCACACAGCCTGGCTGCATCAAACTATACTTGGGGTAACAGATGGCTGAACCCTGGGGCCACAGGTTTCAGCTGCAGCAAGCTCTTTGTGGGCTTTGCAGAGCTGCCTGCACAGCAATATCTGATGATCAATTTTATAGTCTTCTCTATGATTTTATGCTTTACCTGAACAAGATGCTTATTGGAACCTATCTATTTTTGGTCTGGATAGATCGACAGCATAGAGTTATCCTTTGGGTCTGGTATGCTCAGCAGTGGTTATAGACTTTCAGAATGAAGATGTTCTATAGCTTTTAGCTTTACAGTGAGCCATATAAAAAAGCATCAAAAAGAAAGAAGAGTGTTGTTTATTCTGCTGAAGATAACCTTCCATCTTCAGAAGCTGACCTTGAGTTAGAGTTGAAAAGATGGGAGTGCTGTGCTCATGGCTGTGTGATAGTAATGCTGATAATATTAAAAAGGACAAGGAAGTGCTCTTGGGATCAAAGAGATCAAAGTGCCAGTGAATCAGAGAAAGTTTAATCCCTGGACACTGTAGTGGTGACTGATGAAGCTTGTCTTGCCTACATCCCCTTCCAGAAGAGACCAGAAAGCTGCCCACTGGTGATACAAAGCATAATGGTCATGGTGGTAGCTATGAAGATGGAAGGCAGGTGATGCTGGTGCTATGCAATTCTGGAAAATCGAAATGAAAATGGACGTATTTGATATCTTAATATTAATAAAGCTGACACTACTGAGTCAGCAGTGGGCCATTCCAGTGATGGTGGTTAAACACCTGCTGAAGTTCTATTAACAGAACTGTGGCCAATGGACTGAAGGATGTGATCAATCCCCTCTACTCAGTGCTCATGAGGCTACTATATGGAGTATGGTGTCTGGTTTTGGGGTCTCCAGTACAAAAGGGATGTCAAGGAACTGTAGAGAGTCTGCAGAAGGGCCACTCAGATAGGCAGAGAGCTGGTGCATATGGCATAGAAAGGGTTGCTGAATAAAATGGGTTTTCCTAGCATGGAGATGAGAAGGGCAAGGGGCCTCTAGTTGCTGCCTCCCACTACCTAGAGGGGAGGTATGGAGAAAGCAGAGGCAGGCTCCTCTTAGAGGTACACAATGCAAGGACAAGATACCATGGCAGAAAGTTGTAGCAAGGTAAATTTTGCCTGGATATACAGAAAAAAGTGTTCACTATGAGAGATTTGAAGGACTGTAACAGGTTGTGAAGAGAGACTTTGGAATTTTCCTCCTTAGAACTTTTCAGAATTTGACTGGACAAGATCCTGAGGAAACCAATTTACTACTTGAGTTAGTTCAGCTTTGAGTAAGAAGTTGGAAGAGAGATCTTCATAGATCCCTCCCAACTTAAATTTTTCCTATGATTCTCTGCTGGTAGATTACATATCTTACCTCAGTGTCTTTTCATTTGGTGTCCCTGACCGAGCTATTGAGCAGGAAGTTAAAAGGTAGTAGGTAATTCATCATTCTTCCCAAAACTGGGTGTCCTGGTTTCAGCTGGGATAGAGTTAATTCTCTTCCTAGTAGCTGGTATAGTGCTGTGTTTTGGATTTAGTATGAGAATAATGTGATAACGCACTGGTGTTTTAGTTGTTGCTAAGCAGTGTTTACACTGGTCAAGGACTTTTCAGCTTCCCATGCTCTGCCAGGCGCACAAGAAGCTGGGAGGGGGCACAGCCAAACTGGCCAAAGGGCTATTCCATACCATGTGGTGTCATGCTCAGTATAGAAACTGGGGGGAGTTGCCTGGGGGCAGCGATCGCTGCTTGAGGATGGGCTGGGCACCGGTCAGTGGGTGGTGAGCGGCTGCATCACTTGGGGTTTTTCCTGGGTTTTGTTCCTCTCTCTCTCCCTTGTTGTTTGTCTTTTCATTAAAATTTATTATTATTACTTTTTTTTTCCCAATTATTAAACTATTCTTATCTCAACCCATGAGTTTTTTTACTTTTGCTCTTCCAATTCTCTCCCCCATCCCACTGGGGGGAGGGTGAGTGAGTGGTTGTGTGGCGCTTAATTGCCAACTGAAGCTAAACCACGACACTGGGAAGGGCAAGAAACAATCCAAACTAAAACTAGTCCTTCAGACCATCAGAATTCAAAGCGCTGAACTGTTTCCAGCTCTTGAATCCTGCAGTCTGATTCAAGCAACCCATGTATCCGTGCATATTAGAGTTCTTATAAATTAATATTGGCAATGCAGAACTAGATTATCTAATTTAAGTTTAATTCCAGTATGATAAATTGGCTTATTTTTTTAAAGCCATCTGTGTTCCAGAAACACAGATGCTAACTGATTGAAAAAAAACATTTTTGTGTTAACTATGATTTAAATCTTTAAAGTTTAAAACGTCTTCCTTGACTAACATGACTACCACTCCCATTGTAAAGCGGGGCACGTCTCAGAAGATTTTCAGTAGTTGATTTGAAAAAATGTTCCCCATGTGCATGTTCACCAGTGTGTTTTGCTATACCCATGTAGATTAAATTTTTTTTTTTGCACTCTACTAAACAGACATTTTGTGGTGTGTATTTGACTGACAGGCCCATTTGACTGACAGGACGTGTCTCAATCTGGAGTGAGACAAATCCACCCGGGTTCCAGGACAGGGTGTTAACATGCGTGGAGCGTTAGTGGATGTGCCTGAGCACCAGGTTCCTGTCTGGCTTTTCACTGCCTTTAGAACAGTCTGATGCTCTTTTTTAATCCTTTTCTAATCGCTCCCTCAACTGTTGTTTAAACTAATAGAGATTAATATTTACGTGTTGGGATCTCAAAGAGAGCGTAATTATAACATTATTTTTTCCTATTTTAGGTGAACAACCTGAATGTAAGAACCTTTACAACATTTTAAAATCATATAATCTTGATGTTGCCAATGATATCAAGCTTATAGTCTTCACCTCTTTTCACATCATCCTGTTTTCTATTTAGGACACCTAGCCTAATTTGCAGGTGTGATTTTAGTGTATGTTGTGAGAAGGGTACTAACTAGAATGAACCAGTCTTTGTCACCTGAATATAAGGGTAACATGTTACTGCAGACTATGTGTTTTGCACCAGTTATCAACAGTGAATTGTTTTGAAACCAGTGATAATTGCACATTGATTCTCTGGAAGTCCACACTTTACAGGTGAGAATAAGATTTTAGCTGCTATGATGGTTTCTATTTGATGTTCTAGAGCCCAGGGAAAATTAACATTGGCTTAACTGGACTTTGTGTTACGCTCAGTGGGAGGGATCTCACCGAAATGTAGAACTCTGAAGTGAATTAGACACATAGCATAAGCTGATCATCTAGGTTCTCTTTATAGTCAATATAAATGCACCTCCAGAAGCAGATTCAGACTCCTGGTTTATATCTGTTTTGTGGAGAGAATTCATCACACTAGCTGAACACCTTCTTCTTATGTATAATGAACTCTACATTTTCTTATCTGAACAAGATCTACATTATCCTTTCATTTGGGCATCTGTTTGTGTTTTCATCTTTTTCAGCATCACTTCAGAGAGAGAGGGAGATAACTTTGCACCACTATAAACTAATGACAAATTTTGTCCAAAACCTGAGTTACTCACTTGTGGTAGCGCATGCCCAAACAGACTGCCTGCTCAGTCCCTTCACTGCACTGAATGGCAGACCCAACCAGACATGATGCTGCCACACTTTACCTACTAATTCTATGTTCTTCTAAAAGTTTAAATCCATGTAAGCGTATTTTCCATGCTTTTTGTAAATTTTCTAGGAGCACTCAGATTGTACTCCAGTATCTAGCTTCACTTCCTTCCTGAAATTCTCTCCTGCATTTTTATTTCATGTGGGCTGGTGTCTGTCCCCGCCAGAAAGCATTTGCACTCTCTGCATTAACCTCCTCTCTACAATGGGTACAGAAGGCTCTGGATGTGTACAGTGACCCCATGTGTATACACCCACCCAGGAGCAGCCGGTGCGGGAGTCCTGACCACTGACCCCTCTCTGGATCCAACTCCTGGCACCACTGCAATGTTCCTACACGGTCGTGTACTAACACAGCAGCCTTGTGCATTAAAAGCTCATTCATAAGCCTTGCGGTTTGCCCCACAGTCTAAGAATATACTGTGTGGAAAAGAGCAACCAAGCCCACATAGGGACATAAACTAAATAGGATCGGGAGTCCTCAGGCAGTAATGCTAAACTCAGAAAACCAAGAGGGTAATCAGTGGAAAGTAAACCCAGAGGAAGGAATTAATTATGAACATCGGAGTCGGTGTTGGTTGCTGATACGTTATCTTTGCTGGTCATCCTGACTCACTAGCATGCTGAGTCTGTCTAAATGACTTCAGATATGTTTGACTTGCCTTGTGCCCACAATCAGTCTCTCCAAAAACATTCTCAGACAGCGTGAGAAAAGCGTGACCTGACTCATGCAGAGCATGGCTACTCCCAGGGAACTTGAGTGCTCCAAAATCCTACCCTAGCTGGGAGCACTGCTATTGTCTCCAAGCTGAGGGGTGCCAGGAGGACCTGGAGCAATCTAGTGAGGAGTTAATTAAAAGAAAACAAGTTACAGTTTCATCTCATTTGCTGAAGAAGATGGTTAACTCTTTGTTGTAGCAGGCTGCCACTGATTTGCTGTGCTGGGATGAAAGCCCATCCTCTTCAATCACCCCCCAGCAGAGCAAAATTACCGGTGTCAGGAAAACTCATTTTGTGGCATTAATCAGAATGGATTAAAATGGAACGGTTTCTGAGCTGCCCTGCGAGAATAGCTGTGGGACATCAAAGAGAGCCCGTGATCCACAAAACCAGAAGACTGTGTCCTCTGCTTTGAAATATTGTAGTCAGCCAAACATTTATCGGAATGACATGTTAACTGCATTGTGTTTAAAAGCACTTTGGTGTTTAATCACTTGTGTCCTACCTCCTCCATTGTAATATAATCAGGTAAGTAATCAACTGGTGTATTCAGGTGCTTTTGTTGGAGGAGTCTGAAGATCCATTTAAAATCTTGGACTGCTTCTTGATTTTAAGTGTTCGGTAATGATGGATAATGTACTACCACAGAGTCCACTCAATCCATCAGGAATAAATCCATCACTATATATGTTATAGCTCTAAGTGGTCCTTTTAAACAAGAATGTTTCCCTGGCTGCTTTGGAAAGCATTTTTCTTCTTCTAAGGAAGGAAAAAACAGACTTTTCGTAGAATTGTGATATTTTATAATCCAAAAATTTTCTTGCCATGAAAATCTGTTTTAGATAATGTATTTGAATTTGCTACATAACAACATGTTTGACAAGAGGAGAAAGGCTTTCTTATAAAACCAGAAATCTGGATTATCTGTGGAACTTGGAAAAGGTACATGAACTAGCTTTTTGAAATGTCTCATGCCATTTTTGTGTTTTAAGAAGAATAAAGTACATACAAGCTGCCATATACCGTAGATATATGTGATACGATTTTCAAAGGCAGAGTGAAACAAATACTTGTCTGTTTAGATTCTTCTCCACTTTAGGTAACAACCCACGTGTACTATAATCATGTATATGTCATTGCTGAGTGGAAAGTATTCATTTGTACTCGAGTGGCCCACAGAAACCCTAGACCCTCCAGCACCTCACTGTGGTCACTACTATATAGTCATGATAAAATTGTCTCTCGCCAAGTTCTTGGGCCTGTAGTACATAGTTCTGTCAAAATGTTAGCTTGATGCTCTGTACCAATCAAAAAAAACCCCGAAACCCCACCAAAAAACCAAGTAAAATGCTAAGAACTGTTAAGAAAGGAATAAAAAGAACAAAACATCGTGATGCCATTGTATAAACAAATCCATGCATCACTTGCACCTTGAATACTGTGCAGAAGTCTGCTCTCCCCAGCTCAGCAATAGACAGTGCCGTTGGAAAAGATCCAGAGGCAGGTCACGAGAATGATCAAAATTATGCAGTGGCTTCCATGCAAGCAGCAAATACGTTAGGATTCTTCAGTCTGCAAAAATAGACAAATGAAGGGAAAATACAACAGAAATCTATAATAAGTGCCATGAAGAGGATGGATAGAAATCTCTTGCTTATATGATAGGTTTAGAATACAGAAGAGGAGATGGTTTGTCACCCAATATGAATTTAAACTGTGGAGTAGTTCTGCCATAGGATATTCTGGATGTTTCAAGTTTACCAAAATTCAAGAGAAATCCATGAAGAGCTATTACATTTGAGAACACAGCTTCTGGCTCATGAGGCCCCTGAAGGCTGGAAAGCATTCTGATGAATTACCACCATGTGCTTGCTGGGGTTTTTTATACTATTTGCTAGACATACACTTTTGGCCAGAAACAGGATATTGAACTAAATAAATCTTCCTCTTGCCCCAGTACAGCTATTCTTATATAACCTGCATTCAATCACAGTTTAAAAACACAGGAGCTTCCATATGGAGAACACACGGGGAAGGGGAAATGGGAAATGGGACAGCACAGCTAGGTGGGTATGGCACGTGACTTGAAGCGCACACGCTGTTCCAGGCAGTGCCATTGGGAAGGCTGGAGCATCCTCAGGTCTTTTGGCAAGTTCACACTCATGTAAAAGGCATTTTTTCCACCAGTGCGAGTCAGTTATTTACACCAGTAGAACTAAGACTCTGCAAGGTCTTCATTCATTTACATGAATGGCAGAAACTAACAGAGCTATTGATTACTGACTTACTATTTTAAATTTTCTAATAAATGACATACACTTTAAACTTGATTGAAAAGCTTGCTTACTTCTTTGTTTTGCCATGACTTCTTTGATTGCAGCATGACATCCAAAGACAGAATTTGACTCTCATATTCTGATTTCCAAGGAAATGTCTAATCTGTGTTTGGTACTTAAGAGACACAGGAGACATGTTTCCGGTCTTTTACTCCAGAGATATATACCTGCAGTGTCAGAGCAGCAGTTCTGTGATAATGTCTCACAAAGTTTAGGATAATACTGGAAAAAATGTTTTTGAACTCAACAAGATTTCATGGTCTGTTTGGTTTTATTGGCTCCATCCAGGTAGGATCTGCACATAGTATGAAGGAATATAACATGTGGGAGACAAGGAAAAGGATCTCAAACAACCCTACACAGGGCGATGAAAAAGTTCTTTTCCTCTGAACCAGGCCTGAACTTCTAGCTGTAGAAGTTTTGGAGACAAATTCAAGCATCAGGTTTCAGGAATGCCAAACTATGTATCTCTCTACTGACTATTGCATTTAGAAATAGCCTTTACTTTGCCCTTGCCAGAGTCCCTGGCAGACTTTTGTTTACACTAGAACATTTTAGTACATCAGAAGTTAATTTACGGTCCAATTCTGTCACGTTAATTTGCCCTGATCTGTACCTTTCCCTGTGAGTGGGTGGTGCAAGCAAGGCAGCTGGCAGACTTTGGCCCTGAGATTTTTTATTCAAACCCACCTAACTTCAGGACTAGACTGTGGTATGTCCTCCTGTGAAGCAATGAGAGTGACTCCCTGGACCATTTCCTAACAACCGGGCTGTGCTGCATCTCTAAATCTAAAAAATATTTCCATAGCGCCAAGCAGGGTGGGTGAGTCAGATCCCTTCTGGAACTGTTTCTCTGGAAAATTGTCACAGTGCTTAGAGACTCATTCATCTGAGGTATCCCATATGCATATGTTATGCCTTTCAAATCATTGCAGAAAATCAGCCTTTAATATCCAGATTAACACCTGTCCTCTCTAGCTGACTCTTCACAAGCTGTGTCTTTATAGTGCCGTTTTGCATCAGAATACAGAATCAGTGACCCAATGTCTGCGTGTAGGAATTGCATGAATAAAACAGTGGGAGAGCTCCCAGCTTCATCTGGACCAGATTATACATCTAATCAAGTCATATTTAGCTGCAAGCTATCACTTGATTATTGAAACCTCTTCCAGTGTGATGCTAGCAGTTCAGTTTATACAGAAAAGCTGATTACTTCAGTTTCCAGAGCGTTCAGTCAGATCCTTCCTCTGAACATTTACCAGTAGTTCACAAAAAAAAATTCAGTCTGTTTTTGTGGGACTGGACTCTCCATCTTACCCTCAGGAAAAAAAATGCATTTTAGCAGACACATTTCACACTTCCCCTGCTCTGAGTCAGAATCATCCAAGGAAAGGATGACTCAGAAAGCCAAAATGATTTTTGAAGAGACAACTACATCTTAAGAGGGATGACTTGTTACTGTAACCCACATGCTCAGAGGTGTTCCCCACAGAGGGGTATGGAAGGGATGAATGCCACCCACTGACTTTGGACAGTGCCAACCCCTAAGTGTACAAATACGTTGCAGTGGCTGCTGTGACTGCAACTTGTGCAAATGGCCCTGACCCCAAAGCAACATAAAAGAGTGAGCTTGCTTGCTGTTGCGCGGGTTGCTGTGCCAGCAAAGTGCTCAGCGAGAAGCTGCCGCCCTGCTTAGGGTGGGCTTTGTAACATGCACTGAACTCTGAACCGGCACAGTCCTACAGCTGCCAGGATCCAAGGTAGTCCATTCTGGGTGAGTTCCGGCCAGCCTCTGTGTCTCAGTGAAGCAGGACAGCGTTTTGTACAGAGCCTGTCTGTAAGGCCTTTGCTCCAAGAATGCTGTGGCAAGTGGCATCGAGTGCTGAGCAGACAGACGCCCTTTGGAGTTAATGCTTTTCTGACACCGCTGCATGCTGTAGGGGACTGCATTCCTCTTCGACGTTACATTTTTTGAAAGAGAATCCATTTTTTGATCCTAGAAGAACCCGGGGGATTGTCCGTAACATAAGAAATTCTCCCACTTCAGCATAATTTTAACTATGCCAGGCGTACGTGAACAAATTTGTTAGTAGAAGGGACCATTCACTGAAGCCTGAAGCATAGTCCTAAGTGAGGAAGGATGTCCAAGTGGCTCTTGAGCTCTGTGAGACAAGAAAAAATAGATTTATTCCTCTACTCTCTTGCAACATTTGTGCACTTGCTGTAGAAATAATTTGTGCTGGGATTTGTGAAAATACCAGCTGCCTGAGGACGCAGAGTGCAGACTGCAGTCCATGCCGAGTACCTTGATGGCTGGTAGAATGAAATTCAGCACAGGCAGCTGTGGCCGGTGGGAGTGGGAACAAGGGACTGTGAGAGGACGCAGAACTCTGCCGGCTTCTGTCTCACTCACATGTGTGCACTGAAGGTCCACCATGCATTAGCAAAGATTCACCTAGCCTGGCACTCTTCTAGCCCAGAGGGGGTCACAGGGAGGAGAGAAGGAACAGAGAAAGGTAGCATGGGTACTTCCCAAAACAGTCTCCCATCTGGTGCCGATTCATGGCTTAGAGGCTGTCAGAAAGTTGAGCACTCAGTGAAATGTCAAACATCCCGCTACAGCCTAAGGTTTGCAGGAATCTTACCCATGCGCTTTATTATCTCAGAGTGCTGCCCACAATGTCTATGTTAAAGATTGTTCTGCATTTGTAGAAATACACAAAATAGACATGCAGCATCCTGCCAGCCTGTGCCTGGGAAGCTGGCTAAAACTAAAGGAGCTTCTTTTGACATAGTCATACAGTCATCTCCCAAGTAGTGCTTATGACAAGAGAGGACTTAACTGGGGTGATTTCTATGGAGAGGTACAGTAAGAACATGCTAGGGTTTCTTGGCGGTGCTGAAAGGATGAAGCGCACCTCAATAAAGGCGCTTGGTCAGTGCATGACACTGGTAAATGAGTGACCAGTGCAGCTTTTAATAAATAAACCATTTGACTAGAAGAAAAATGACACTGAAACATACTTAACCATGCCACTTTCAAGACCATTGCATGCCTCCTTCAGAAATCATTGATCAATCTCTTGATTCTGTTATTTATTCACAAAAAAGAGCAGTAAACATTTTGGTCTCTTCAAATCTAAAGAGATTTCTGTACTTGCCATATGGTAGCCCAGGCTTTTGCTGTGTGTCACTCACACCGGTTGCAATAAGCTGAGAGATTCAAGAGGGTTTTTCTTGTTTACCTCCCTGGAAACACAAATACAGTGTTTAAAAAAGCCCTGGCACTCGTGTGTACGGCTCCTAATTTGAACCCACAAAGAAAACACTCCACAGCTGCTTGGATGACAAACCATGAGGAAATGCAGCGTGTGACAGCCTGGTACATCTGCCCCAACAAGGGTTTTGAGCAGCTTGCCACAGACCATGGCTCCAATGGCAGGGAATGGGCATAAGAGCTTCCCACAGCTCTTGGGATACAGATTAGCAGAGCTGAGGCAAGGAGCTCCATGAGGTCGCTTTCTTGGGGAGTGGGGTGTGACGTCTCCTCTGACCTCACTCGCCAGCAGGGATTCGGACCAGACTGACCTGCCACCAGGCAACTGGCTTCCTCACACCAGAACTGCTGCCCAGGATTTTAAAATCTTCCTGTTTGGAGCTTTCACTGAAGCAAATGTGAAGCCTGTCAGCTTTTTTGCAAAACGCATTTTTCAGGGGAAAAACCTGCTTAATATTTTTTCCTCTGTTCAGGTGCTCTGCTATTGCGGGCAGGACTTCAGGCTTCAGCCTGAAGAAAGCTGGAGGCAGGAGCAGCTCCCTGACGCTGAGGCCAGCAGACGGCCGATGCAGAGCACAGTGAGCGGGAGCCCGTGCTGCTGTAGATCCTCTTTTTTGGAAAATACACAAAACTGAGACAAACACTGTGCGTGTTTGTGCGTGCACAACCACACAACCATCCCTCTCTAAGTGGGAAAGTAGCCTGTTTCTCACTTTAGTGGGTATGAAGACCTACCTTAAAAGGACAAGAAAGTGTAATTTAATGCAGAGACCTTGCTTTCTGTATAACCTGAATTTTTCAGAGGAGAGTTTCCAAATGGGCGCACTCGCTTCTCTCATTTCTGTTGCAAAATGAAATGTAGAAACAACAGCCAGATCTGCAGCTTTTGAACTGAAATTATTCCTCTGACACGAAGCATCAGCCCTCATAGTCTAAAAGTATAGTACAGTATAGTACAGGGATATTGCAGTTGCTTTAATAACAGAAAATTAAGATTTCTCAAATTACTTGCAGATTAAGAGAATTTGCAGGGCCAGCCTTAGAAAAAGACAAAGGCTGTGTGATTGATCTTGCTGACTAAAGATAATTAGTAAATGCTATTTGCAGAAGTGCCCATATTGAACAAAGCCAGACAAATGATTGATGAGAAAAAGATCTGACAAACTTTTTCCCCTTACTGTTGAATTGTCTGTGAATTGTATTTCTTCCCTATTCAAAATTGATTTGCTTAGCGATTTCTGAAGATAATCTTTCTTTTATACTTTGTTACTAAGAAGAATTCATTGCATCAGTGGTTTCCAGCCTCTTCTGGGTGAGTCTCCCACCCACAGCCTCATCTTCTTCCCTGCCCCCTCTGTTCCCAGCAGTAGGGAGGGAGATGTAGGTCTGGGAGATGAAAGAAGGGGGAGGTTTGTACCATAAACCATCTGGCAGCACTTCTTTTTGTTGTCCTCTGTCACTCCCTTCCTCTCTGCTATTACCTGGGATGCAGGAGGGAGTCTGACTGGTGCAGGGGCCTCTGTGCTGGCCATCCTGGGGGAGGCAGCGCATGGCTCAGGCTCCCTGCTTCGCCCTCTCCGGACCCAGCTCTTGCCCAGTGCTTCGGTGCCGAGGATTCAGTGTGCCTGGGTATGGAGGGACTGAGGGAATATGGAGTATATTCTGGTTTACAGTGGCTTACAGTGCTACCTCTCCTGTGCCGCAGCTCAGCAGGGAGGTGAGATGCTGTCTCTGCAGAAGAGGTGTGGTGCAGGGAAGCACAGCTGATGGTGCGTGACCGGTGTTAACATGCCAGAGCTCAACTGTGGGGAAAAGTTGTACGGCACACGCATGATGTTTGCCACTCAGAGGTGTTATATTCTCTTCCCTAATTCCTGATCACAACTCTCAAAGTTTGGGTTCCTATGAAGCACAGTCTGAAATGCACTTTCTGCACAAGTCCATAATATTCACTTCAATATCATTGTTTGGACTAATTCCATGGCTGCATAAGTAGCTTTTGATTTTAGCAGTAGATTGGGATCTAGACGTTGGAATTGATTTTGTTTGTGACCCTCAGGGAAGTTATTTCTTGTTCTTTTAAGCTGAGTGTTCATTTTAATATGAGTATTGTGCTTCCTCTCTTCTTCCCTTTGCCTGGCACGTCTCCTTGGCTTGTAAACTTTTTATGGTTCAGGGACTCTCTTGCCTTCCATTTGTTTACTAACACCACTGAGCCTGATCTAGATAGAAATTTCTAAGTGCAACCGTAGTACAAGTATTAGAGTAATGGTCACAGCAAACTAATTTGCTAGAAGAGCTGTAGAAACAGAACATAACAAGAAAACACAGCTTTAACCTGTTTATGTGTACATAAAAATGGTTTAATAGCTTTTTGCAGAGTTTGTGCAAGTTGAACTCAGATATTACTTTTCAGATAGACTATGGAGCGAATCAGATAATAGTTGGGGAGGGTACTGACACTGTACTAATGAATTATGCTGTTGGGTGGTTATATAGAAAGGAACTACCAACCTCATGAATTTTATACAGTGTGATTGATTGCCTGACAATTTAATGTGGATTGAAGTCACTGAATAGTCAGCCTCCCAGATGTTTTTTCTCTCCTCTTACATCTCTATTTAGATATCCTTTATTGCTTTCTTTTTATATGATTTTTTTCCATTTACATTTTCTTCAGCAAAGAATTCTTTCCTCCTCCTAACTCCTTTTAATTCATTCCCAAGTTTAAATGACAAATAAAAAATGTTAGATTTGAAAACTCTGGCAAGCTGCAAGAGGACTGACAAAACCCAAAGTGCATGATGTCTTCCACGCTCTGTGAGGCACTGGAAGGTAACTGCTTATAATCTACCGTCAGTTTATAAGATGCACGTAAGTCATAATCCTAAAAACTTTTATGCCTCTATGTGAGTTTATTTGCCTGGGTAATTCCAGGGAAGTAAATTAAGGTATACACAGAAGTAAAATACCTCACAGTAAACTTACACACAGGCTATGTCTATATGAGACTTAAGCAGGGAGAGGTCATGGGCTCCCGCACAGGGTCACAGTTGTCTCTATTGCCAGCTTGTTAGGACGCTCCCCAGCGTGGGCCAGGCGCAGACCAGCCAGCACTTGCTCTGCACCCAGGCAGTGTGGAGGCAGTCCCTTGTGGGAAGCGAGGAAAGCTTAATAATGGGGATGTGGTCACACCATGCCGCTTGCCTTCATGGCAAGAGACCAAACTCTGCCACTGTTTGTTGTACTAGAACAAATGTAGCCTTAGAGTATGAGGGGAAACTGCAAAGAGCACAAGATCCATGAAGTTCTGTGTCCATGAAGGTCAGATGTCTGTGACAGTTTTCATAGCTCTGCCTGTCTTGAGTAGTTGAAATGATGCTCTACTTAGGTACATTTTTCAAATGTGACTTTTTTTTCCTGGGCTTTCTGGAGCTTCTTGAAATTGTCCTGCTCTTTGTCCTCCTCCCTTCCTGCACGTGGGCTTCATGGAGTACAGAAGTCCCAGCTAGTTCCCTGAGTGTGGCTTCCCCTGTTGATTTTCCAGCTCAAATATAGAGAGCAGTCAGGCAGCTTGGTATAGTCTGAATTTCCAGGTACATTTTGTGATGCAAGGCAGTTGGACTGAGCCTTAGGGATTAGGTCAGCAGTGACAATTCTGACCCACTTTTCAGGAGGAGAATGCACAAACTGTTGTCTTTGCTGAAACTGTTTATGAACTAATGTCTGTTTACAGAGAACGGACCTTTTTTTGTTCTGTTCCACCTTTCCTGGAAATGTGATAAAGAGTCATATTCATTAATGCTCCTCAATAAATTAAAAAAATGAATTCAAGCTTCTTATTACAGGAAGAAGTGTGTGGTGTACTTGTAGAGTCACAGGATTTATTAATTACCTTCCTGTAATGCATTAAATCCTTACCAGTTTGGAAAATACAGCACTCATGTCAGATACTGCAAAAATACCATTAAGATTAGGGTTTTTTTATAAAGTACGTGCAAAATAAACCTGTAAGAAAGACATTTGCAGAAGTGGAGCCTAGAATTGCTCTTCTGAGTTAATAAAGAGCAAAATTCTTGAGAGCAGTGAAAGACATGGCTTAATATTTGTAGCATCTCAGCTGCTTAGTGTTTGAAAAATATTTGTCCGCAATACCTGTTATATTTGTTGCCAAGCGGTCTCAAAATCCAGTTTGATGCTGATACATGCTTTGGAGTGAGGCTGTAGCCCCCGAGGAAGTAAGGTCCTTTCCAGGTACTTTGGAAGATCTCTAACAGCTGCTCCAGCTGCCTAAACTGAGGAAGAGTCTGAACCTTTTTGAATTATTCTCTGAAGAGAGAGAGAGAGCCATCAGCCTTGTTTTACTCCTCTGTTAGTGAATGGGTTTATTGCTCTGTTAAAAGGTCAATACAGGCAGAAGTATTAGGAGGAGGTCATATATCCGCTCACAACTAATAACGTGATGAGCTGGAAAATGAGCTGTGACACAAAGAAAGATGATCTGTGCTGCTCTGAAGAGAATGTCGATCCAAACCCATGAAGAGTCAATGCTGAAGGCTAAGGTAATTTTTATCGAGGTCGTTTGCTTTTATTAATTAGTACTTTCATACTGTTCGTTGCTATTTTCTTTTCTTTGTTCCTTTTCTCAAAGTAACATCAGATCACGTGGATAAAGTGATGAAGAAGATTGCTTGTAACACAGTGTGTTGATAGTAGTCTGTCAGCTTTAGTGTGATACATTTCTGGGAGTGCCCGTAAAAATACAAACCAAAAGGCAATAGTAAACTAAAATGATACAGGGAACTTTTAAAGACAGAGCTAGCAAAATTTCGTATCTCAGTGTTGTTCCTTTTTGATATCAACAGTAGAGGAGTCTTCCTAATAAAAAGGTTATGGGACTATGGCTGCATGAATATCTAAGAAGGAAATTAAAATAGGAAAGAAATGGATACTACAACTGGCAAGGGTATTTCTGAGAAGTGGTATCATAAAGGAAGAGGTGGTAATTTAGCATAGCATATCATAGGATAAAAAAGAACAATGATTTGAAATAGATTCTTTTGGGCCAAGAAGGATGTCTTAAGTATAATTTTGTTCTATTTTATATAATTTGCAGTACTTCCTACAGAAATTATACCATTTGCATATCTCTTAGCGGTGTCTTTGACATGACTGACATATTTCATATATGGGGTTTTTTCCTTTCATTCTCTTCCCTGATAATCAGTCAATGGTGGCAAAGACACTGTCATTGCTATTCTTTTAATGGAACTGTCACATAAAATACAACAGAGGAAATCTAACTTGGTGCAGGAAACTCCATATTCTTTGAAAGCTCAGAACTCCTTTTTTTTACAGAAGACAAGCTCTTTAATACCTGGGCTGTTAGCACATACCCAGTTCACAAAGCATGAATTCACTGATACACATCATACATGGAAGTTCCCTTTCATAGTATAGACAGTCCTAAACAACCAAACACATAAATTTCACACTGAAGAACAGTGTTAGTTTCCTCTAAATTTAATCTGGAGTGCAAAAGTGTTTTTATAATGCACTGAAAACAACACAGTGAAACTAGAGGAGCATATTCAAGAACAGAATATTTAACATTAGCGCCAGGAAAACACAATTCCAGATTACTAAATTTGAATGACACCCTGTTTTCATACAAAAATTATTTACTGATCTAATGCTTACAAAACCTTAAGTTAAAAGATGTGAAACACCATTTGCAAGAAATTCCAGGTAATTTTTATGTATGTGTGAAGCCATAAGACTAGGTGATAGGGGCCATATAGATTAAAACTGTCTTTCTCTTAAAAAAAAAAATCATCAAAATTGTGTCAGAACAGGGGGAGAAACTCATCTCCTAGAACATGGGGTTTCAAAATCTTAGTCCATCAAAGGATGCTAATAACTCTCCCAAAGGCAGCTCTGCCTGAGAAGGCTCACAGGCTTTCAGAAGAAACACTCATTAGTGACGGGGTAGGATTCCTCATCAAGGCACTTTTTTCCTCCCTTAATTGCTGATGGACTCATATAATTCCCATATGAATTCACTGAATCTCTGAAAAGCTGAGAATAGATAGACAATAGCTTGGAGAAGACAGTCAGTATTACAAGATGCACCCAGTATTACTGGTTCCTGGCTGATACATTGTAAGTCAGCAAACAAGGTGAGGGATATTGTGATTAGGTGAATCAATTACCTTTTCTCTTATGCTCCCACTAATACAAATGCAACTTGTATCCTGGAGCTCCCACCCTGCTTAATTTGCAGAACGTTCCTGCAGAGGTATTTACTGACGGCCATGCAGGTCTTGCTCACAGCCACGAGGGGCAGGCCCAGTGGACAGGCAGGGTGCCTGCCTACAGATGAGGAAAGCTGGCACAGAAAGGCTATCAGTGCTTTGGGTGTAAATAGCGAGGAGGGACGCAGATACTATGATGATAGGGATAATAAAAATTCCTGGATAGAGACAATGCTGGCCACTAAAGACAAAACATTTACAAGTATTACTTCAGATTTCGTACTTTCGATTGTAGACAAGTGCTCTTCCTAGAACATCTCTACTGGCTAAAGAGATTTCCACCTCCACCTGCTTGCTGTTGCTTGTGTGAACACTCCCTAGCCCGTTTCCAGTAAAATGAGCTGGATTAAACAGTTGAAGTAATTCAGCTCATTCTGATGGAGACAGGTCAGGGAGTGATCACATAAGGGTATCTTATGGGGGGTATGTGGGGGGTAACCTCCAGGAGGATGCCCGCGATCAGCTGGGCATGGGCTGGGAGGGCAGCACACAGGTTAGAAGAGGGCTTGTGTCCACAGCTTCAGATGCTGTGACAATTACTTTTCTTAATTTTTCTGGAGAACAGTGATATCTTCTTAAGCATTGCTGCACTGTTAATGTTGGAAATTTGGACATCTATAGCAGGCACGGGAAGTGAAAAAAGAGGAGTTTGCAGCACATCTGTTAAAGATTGCTGAGAGCAGATGGAAAAGTGTTCACACCAGACACCAAAACTTTCGAACTGAGGAAATATTTTAATTTTCCTGTTGGCTGTCTCCCAGTCTTAAATTCTTCATTCCACTAACATCTCATGTCCACTGTTACTTCTTCTGGATGTTCTGGTTGACTTTCCTTATTGAGTGAATGCACTGGGGTAAGGATATTCTCTGTTCAAGAGCCCTGTCTTTAAGTATTAGTAACTTTGATAAAGCATCTTTATAACTGGCCCTTTGTAGTTTGAAAGTACCTAGAAAAGGACCCAGCGCTTAAAACAGGATGTTTGAAATTCCACCACATGCAAAATTACCCACTGTGTTCCCCTGCAAAGAGAAGAAAATTACACGACCCTGATGGAGCAAAACACTTTGGCATGCATCTAACTCCAAATATGTGAATAATTCCATTGCATGCCATAGATTTACTCTTGCAAGGATATACTTATATGCCTGTTAAGACAGGATAGAATAATAGGCCATGCCATTATACACTGAAGAGAATACCAGTACTGCAGTAAATAGGTATAACCCATCCATCAGGGTGACTCACAGAAGACCCCATTATGAAGCAGCTCCTCAGCCTGTCTCAAAATTAAACCTAGACAGTCAAGGATCATTTGTAATAGAAATATGGAACTTCTTTCCTTTTCTATGAGAGGTTTTTGGTTTTGTTGGAAAACTTTAATCTTCCATGCAATTGCTCAAGGCTTTGGTGTGTTATACGTTCATTCTGCATGAGTTGGAAGAGCAGGACAGGACCTACATATGAGTTTCCCACAGGGATACCTGGGTCGTAAAGAAATGCTAAACAATATTGCAGACAAAATAACAGGCTTAGTGTTGACTAAAGAGATGAAGAACTACATGTAACTACAAAAGGAACTTGAAATTTGGTAAGCTATTACTCTGTCCACCTTAGACTGTTTCCTTATTAAATATTCAAGATATTACAAGTGGTCCAGTGGCAGTTTAATTACTGATGTGGTATAAGGCAGGTTAGAAATCACGATATTCACAAAGACAATTCCTAAAGAGTGCATGGTCTACCTGACCTTTTCACCATTGCTAGTGTTGGTGAGGATATACTGGGAAACCGGTGTCTTAGCAGTACATAAAAAGGTAGATAAACTCAGATGTTTTTTCCCAGGCTGCAAAAAGTGGCTAAAATTTCTATTGCCCAAGTAAAAGTGGATGAACTCTGTTCACCTTCAACTGCACAATTGCTTTTGGCAGGAACTCTGGAAAGTTTTAATGGAAAAAGGCTGCAGGATCAAGAGGTGAATGTCTATCTGTTCTTTCTGCAGATGACTGAAAACATGTCCCCAAGATGACAGACTTGTCTTGAGTATTGTTATTATAGCTTGCTTAAGTGGAAAAGTAAAATAATGGCCATTAATATACATTGGTTCTATATTGTAGGGAAACAGACCCCACATTTTGGGTTCCTACCTCTTCAGAATTAATATTCCACAAATATGCAACAGTGACTTTCACCAGGAAATGAACTCAGTTATAATCTTAAGATACAGTTAACCTTTTTTTTTTAACTAAGTTTTCATGGAAAAACATAGATTTTGAAAATGTTAAAAAAGAAGAGAAAACAAGATTTTAGGGAGCAAACTACATGGAAGAAAATTTGTTTTAATGAAGTTAGTTAATTTAATGAGTTTTAATGACTCATAAAATCAGGGGTTTGTTTTCAATTTAGAAACAGGGATGAAAGGCTATTCAGGGACTTACAGGTGACGATACTTCTCTCACCTGCTACTAAACGTGTAAGCAACCGCTTCATAGTTTCAGGTGGGGCATTAAAATATGATTATAATGCAGATAGGAGTTTCTTTAGTCATGTTATAGCAGTAGTGCAGAGAAAACATAAATATCTCACTTCCACTCAAAAGGTGCCGTAATACCTGAGCTCTAGGAGTATTGTTTTGAGCTGTGGTTTTTCACTCGGTTTTACAATGAAGGTTTCATCCAGCAGGGACCAGGTGCATTTTAATCATCCTAGTTTATTTGAATTTGCATATATGGATAGTAACAGAAAAACATCAGGAGTGTAAATGAAGTTTTGAAATGTATTTTGGAAGACCATTCAGAGATTAAGGTATGGTACTCCTTATACAGTCGTATTTTGGAGGGGCCATCCAGATCTTTTGAGCCCTGCCTGTTGCTAATAGACACCCTGACGGAGTTTTGCTCTCAAGGCCCAGAACTTCTGCTTTTTTTCTCGGTGCTTTTATGCCATGAAAGTTCTTGCCCTTGACAGTCCTCGAGTGAACATAATCCAAGACACGCCACACTTTCTGACAGCCTCTTTTAACAGGCATTCCAATGCATTTTTCATACTTCATCCTTCATGCAGCCTTAATCATCTTTCCTTGAAAGAGAAAGGATACTGCTCACCTACGGCATTTCTAAGTATACACTTCTTTGTTTAAGTTCTCACTTTTTTAGATTGACAGTGAATTTCTAAGGAGGTAATTGAGTTCTAGTTATGTAAGTTTTCTCTTATTTTTTAGGAGGTTTGGTTTGGGGTTTTTTAGGAGTTTTTCAGTTACATAACTTTTTGATATTTTTGGGAGTTTCGTTTTTACTTTTGTGAGAATTTTGCAGGCTATCTACCAGCTCTGCTCTGCAGTTATAATGATATAGTGTTACAAAAAGTACCCTAATAATGTGTTTGAAAGCCACACAGAGTCAATCAATTCTGTTTATAAAATGAGTCAATGCAATATTTCATAAGGAATCAGCATCAGAAACTATGTTATAAAGATTTGCCTGGTATCAGCTAAGCTTTAGTTTTATTGTTGTACTGGATGGCGTGGTACTCGGATGTGTAGCATTCACATGCCACGTTGTTCTCACAGCACGAGTACCACAGAGGAATTTAAATGTACAGTTTCTCCGCAGTACCGACTCTTTGGGCTTTGCGCTGTTGTTCCAAGAGCACTTTGAACTATCAAAACCTGTCACTGTCTGATGAAAGAAGTGGTCCCTTCCTGCCTCCCCGGCTGCTTGTTTCTGCTCCGGGGTTGTCTAACCGCTGAGCCAGCACAGGTCTCTCTGGCCTTACAGCGAACTGGACTGGTGGAGCACTCCAGGTAACGTTAATCTGTCCAAAAAGCTGTTTGGGAGCAGCGCCGGTGAATTGAGTGAATTAAGTGAATAATCTCATTTGTGTCACACTATTAAGCGCAGTAGATACAGTCATTTCTAGAGGAGCTCTTGTAGCTCTGATAATTGAATCTGACATTACGGAAGGGCTAATGCGAAACCACAGCCGTTGGCCCCTGTTACAGCTGTGTGCACCAGGGCCATAACAGGAGGGAAGGGGAGCCACCTCCTGAGCGAGTTCTCCTGGAAACACTGTTGATCGACACGGAGGCCCTCACGACGCTGACGCCTGCGTGATGCTACCAGTGTGCTCAATGCATGGCACTTGCCGCACTGGTTCAACAAGGGCAACTTCCCTCACTTTTATTCAAGTGCTGTTAAGCTGCACAGGAGGAAGGAGGAGCCAGGCTTTGGCTTTTCTCCGTTCCAGCATAATCGCTTGGAGTCCTGCAGCGATCCTCTGAGGTGTGGCAAGCCCGCTGCCTTCCACGCCGCCGGCGCACTGATGGCGACGTGCCACTGGGGCTGGTTCTGCCAGGGCAGGGAAGGGGCTTGGTTCGCACATGCTTCCTTAGACACATTTGTTATGATGGCCCTAATGCATTCCTCCAGGGGTTCTGCCAACACTGGTTCCTTCCTAGCCGCAGCTAGATCTGTGTTTCAGGGAACAGGCAATAAGGATAGTTAAAATTGCTTCTACTTATTTCCTGAGAACTGAGCTTCTCTCAATTCCGGCAGCGTTCCCTGCTAGAAGAGGTGCCAGCTGAAATTGCAAATGTCTTCCCTCTGGCTGACAAGGTAAAAGAAATCATTGTGTCTTGGTATTGTCTTTCTGCTCCTTAGGAACATGAGAACTTTTCAGGGCTGGCAGACCACTAAGGCAAAGCCTTATGGTATCCCAGCCCATGCCTCTGCATGAACCGGATCCCTCAGTCAGAGTTTTGTCTGTGCGTGTGTGTGTGTGTGTGTTTCTCCTGTAAGCCTGCCTGCCCTCTCATCCGTACTATTTTGAGGAAAGCCTGTCCTTTTGCCTGAGTGGACGAAGACGTTCTCCTGCTTGGTCGTGGGCTGGACTGGCAGAGACCCCTGTCCCAGACAACTCTTGCAGGGCATCTTGTGAGCAGCCATGGCTTTGTGGTGTGGAAAGGGACCGTAGCCCTGCCCATCACTGCCCCACGGGGAGGCATTAGCACCCAGCTCTGAGTCTAGGAGTCGTCATAGCTGTGCGTCCTGGAAATGCAGGCTTGTCATATCCACGGAGTTCAGAGGTAGTTACTAACATCTTGCTTCATACTGAATGTGATTTCTCTCCACCATGTTTGTAACTTGCTGCTCCTGTGAATTTCAGAAACCTTACTTTACTCCCGTGGAATAAATAATAAAAACAATCAGTCTCCATTAACATACAGCGATTCAACATCCTGACATTTATGAGCTCACAGGAGGAGTTTAATTAATTAAGGATGATTCTGCATTCTTCACAAGGAAGATTGGCTTTTTTGTTTACATTGTCATAAATAGTCTCGTATGTTGGAACATTTTGGAAAATACCAAGGAAACATGCTTCCCTCCCACTTTGAAAATATTCTCCCTCAGCTTTTTCATGTGTTGTTTTTGTTATCTTTGCCTCCAGTAAAAACCCTAAGATAGGCATGATTTTCAAGGAGAAGGCTTCTGTACAAACAGCCTTCAGTGCATGTTAACAGATTTAACAAAAGATTAAAGGGAAGAAGGAGATTAATAGGAAGTATGAAAATACAAAGTAAGGCTAAATCAATCCTGCCAATATTCTTAGGTCCAAGTTTTTGTTTCCCTTACAATAAAAGTCTATCTCCCAATGTATTGCATCCTGGCAGGTAACTGGTTTTAAAAAGTATTCCAGTGTAAAAAAATATCCTGTTCAATATAACACATTGCTGCCTTCGAGGTTCTGTTTTAAGAAGGGGGAGTGACAATGAAAAGTATGTATCGCAGTTGAGATCAGCTCTGTAGGAGTGTGAGCAGGACAATAATCTCCGGTGACAGGAGAGAAAGAAGAGGATAATGCAGCAAGAATTCAGATTCCAAGACTGTGCATTTGGGCCCAGGAGCCCTCTGATCCTGTCAGCATCATAGCACTGGAGCAGAGCAGGAGCAAGGACTGTAGGATTCTTCCCAAAGCCCGGACAGCCTTTCCAGATCCAGCCTGACGAACAAAGCCTCTTCTCTTCCCACTCAGGGTAGCAGAGAGAAACTCTCCAGCCAAACGCAGGGAAGCTGCAGAGCCCTGTTGGGCTTCATCTACCTGCCTTTGTTTGTAACGCATGTAACTCTTGCATGCAGTGCCTGATTAATTTAGCGTTTCAGGGAAAGTGCTAGGCAGTGAAGTGCAGAATGCTATTGATTTTCGAGAAATTTAGAAAAAAGAAAGAACCCTGAAAACTGGAAGCGCAACTTCCATTTTTTCAGCAGTCATAACTTCATCCATATTTGTGGCTGTATGGAAATCAGAGAAATAAGAAGCACCATCTTCTAGCATAACAAGTCCGCCTCCTGCCCACTGTGACTCTGTCTGTTCTCCCAATAGACAGAGTGATACTTGGAAGGATGCGAGGCTGGCATGGAGGGGTCTTGGAGGAATGCATGCAACATCTACTGTGTGTCAGGAGCACAGTGGAGAGTGTGTCTCAGCAAGATAAATGAGTATGCCCTGAGCACTGTGCTGGCAGGAGGCCTGCTACCACTACCTGCGTGAGCATATTTTAAGCTGGCTTAGACGTGTCTGAGCAGCTTTATAGTCAGTGCAACTGCACTATTAACGGTGTTAAGCTGAGGCAAGCAGCCCCTTAGTTTTACAGGCCTGAAATTTCTTTCTGATAGGAAATCTTGATACTGCAGCTTCTGTGGGCACCTGAGACGTGGGGCCAGAAGGAGATCGAGTGAGAAGGAGCGTGATTTGGCAGCCCAGTAGCTACAGCACTTACCTCAGGAAGGCTTTTGGGTTCCTTTCTCTACCCTCAGGATTATTTGTGGTTGTATCCCTTGAGCATCCAAAGTAAGTCATAGCCCATCCCAAGCGAGGAACCCAAGTTTCTGGCATCTGGCAACGAGACACCCTCAGGCCTGCTCTCCTCCAGCTCCCATGGCTCCTGAGGTCCTGGCACAGCAGCCCAGCCGCATTAGGAGGATCCTCCCACCTCCTTCTTCTGTAGCCTCATGGTTATGAGGCTTGTATAGGAGATACAGGATGTGAATATGAATTCTGCTTGGGCAGGGGATGCAATTAGCTGTCTTGGACAATTAAGGTGAAAATGGTTTCAGGAGACAGGTTACCTGATCTAGCTGATGAACACCACTGAGAAGCAGAAGATCACCTGCTTCCACTACTGACTTTATGCCAAAACCGGCAGTCGTTGGGCAGCCTGTGAACCCGTAAACTCACTAATCCATGAGATGAGACACCCCAGATAGATAACTCCCTGCTGGATAAATGAATTAAATTGTCTGTCAGACAGGTCTGAGAAATGGAAAGCGTGGAAAGGACGACCATGCATCTGGGAAGAGAGTGAAGACCTTCCCTTTCAGCAACGGCAGGTCATTGGATTAGCCCCACAGCTAAGTCTCACATTTCTGAGGCACCCAGCAGCCACAGATGAGCCACCACTGGCATCTGGAAAACTTTCAGGCTGAGCAGGAAGCTTAGTGTGGAAATGCTAAGGAAGATGCAGAAGCTTTGCTTTTTTGGCCTTACAGAATTAAATTTTGCCTACGTCCCATTTTAAACATCAAAATAGGACTTATTTCTGCATTTGCCTAGTCTCAGCTTTGAGACATTGATTCCTATGCTTCTGCTTCTAAATTAAAGACTCCCCTAGTTCCTGTATAACTACTTTTTGATAAACTACATAATTTGATCCCTTTAAGTCTCTTACTGTAAGGCATTTTCTCCAATTCTTTTGAGGTTCTTTTTTGTGGCTTTTCCAATTCAATATAATTTTCATCCTAAGTCTGCTCAGGACAATTGCAAATTATTTTGTTGTTCATTAAAAATTCAGCAAAAGCTCAGCGCATCCCTGGAGCAACTTGTTATTCTGTGACTGACAAGGCACTAGTCTGGATCAACAATGTTTTCCTACTAAACATATGCAAAGTCTTCCTGTCCCCATACCCCAGCACATATGAGTAACCCAGAAGTAAAATAGCAGTCTGGAAAAATCTTTGCTTCACAGAGACGATCTGACAGAAGTTCATACGCATAGTGATTTTGAGGTGTTGCCTGGAAGCTGCTTTTAAATATATTTTTGGGAGAGGCATTACTTTTGACTATGGCAAATTTGTATAGTTAGACAAAATGATACGTATGCCTACAGGATTAATAGCTGTGTGGAAATTAGCATTTTACTTTTTATTGTTTATTGTTGATAAGACCAAATTATTTTTCACGAAGTCTTTTTTATTTAATAATTAAAATACTGCTATTAAAGAAAGTGAAAAATGACACCAGCATGACAGCATACAGATATCTGTACAAGCTAGTAACTCATATATTTACGTACAAATGTCTGCATTCAGATAAAAGCCGAAAGCGTAGCACAAAGCCTTACAGCACAGACAGGATCCCATTTCCAGAAGATGCTGACAGTGTCTTGGCATTCCAGGAGCAAAACCCATAAAGTAAAATTGTTTGTTCTCATCCTTGCACATTAAGGGCAGGTCGCTTTTACTCTCTTCTTCGCTGCTCCTTGGTATTTTCTTCCATTAAAAGCATTATGCAATATGGTCAAGTCATTTCTCAGTCTTTCTCACTATCTAAACAATGTCGAGCTTTTTGTCGTGCTCTCTTGGTAGTCTGTGGTTCAGGATGATATGCTGGGGCTTGCAAAAGTCTCTAGATACACTGCATTGCCATTAGTAGAGCTGGAGGTGGCCACTCAGCTGCAACAGAATTTCCCAACTCCCCTGGGGAGGAGATGGCGACAGGAATTAGGTATAACGCAGCTATAATGCAAATAAACTCCAGGAGATCTGAATGGCAGGCTGACTTACTGATTGTGGCTGCATATCTGTAATGAAACAAAACTTCACGGGGTCTGCTTATGCTTCCCTGCCTGCCAGCAGCGCCTCTGTTCTTGTTCCGCTTAGCTTTGACTTACTGTCAAGTGTGACTTACACTGTGTACATGTAATCTATAAAACCCCCATGCCGATAAAAGCCAGAGATAAGTGCCCTCTCTGCAGCCTGCACATAACAGGCTGCAGCACTGCCTGCTATGGCACTTCCCTAATGCTATTACAACATGGCTTTGATTGTGAGTGTAGACAGATCATTTTCTGTGTGTTATCCTCAACTCAGCTAAAATCTGCACATATGTCCAAATCCATGTCAAGCCCTGCTTAGTTGTCTCTGCGCTAAATCTTTGCTATGTTTTTGCCAGGTGAGAGGGACGCATACTGGAATCTCTTTAACTTGGTTGGTTTTGGTATGGTATGAGACCTGGTTTAGATTTGTGCTTCTTACAGTGGCCCACTAAATCAAAGCACTTAAAACTGGGAGGGTTTATGTGCTGAAAAGCCAAAACAGACACTTTTAGATGGAAGACTTACTAACTGGCCTAAATTAAGTGAGGCTGATCCCATCACCTGGTCCTGTGTTCATTACAGGTCTTTCCTAGATCTAGCCACATCTCATTCAGCCACACGTCTGGCTACACACAGCGTGACCCTTATTTACATTATTTACAGCTAGTCCCACAAATGAGAAATTCTGGCTCTATCTCAGATATTCATCTGACCAGCAAGCCTCTAAAACCAGCTCTGCAAGCCAGCCAGCCCTCTGGAACAAGCAAAGTTCATTTCCAAAGCGTACCGACTCCACGCATCCTCTCTGGAGTGCTGGCTGACAGCCAACAATACCTTTTCTATGTAATGTATTGCGAAATATTTGCAGTTCTGTGCTGGTGTTTCCTTTTATTCTTTTTCTCTAAAGTCCTAGTCAGCTATCTCCTTGGTTGGTGAGGATTTAGCCCACCTCTGTAGAACATTAGTTGCATGCAATAAAATGCTTATCTCAGTTGCTTATCTGATACTGCTTGTCTTTTTACAAGATGAGTCCACTAGTGATCTATATCAACTGATCTACTGTCAGAAACAAATGTACAGAATCGAGTAATTAAAATATTGAATGATTCTACTGTTCAGCACTATCAGAAGGGGTAAAATTCCAGCCAAGATTAATTTTGTTCAGTATTTCTCTTGGTATATTTGCTTTTTTTCTGCAGAGACTTGAAATATTAGCACCAAATTGTCTGAAGTATTTATCTCTTGCCAATAACACTATCTGCTCAGACCTAGTAAAACATGTTCAAGCTTTTCCAACATAAGCACTATGTACTTTATGAAGTCTAAATTAAGTTCTTTATGAAATCAGCATTGGTTATATAACCACTGTGCAGTTTCATTAAATATGGATTATTATCAAGAACATTCTTTTTGGAGAATTTTGCAGGCTCCTTTCCAAGGATAGCAGAGAAAATCTTTCAATCTGACACACTGGAAGGAAGGAAATAATTGCTGATTTTTCCTATTTAAATGCAGTGCATTTCTGCTTGGGTCATGTTTCCTTTGAAGCTGTCTGTCTGCAGAGGATGTTAAAGAGGATACTTTGGGATAAGTTCACCTGAATATCCCATAAATGCATGTCTGGGCAGCTTTTTAAAAGACTGGAACTCTCCAATACATCTGATTATTTTATAGCTCTTTCTGTGCTTAAGTTTCTGGATAATGTTTGTATAGTCTGGTCTCAGGCCTGCTCCTTGCAGTACCAAAGGCTGCTGTGCTCCAAGGTCACATGTAAGCTCTATGTACAAAAATAATAACTTTTTCTAGTAAATAATGTAGTCAGCTTTTTTACTCCAAATCACTCTCCAAACTTAATTCACACCCCTAATGCACAATGGCTTGTCTTCCCATTCTTTTCAAGCTTGTGCTTGGCAGGTTTGTATTTGTATTTATTTATTTATGTGATTTTCTACGGCTAGATCCCTTATGCCATTTTCCTGAGACAGCTGCTGCTGTTTTTATGATGCATTGGAGCAGCAAAGTATCTCTCCCATCCTACTCTCCGCTCTCTTTCTTCCCTTTTCTCACTGTGGAGCAGGGAAATGCTCACCTGGCTCCAGCGCTTGGGGGCTGGATGGGTTCACCCGCTAGAAGACTGTGTAGACTAATGTAGAAAAGTTTGTTAGATAACACAGGCAATGCAAAACTGGAATCCACTGAAAAACCTGGGCTATTTTCTCCTCCCCCAGCTCAGACCAATTCAGCATGTGGTATTTTTTGTGGGAATTATATTTTAAAAAGCTATTTATTTTAAATATACGAGATAAAAAAGGATCAGCAAATAATTTCTGGAAGTAAACGATACTTCAGTACCAAACTTCCTGCCACTGCTTTGAAACACATTTGTAAAATAATAGTCCTTGAATATTTATGGCCCATAGGGGCTAACGGCCTCTATAAAAAGATGTTTACAGAGGATACAGGGAGTGGGGATATTGGGCTGCTTGGTGTATAAGCTGTGCATCACCAAGGCATTTTGCTTTTGCTGCTAAGAGAATTCCCACCTGATGGAGAATGCCATTTTTGTTAGGACTTTCACTTCTGCCAAGGTCCAGCTTCACAGCAATAGCAAGTTTTTAATATTGACTTTCCTGCCCTTAAAAGCCATCTTCTGCACAGCGATGCAATGATAGGTGTGTTGCCAGAGGCTGTTGGAAGGATTCCCAGCAGATTTGGTTTTGTAGATCAAGACATGGCTATCATAAATCCAGGTATGCCACTACAAGGGTGGGAGATAACAAGGGTAGCGATGGTTTACATCATTATGATGTCGTAATGTCACTGAAGAGCTCACCGAGCTCAGCTCAACATACGGAAGGAGAAAGGGAGAAGGGAGAGGGAAGACATTCAAGGAAAAGAGGAGCTGCAACCTTAATTATAACAGCTCACGGATTGTCCACAGACACAAAATAATATTATATTTACAGTATCAGAAGTACTGGATTTAATAGTTGTTCCCTATATAAACATTCTTTTCATGAATAACTGACTTTTTATGGATACAGTAATGATCAAGTCTTAGTCTGAACACACTTCAGATAACCAAGCACTTAGTCTGAACACACGTCAGGTGCCATTTCATACCAAACAGCTAAAACTGTTTTTATTGTGTTGTATTAATCCTATGACCCTCAAGGAATGGCAGCAGCAAGGTATCAGTTCCAGAAATACATAAGGCCTACCCACATGAGTCATATCAAATTTTTAGCATATACCAGCATGTCTGGTATATTTATGTGGTTCACAGTGGTGTTTTTCAGAATGTAAGCTTTTAGTTGGGACAGGAAGAGGGCAGAGTAAATCTCTAATGATTATTTTAGAAGTATCTCTAATAAACTGGTATAATCCAGTGTGGGACAACCACTCTGCCCCTCAGAAATGTGTTATCTCTACAGATATCTACCAATGAACCTAAAGGGTCAGATTTTTTAAAAAGCAAGATGGCAAGGATGAACAAAAAAGTACTTACCTACATGCATAAGTTTGTTATAACAACTTATAAGAAATGGAAAACGTAACTGAAATACTATTACAACTACTGGATCGTCAGTGTGACACCAATAGCTCTAAATCGAGAAAAAAATCCCTGTATGTGTTCTCTACTATGTGATGTTGCAGTCACTCTTAGTTATATTAACCTGAAAACAGGCTGTCATGTAACGGCCTGTATTCTGTGATGCAGAGGGAGATGTGCTGTGGATGAGCATAACATATGACCATAATTTTATAGTCCTTATGTTCAATGAGAATATAGCCCAGTCTTCTCCAGAAAGTGACTTTGCAAGAGATGTCATTTAGAAACAGATGGAGAGACAGCAAAGAAACAGAGGAGCTCATAATTGTTTATAGAAAAGACTTTTTACGTTACTTTAGCCACATAAAGATTCTTTAAGCAGTTCTAATGGCAATGAAAGGCATTCTGGAAGCTGGAATAAGTTATGGTGCAAAAACCTCTTCCTGTAAATGATGATTAAGACCCGTGTGTTTTCAACAGTGTTGAATTAGCGCTTCCAGGACTTCCGTGGGATATGACACTGCCATATTGTATAAGAAGAACATGGTTTGAAGTGAAAGAACAAATGAAAACTTCAGAGATGAGGGGGTACCCTAAGAGGAGCAAAGAGTGGAGGGGTCAGCCAGTGTTCAGAGAACAAAGTGGGAGAATTGTCATGTGTGGGAGGAAAAGAGAGGCCCGCTGGCCTTCTCATCAGTGCCTTTGCACTGTAGCCCTGACTTTCCCATGTTTGATCCTTTCCCCCGTGCAGATTTAAATCCATGGCAAGGTTGGTAACAGACACATCTCTTATTCAGCCATGCAGAACATTTCTGTCATCCCGCATTACAGTGATCCAAATTCAGCATAAAACAGAGAAATCAAAGCAAAGGATGATCAACTCCATTCTAAACCTCTTTGTCTATATGAGAAACAGGATGCAGCTCAACCCCCCTCAACCTCATCCTAGCCTGGAGGTCACTTGAGTGGCAAAGAAGGTTTCTAGTTTTCACCCAAACAACTGTTGTTTTCCTGTGGGTACAAGAGGACACCCAAGAACTTGAAATTTTCCAGAAGTGAAAAGCTACTATTGACTGAGAAACTACACCCTATCCAAAGGGGGCCTACGCTCCCCCAAAATTCTCTGTCTACGTGGGTGAGGATTTCCACCCATCTTGCTGATGCATGCGTACAAATGCCCAAGATTTAAGAGTACAGAAGTGAAAGTTTGTGTCTCAACCAGACGTGTATTTTCAGACTCCCATTTCAAGTAGTCACAATTTGCAGTGTGTTAGGACAGGCGGTCTTTCAGAGATGTCATGATGAGATAATAATTTGAAATTTTATGTATCCAGTATGCCGCCAGATGCAGACTTCTAATACTTAAACCAAGGCCTTGCAAAATGTTAGAACTGGTTTATTTGCCTTTTGTTCTATATTTCCTCTTTGAATGCTTACAATAAGTTTTGTGAAGGGTGGGGAGGTTATATTCAGGCCCATGACATCATCACATGTTCTTTGCTGGGTACACAATGTGATATGTGC
The DNA here is from genome assembly GCF_035582795.1 of Mycteria americana. Lineage (NCBI taxonomy): Eukaryota > Metazoa > Chordata > Aves > Ciconiiformes > Ciconiidae > Mycteria > Mycteria americana. The sequence continues at coordinate 200,844,402 of NC_134365.1, forward strand.
TGTTTGCTGATCTGGGATAAGACTTAGTGGCAGAATGATTGCCCTTCCAGGCTGCCGAGTCTCTGATGGGCTTTCAGTTTCTGCAGTGCTAGATGACTTTGGAGGATATTGCTGCTGAGAATTGAGCATCCGATCTTGCAAAGTAAAGATACACCATCAGGAGATGATGCTGAGACCTAATGACTTTTGTGGCAGTGAAAGGCATATTCTGCATTTTTGCAGCTTTGGAGTAAAATTACTATAGTGTTAACATATTAGTTATGCTAGTTCTCTCCATTTTCTTATTTTTTGAAAAACTACAGACTTTCTGAGACAAGAGAAAGCTCGGTATAAAGGGTTTTCAGGCTTTTTTATCTTGGGGAACATCAATGTTTTCCACTGACAGTATGGAGCCTTCTGTAAGGAACATACATGCCTGCTGACAGTAGCATGGGTACAATTTCACATTAATTATGTTTAACCTTCAGCAACTACAGACTTTCTTAAAACAGTCTAAATCTTCCCACCTTTCTTTCTCTCTTGCTCCATTTCCTGTTGGTTTTTTTGAGTCGGATCTAGGAGTCATTCCATCAGAAAGTGAATTTGCTTTCCAGTTGGGAAAGTGAGCTGAGCTGGCCTGCCCTGCAGCTCCCCAGTTGCTTGCCTGCTTCTGGCACCAGAAAGGCAGCGGAGCTCATGGCGGGGACAGCCAGGCAGCCTGTTGCAGTGATTGCCTTGGGGTTGTATTGGTTTGGTGTAATATGAGATGCTCCCACAGCTGTCCTTTCCAAATTCTTTAGAAGTAGTCCCTTGATCCTCAGGGATCTCTAAACCACAGAAGAAAACCACTGCTTAACTAATCGGATTATCAGCTAGCTCACTTGCATGTAATACATATCTAAACACTGCTTAATTTGGGATATTAATTACAGCCTGCACTGAAAGAATATGCATAAGTCTTTAATTACATGGAAAGATGTTAGATCTTCAAATTTGTGGCTGGAACTCTTGTTCCAAGGGTTTAAGAAGCTGGTAATTGCTTGTGATAACCATTTTACTCTGTAAATTGGTTTTGGCCATGTACTGGCAAAGTACTGGCTGCTCTGAGTTATGTTGCCAAATGCCACCCAGATCGAACCCAAAACAGACTAGAATTTTGTAAATTTGATATTTTCTTATAAAGCTTCCACATTGTCCTAGTTGTTTGTTGTCTTACATAGCTGATTAACTGTGAGTGAACTCAGCCTTAAAGGTTTTTTTTACTCTAAATTGTCTTTATTATAACTTCATGTTGTGCAACCTATAATGTGCAACCTATAATCCTTTATGTTCTGGGCTTAATCAAAAAGGGACTGTGCACAGAAAATACCAGTGTACTTAGTGCACAGAAAATAAACACTGTATGTCCTGTGACTGGCTTCTTACCAAAACAGCGCTGATGTATTTACAGCACTGATATATTTGCTAATCCCATTTGTAAGCCCATTATCTGTGGATGGATGCTAATACAATTCTGACACATGGAAGTGCATTATTTTCAGAACAAATACTGACAGTTTTGGGGAAATCTCTGAAATGGTTCCTTTGGTATGTCCTAAAATAATTTGTCACATGGAGAGCTTGCACATTTAGCAAGGCTGAAAAGAAGGGTAGGGATGGAGAGATCTTTTTATAATTCAGTTTTCTGTGCAGGATTGCTCCCACTTTAAAGATCCTTAGCTGAATCCTTAGATGTTATTCAAAGAATATTATTTGGAGGGTGAGAAACAGTGAAAATTTCCCTCGGCATAAAATAATTCAAACAAGATTAAATCTTGCCTCTCAGTCTTTCTGAAGACTTTTTTTGGCAGTTTGTTATATTAATTTAAAGAAAAAAATTTAAATACCCTTAAAACTACTTAGAATTTCCTTGAAGCAAAATTCTGATACAGATCCAATGGGAAGCACAGAAAAACACAGAGCAGAGAGACAATTGCAAGCCTGGCTAAGGTTGTGTCTGGAGTCTGAAACCCTTAGCAGGATGCATATTCTAAAATTAATCCAGTGAACCTCATGGTAAAGGGAGAGTGCCTACATAATTGCATTTTTAACATAGCTTTTCACAAAAGCTTTGCAGGAGGAACTTTTGTAGCAAGTTTCTTCACAAAAGAAGGTCATTCTGAACTATATCTGATGCATTAGTGATAGCGGAAGCTATGGAGATTATTCAATTCTGTACGTTTGTTCATGGAATTAGTAGAGAGTATCTGTAATAAATACAATGAAATTTAGCTCTCAGTTGCTTTCTAGTTAAAAAAAACCCCAGACTATTTTGCTTCCAAATTTGTGAATCTTCTCATTTCAGTAGTATGTTGGATGAATTCAGTACTAATTCATGAAACCAATAAAAAAATTGAATTATGAAGCTGATAATTAGTAATAAATTTGATTCAAACCTGATGTCACACAGTCTGCAAGTGTAAGAAAAATTGCAGTCCTCACAGAATATCAAGCTAGTTTTTATGGCTGCCTGCAATTGTCCAACCTTCACTAATTTAATACAATCATCAATTTAGTCCATCTAGAATATTATAAACATTTCACTGTTTACTGCTGTGCTTCACTGTACTGCTCCAACATGCAACAAACTTCTCTCAGCTGAGGAAAATCTTACAGTAAATGTCACACAAATGACATGAAAACTTCTGGCTGATATCTAATACCTAGACAGTTTGAAAGTCCTAGTGAAAAGAAAAAAAGAATGTACAATTTAAGTTACCTACATAAAAAATCTGACATAAAAAACTGCCTAAATATAAAACTATGATAGAGTAATCTATCTAATCTATTAATACAAACACCCTTCTTGAGACATCTGCCCAGCAACTATATATAGAAGCTCTTCTCTCAGTCCTGCTCTGGCCCAGCCTTGCCCCATTCCTTGTCTGCTTTACTGCGAGAGACCTCTGCCTTTTCTGCCCATCAGTAACCTGGCCACAGCCGCTGTTACTCTGCCACGTTATCTGTTCCACATCCTGCTCTCAGCACAATACATCACCTGTGCTGATCCTGCACCGCCATAAATACGCTTTTCTCCCTTTTTTGAACTCAGTAGTAAACCAACAAACGTGCTGTGTCTATCTTTGCTACAGGTGGGATTTTCAAAGCTGTTTAGTTTTACCTTCTGTTGAACTTAATGGCAGTATTACTCTTCTAATCATTTTAAATAAACCAGGCCAGCATGGATTACCCTTGGAAATCTGACTGTGCTTGTTATCTGAAGGAAACACACTTAAGTAGTAACGAGAGCTAGAAAGAACCCTATGCAAACTAATTCTTCATTGCTGCCCTCTCCAGTTTTTACTTTAATGTTTGGCAGTAAGGAAATGCAAGTACCGTTAGGACTGTAAAGTGGTCATAAGTGCCTGCTTAACACCTGACAGAGATATACTCATAAAGAAATCTCTCTGACAGCATCCTAGAAGCAGTGAGCTCCTGTGATTCTCAGGTAGCCTTCCATGAGGCCAGGGGTGGCAAGCTCAGCAGAGGAGGCAGAGTAAAATGGGTTTCTAGCAATGATCATAGAAATTTTTCAGCCAATTCAAAATCTACGGAGAACTGATGTTTTCTCTGAGGCAAGAAACAATTAGTTTCAGCCTTGTCATAAATACAGCACCTTTTCAAAAAGCAGGAGAGCTTAGACTGACAAGCCTACAAGTTCTACCTTTACCACTAAGCCTTTTATCAATAATGTGTGGTCATTTTAAAGTAGTTGACTTCACACTGTAAACCACCTTGTATTGGTATAGTTTGTACTTGCTGCCAGAAGGGAAACAGAGAAGCTCCAGCTGAACCACAGGTTTTAAAAAGAAGCAATGCAAATTAGCCTGTGTTGCAGTACCACAATTAAATGGTTTCCAGTATCTGGAGTGGCTTCTCAGCACTAAAAGTTAATGTGGATGCATCTGTCCTACACTGTCTGCGTAATGCAGATACTCCCACAGCCCCTGGAACTTCTCTTTGAGAGTCTTCTGGGAAGCCTTCCTCCTTTAGGGATTATCTGAACTGGAGTATTTCTATAGAATCAGGAAGGCTGGAAGTGACCTCTGGGACAGCTGGAGGTCTCTAGTCCAGCCTCCTGCTCAAAGCACCTCCTGTGAGAGCAGGTTGCTCAGGCCCTTGTCCTGGCAGCTTTTGAATGTCTCTGAAGATGGAGGTTCTGCCACCTCTCTGTGCAACCCACATCCTCATGGTAAAAAACATTTTCTCACTATCGAGTCAGAATTTCTCATGTTACACCTTGTATCCATTGCTTCTTGTCCTTCTACTGTGCACCTTTGAGAAGAATCTGGCTCTGTCTTCTCTGCAGTCTCCATTAGGTAGTTGAAGACAGCACTAAGTACTCTTCTTAGCTGTACCACACAAAATAGAAACAGCACCTTCTGTTTTGGACCTCAAGAACCTTAAACCTCCAACCTGGGGCTGGAGGAGTCATCGAGGAAGGGAGGCCCAGGTCAGCCTGAGGGTATTTAAACCCACAGCTCAACATCCTAGGACACGGCCTGAGATCAGATGGGAATGGGAATTACTCTTCAGAACTTCTGCCCAGTGTTGAAGCCATTGTGCAGAAAAGACTGAACACTTCAGAAACCCAGAGGAAGGGAAGAAACAGTGGGCAGCCTGGCTTTGTAACTCTTTTCCATTCTGTTTTTTGCAGCAGGAACAGATTATGCATTTTGCATGGAAAAATCATTGTATAAAATGTATTAGTGGTACTGGGAGCAGAGACTTGTAAGCTGTAGGGTCGTTAAGATGTACAGTCAGGCTCCTTCCTTTTGCTCTCTCTCTGTGGCCCCATGAATCTTTTCAACACTTCACCTCTGTGCAATGGCCCTGCTAGGGAGAAAGATAGCTAACCACCATACGGATTAGTTGGCTAAAGTGTTTTCAAAAATGCTTTAAAAAAAAGGGGGTCTAGCTAATGTTTTACACACTGCTGTGTAACAGAAATATGTTATTAATCATGTTTATCGTGAGATTGATGAAACAGTAAACTTGAAGGATGGTTGTTGTGCTAGGCACTGTACAAACAGAATGGCAGACAGCCTTGCTCAGCCTCATGGGTTTAGAAAAGGAATAGATGTTAAAGATAGGCCTCGTCTGGCCAAAGGCAGATAGATGTCTACTAGACATCATAAAAATGAATTTCCTCCTAGAAAAGTCTTTTTTGCACTAGTGACAGGGGACCTCAGATATTGACATCTGAAATGAAGGTCACACCATGAGAAAGAGAGGCAGTACTGAAGGGTAGAGCTCACAATGAGTTTGCAGCAAAAAACATCCATGTTGCCTTACTTAGGGAGGATGAAACAGCTAGAAAGGTAAGTGAAAGAAGAAATAACATGGAGGGGGCCAGTACAGAGGAGAGAGAATCTCTAGGAGGTGTAAAGAGAGGGAGGCTGTGATGGTGGGATGAGAGAGGAGAAGCAGAAAGGGACTAGCTGGTCAATGAAAGATGTACAGAGCTCCCTGGATGTCCGAAGGTTTCTGCTTCGGGACCTTTGCAGCCTGTCCCTCCTGCCTTGAGCTCTGAAGGCAAAGCTTCTCAGCAGAGTGTGTGCTTGACTGGAGAGTATCGTCCAGCTCCCAGTGCCCCCCAGTGGGCCCCTCTCCCTGCATAGTTCTTGGCCATGTGGTAGTATCTTTGGCTGGATCCATTCCTTTTCCCTGTTGCCTTGGCTGGTCCTGTAGCTGCCTCTGCCAGCTGCTACATTATGCTCCTGTTTAGCACCTGTGACTCCATCAGATACCTGGTGTCAGGTTCTTTCCTTCCACTGTGTTTTGATAATAGCCTGCCTTCTGTGTGAAAGGGACAGATGTCTCTTTAGGTTTAGATGTTGCTCCCCACATTTAGGTGCTGTAGTACCGGCAGCACGTGGGATTTCTGCCCTTACATCTTTTGTATCTCCAGCCAGGTAGACTTCAGACAGGGATATCTAGTTCACCCAGTGCTGAGGTATCATTAAATGACTCGTTGTTCAATGCACATATGACTTAAGGTGATAGGATGTTTTGCTTCAAGACAAAATAGCAATTACTTTGAGCTGCCTGGAGGTACAGACCATTTCCAAACTAACATTTAAATCTTACCCAAGGAGGGAATTGAAAAACACGTGTCAGTGCACTGTATTTTTAATGAATCCCTGTGAAAGAAACACTTGAAATACAGAGCTCAGTACTTAACCCCTGATACAACAGACTCACAATGCCTCAATAAACCAGAAAACTGTTCTAAAGACATAAGGAAAGAAGCTGATGGGTGATCCTGATAAATGTAGTTGGTAGGCAAGGAGTAGGGAAGTAACTGGCTGTGCCACAGGTGTAATGGGGCATCACTGCCCAGTCTTCCATCACTGCAGATGATGGAGAACAGAGGTTCACCAGGGCTGAAATAGCCCCTGGTTAGCCCTGAATCAGGACCATCATGGTTGCTTTAGAGCTCCTCGGCCCTCTGAGCTCTTCAAATACCCCAGGGGAAACCTAGCAAAGCTGTGTATCATACAGGGTTCATATCATTTGGATTCCTAGAGTCCCAAAGAGAGATCTGGGCTGCCTGCTCTGCACCATCTAATCCCTAGGGGCTCTCTCCAGGGTCTCAAAAAAGCTTGTAAGTGCGTAAAGTTGGCCCGGAGAATTCAAACTGAATATGCTGAATGTACATATTGTCTTAAAAGAACAAAGTCGACATTTCCTATAGCCAAATGCGCACTTAGTGAGGGTTTTTTTAGAACAGTGGATTTGACAATGCTGGATTTCATGGTTTTTCCTCAAGCCTTTGACAGTTCACGGTAAGCTTTAAAGTCTGCTTCACATAACCACAAGATGACTCAATAAATGTCAGCTAATTTCAGAACTAAAGATTCACTCGAGGGCCTCAAGGGCCAGAGTTTAGCACCAAAATCAGCAGTCCATCAGAGACCCTCACAGCAGGACATTTAACACTTTCTCCTCGACTTTTGTGCCATGGTCTGTGTTTTCCACAGATGGCCAGACTGTACTTGCTCTTTGCATTGGTGTGCAGGGAGGTGGGTTTCCCTTCCACATCTGTATTATCCCCCTCCTCCTCATGTGTGCACCTTTCCGAGTTGCAGTCCTGGTCTCTCGGTATATTCTTCGTCAATTAGTTTGCATAACACATTTTTTCTATTGTGCCTTTTATGGTGGAATTACAGGACTACAAACCACCCCAGAGGATTTGCTGAATCTAATGTGCTAAGTGTGAGGCTCACGTTAATTGTCTGGTTTCCTACTCTGCTGCATCTCTGCATTTGTAGCTCCCCCGCAGCCTCTCCTGTCCTGTGGTCCTGCATGCCAGACGCAGATATCTGTGGTCCGGCAACCTCTTGCCGCTTGCCCAAGAGGCACCGAGCAGCAGAGGGGAGCCGAGCTCTGCCACACTTTGCGATCTGCTCCTGAGTAGGGTGCCATGGTTAATGGACTGCAGCTTGAAGACACAACCTGCGGGCTCCGTGCTGCTGTGTGACCAGCCTCCCATGCTCCCACCTTCCCAGCTGTAGCAGGGCCATAACACTGATGTGTTCTGGCTCTCTTAGGCCATACATTTTTTTCCACTCACTTGAGAAACAGAAAAAGACAAATAACATTGGTGAGGCTGAGCAACAGTAAGATACAAGTTTTAGAAGATTTATTTGCCTTTTGTATTCTTTTGTAATTATAGTAATTACACTGTTCATGTCACACTGCCATCTCAGAGACAGTTCAGAAGACCTGAACTGCAGAGCCGACTGCATTTGAAATACTGCTGCATGTGGAATAGACCATCTCCTGGAATGAACTTCCAACCATACTGCTATTTATGCATGGTTCGTAAAGGGAAGATATTTGCAGGATGCTAATCTCTCCTCCCTCCCAGCTTGTTCTGAGCAGGCCTAGAGCACAGAGAAGCAAAGCGCTTGTTATTGTCGATTACCTGATGCCAAGCATGCAAGTGGGGAATCTGTTCCTCTGTAATCAAGACCAGATGAAAAGCTCCCCGACCTGCAGATGTCTGAAAAAACAGTTTGTTCTCGTTCCATGCTGTACCTTGCAGGCGGTTGTAATGATTTGCCCAGAAGTCTACTGCTGCTCTGTGTATAATCAGGTAACTTCACTGAACTTGAAATTAGACATTAGACTATCATCCACCCTGAGCAGAGGCAAGAACTTTATTACTTTTAATAGCTGGGGTACTATGTCTAACCAAAATATCTTTAATTGATTACTTAATTTAAGTTATCTTGAATTCAGAGTAAGAAAGCCAGCTCTCCATATGTCAGCTTTCTACAATCCCTGTGGGACTTTGATGTTGTGTTTCTTTGTAGGCACTTTCCCTCTGGAAATGTGGAATGTAACATAAAGTGTTTTAAGAGGAAGAAGGTATATTTGTGTTTTCTCATATACTTTCACGTCTCACAGATGCAGCAGTTCCGGACTGAAGTGGTTCCTGAGAGCCAAAGAGGTTATGGAGAGTCACAAATAGCCGTGATACATTATTATGTCATATTGTGTCAATATTATGTCAGATCATGGTTTTCCAGTAGATGTAAGGAATGCAAGTATTTTTGGCTCTTGGCTACTGATAAGAGGAGATGCTTGGCTTGTATCTATCCAGGCCCTGGAAGGGCTGTTCCTCATGTGATTGCTTTCTGCCTGGTTTGATGTGCCGCTGCTCTGCTCAGCTGGGGCTCTCAGTCTCCTCCAGCAGCTCCCAGGTCACTTCTAGGGCCAGAGTGCAGCTTGCTCTGCCTGAGACTTTGCAGGTGTTCCCCAAAATTTGCAGCTCCAGGGGCTGAGAATCAGACAGACTGTATTACAGAGTCCATGTGCCCTTTCCTCAGGATTTTCTACATCAGTGGGAGTAATAAGACCGTAAAATCTAAAACAATCCACAAAGAGATGGATAATTAAAATAATGCAGCGTTACAGGACTGGCTGGTTCAAGCCACTGCTTCGGATAAAGCCAGCACTCTGAGGGACAACCTTTTTCATACCTTTGCCTGTCTCCAGGGCAAAGGCAAAGACAAGGGAATGCCTTTCAGTCCTTCCCTTTAATTTTTTCCAGTTGGTGATGGATTTTGCATGGGTTTCTTGGGGCATTTGCTTGAGATGACACACGATGAGCGTCATGCCCCTGGGATGTAGGCCTGCGGTATGCAATGAACAATTCCACTTCAGCAGATGAGGGGGAAGTGTCATTGGTCACGGCAGAAAGATGTTCACCCATCAGATTGACAGGCCAGTGACCGTATCAGCATGTCATCTCAGTGTCGCTGAGCTTAGAGGTGGCCTTTCCAAGTCTGGCTGCCGCTCCTGGGCAGCAGGGGTGTACTTGAGCTGCCACTACTGGTATTATCTTTGCTTTCTAGATGAGATAAGTAGAGAATTTGAGTCTCTGGCACAGTTAAGTCTGATACTTCTCACAAGTGCTAAATTCATTCATTATTTATTGTTGTTGCTTATTATTTGTGAAGAGCTGGCTTCATGCTCAGCATTTTAATGAATTCTGACTCCTGTCTCCATTGAGTCTTTCAGAAATATGACAAAATGGAAAGCAAGTTTTTTTGTTAGTGAGGATTAAAAACGCTGTGAAGTGAAGATGAAAGGACTGTTGTCACCCACCATTTCCATTTAAAACATGTGGTGTTTGGATTTAAAATGTGATGCCAAAGAAGTGTTTCCATTAGTATGAATACTCATTTGGGGGCAGTACTGGCTATGCTACCTGGTAAGGACCCAGTCAGGCAGTCATAGGTGCTTTGGAAATTTCTGATCGCCTGACTACCTCAGGGCAGGCAGATGAATTTTGAGGGGAAAATACCATGCGGCCCCTTTCTCAAGTTGTCAGTAGGGGTCTATTTCCCATTTATCTTACCCCCTAATTTCCATTTCTTGATTCTTAGAGATGGCCATTCTGGAAATACAGGACAATGAGGAGTGCAGACTCTAGGGGAGTGAGACCAACCTGATGGTTGCCTGTGACATTGCTTGTGCCTTTCCAATGAATCTGTGTTAGCGATGAAAGGCTTTCCGGTGAATGTAGCATCAGCGTCACTTACCTTCCTCAGCAGCCATGTTGCATCTTCTGCTTTTCTTGGCTTATTACATGGCTCTCTTTGCCATTTTTGAAAGCATGACAATTTTGCCCAACAAAGTAACATAACTATATGAAGAGAGAAGATGCTGTGGTGGCACATTTGCTTCAGCTCTATTCATGTCTTGTGGAACAGAAAATAGTATGGAAATTGCCAATAAGGCACTAGTTAACTATCTACACTTATTTTACTAATGCTGAGACTAGTTTCTGCCTAGCTCCAGACCGTGGAGAAGGTAGCAAGGCGACTGTGGATTTTGATTCTGATCGGGAGATCAGATCGGGAGAGCTGGGAAGGTGGTTTCCAGCTCAAAGCCCTCTTTTGAGTCAGCCATGGTCTTCCAGCACATCACCATCTAGGTGCAGGTTTTTCATCTTTCATCCCTGTAAGCATAATTAGGCAGGCCTGGATTTACCAGAAATGCCAAAGAGACTTAACCCCCACCCACTTGCCCCTGCCCCTTCTGACTGCCCTCCCTGGGGGCACGAGTGACAGCCAGGTGGGAACGGGAGGGATCTGAGAGTTCATGAGGAAGCCCAAAGGCTCCCCTCATGGCTAAGGCAGTCTGAGCAGCTCTTCTATCTCCAGGACCCTAGCACAAACGAGAAACCACAGACCCAAAGACAAGTGAGGGGTTTCTCCTGGCCCTATGCTGGGAGTGGCTCAGTGCCCTGTGGTTTGGGATTTTGCTGGATTGCAAAGGAAAACTGGGATTCAGCTAACAGAGTCCCTGTTACATCTGGGTCCTGAACGAGCCTTGTCCCCTTCGCAGTATCTAGCGGATTCAGGGCTGCATCTGACACTCCTCATTGACCTGGCTGCTTTTCTTTTGTCTTCAGTAGATTTTTAGGTTCTGCCTCATTACACATTAAAAGACCTATATCCTCCTTTCTCTGACCCAGGCTTGCCCTCATTTGTCCGGGGGCCCTTTCCAAGAGTTTGGGGAAGGAAATTTGTGTTTGGGAGTAGATGGCTCCCTGTGGCTGAGGGCAGCATTGGCATACGTGTCTGTCCGTGGCAAGCCTTATTTGTCTTTCTTATTGTTTTCTTTCTCTTCAGCTTAGTTCAGTGTGTGTTCATGAAGATTTTGAGGATACTTTTTGTCTAAAGGTGACTATATGCATGCACACGTGAGGAAGGGAAAGAGAGCAAACACAGCTGTCCTCTGGACCCAACCGCTCCCTGGCTCAGTGTGCAAATGGTGCCTGCAGCACTGATGGGGGTGGGGAAGAAGATGTCACTTCTGCTCCTTGCAAGTGTCTCTCTGTCTGCTTGCAGCATGACAGAGGGAATACACTAAGGAAAGCATGGAGAAGGTTAGAGAAGGTAGAAAGAACAAGGTTTCGGCGTGCTTTTCCTGTTATTTCCTAGGGAACTGCTGCTGAAGCCCAGTTTCCAGAGAGGTAGCTGTGCGTGCAAAAGTGTATTCCAATGTATGTCACTGTGTTGCTGTCATTTGCATGACTATATTTGTTGGCGTACATAACCAGAACTGAAACATCTATCTATGCACTGATGTAAAAAAGTGGGGAAGAGTCTTATACTAAATTAGTTGCAAAAGGAATTAGCTCCATGACTGCCCTTCCTTTGAGTTGCTGTATGTCCCCAGTTTTGACCAAGTACGCTGCCCTGTGAGTAAGGGCAGGTGGGGAAGAAGCACATTTCAAGAATGGGTTACTCTGTGCCTAAGAAATGTTTTGCACGGGTTTGAAAGGGAGGCATTGTCAGGAATCCTTCATCCCATGGAAAGGCCTAGAGGTTCAGTCCAGCCTGGAGGTTTGGGTTTTGTACCAGCGGGAAAGAGGTTAGCTGGCGAACCCCGCACCCTTTCCCTTTCTAGGTAGAACCAAGTGTCACGTTTTCTGAAGTCAGCAAATATCAGCAAGAAATTCAGGCTATTTATGTCCAAAGTAATAAAATTTTATTTTTAAATGTGCCGTTTGGGCTAGCTCAAAAGAAGGAGGAGTATTTCTATTTTAAAAATGAATACATGAACTTTATTCTAGTTGTTTAACTTAGAACCTCTGGAGTCTCGGAGGGTGATAATTCAGTCCTTTCAAACTGGCCTTTTTAAAGTCTCAGAAGAATTGTAAGCATATATAATGTTCGCTATATATAACAGATCTGTATACTTTTACCTGAGTCATCATCCTCCTACTTGTATTGCTATTTGTTTACTTAAAACCAAAACACAAGTCTCTGGGGAAACCATTGCCGTAAGCAAACTAGGGGTGGTTTGATCTACATCGCGGTCACTTCTCCGAGAGGCCTGAGCAGTGTAAATTCTCATTCCCGCTGGTAAACACCCGGGGTGTGCCGAGAAAGCCAAAGTAAATGGCACTAAGTTTAGGGGTTTAAAAAAAATTCTTTTAAAACAAAGATGCTTTTTCTCCCCCTGTCAGTAACATGCTTCCCTACAAAACCATTGTTTTCTGTGTAGTTTCCTGTGACTTTACAAAAAGCATGTGCTCAGCTCTTTGTTCAGAAAACCGCCCTTCTACAAATGGAGAAAATGTGCTTTTAGGAGGCTGAAGTCCTGCGTCAACTGATGTTTGGCTGCTGGTTGTAGCACCAGCTTGGTTACAATCCGGCAGCCGCTGTACGTGACTCACCAACAAGTAAACGTGTGGCCTGATGTGATGACTCTAGGAGCCGTGACTGCTACTTAGCAAAACAGGGTGAAAATGTCACAAGGACCCCTGTGGCTCAGAGACCGATTCAGGCAAAGATCTGGAGTGAGCTTTGCAAAGGCTGAGCCGAGCTGTGGTTTATGTGAGCAGGGATAAGCAGAGAGGCAGGCAGTGTCTTGCAGAGGGGCAGAAGATAAAACCCTGATGGGATACGCTCCACAGATCACAAGTGGGAGGATGCGCTGGCTTTGCTGACCTTACGGAGCTACGGAGGGTGAGTTTCCAGAGGACCAGCAGGACAGCAGCGCTGTCTTCACGTTGGTGATGTTACCAAACTCTGCAGGGGTCATCCCCGCTACGAAACTTTTGTGATCTCTAAGTGGTTCTGCTTCACCTTCCTTAATAGACTAACATCTCCACAGCTCTCATCAACAAAGTAATCAAGTACCTCCACGTAGGAGTAAATGTCTTCTAAATAACACAGCAGATTTAATTTGATTTTGGACTTGCTGAGTGCACTCACACAGCAGGATGTCAGTACAGGCACGAACGGTACATACAACACCCACAGTGTGTCACCAGTGTCAGAGTAAACAGGTTTCTGCTCTGAACAAGAAACTACTTTGTTCCCCATGCCCGTTCCTGCCCTCATGTGCAGTGGATGAGCTGTGGCCCTGCTCTGGGCTATCTGGCCACCGACGTTGCCTTGCCTTGCCAGGCTCCAGGGGCAGACAACTTGGGAGGCCAGCTCCTCACCCCCAGCTGACAGCCAAATGTGGAAAAGAAAATGTGACAGAGGCTGTGCAGTAAACTCCAAAATAGCCATCAGCAAGCAAGATGTGTTCAGAATGATATGGTCCTGGCAATACAGAAAAAAACCCTCTCCTAATTTTCTTGGCTTCCTGTGAGTGTTGTGGATGGCGTGGATGGCTGCAGTACGTTGCTGTTGTACTGAAGTTTTCCTGCAGCCCTGAGGTTCAAAGACTTCTCAGGGCAGGTCTAAACCACTCTTCTTCTTTGGTCCCAATAGGCCTGCAACCATCTGGGCTGCAGATCAGCGTATGAAGTACCATGCAAAAAGCTCTGTGTTTCTTGCCCTGGCGAACAGATAAGAGCAAAGGTCGACAAACTCAGATTCAGCTGAAGCAAGGAAGAGCAAATTCCAGTGCCGAGGGCTCTCCGTTCAGTGCCCTGGCTCCAGCTGCCAGGCATTTAAACCCACAGGCTGTGAGCAAGAGATGGCACGTAAAATATGAGAAGTGGCCAAGTTTATTTAATATGTTGGCTTTTCCACTGCTCTTAGCACTGTTATCAGAAGACTTAATTTAGTTACATGGAGCAACGTGGAAAAACACTGGTGAGCATAAAATGAAAAAGCTACTTCCAAGTAGCTTCCAAATTAACTATTACTCCCTTTGCATTGCTGGAAATCTAATAAGGCACTGATTACATATAGGACTGATGAGTTTTAAAATATGATCAGCTTCAGCTTTTATATACATATTGCTCAAAAAGCCTTGGGTCAGGAAAATATGAAGTCATCTTGTCAGGACCTCAGCGCTGATACCACTAGGTCTTTTGAGCTGGCTGCTCAAAGGCTTTCTCTCCATTCCCACATGGCAGCTGAGAAATGGCCAACTCTGTGTGCTCAGGGGTCATTTTTCTCAGTCATTCTTTTGGGATGGGACCACTGTAGCTGGAAGATGAGCTAAGCAGCCCTTCAGTATGGGATAGCCCGGCTAATGGGAAATCCCAAATTAGGCAGGTCATGTGGAAAGCCCTGGGAGCATGCCAGCAGGCACCAGCTGGGGTCCGTAGAGCTCACCAGAGCTGCAGGCTCTGCGAGGGTTTGCTCTCCTGACTGGCGTTCCCAGGGGCCTGGGGAGCCAGGCTTGTCCATGTGCTTTGCCAACGAGCAAGGCTTGCCATGTAAAGGAGAGGGCTTATTTAATGGGGACTTAAACAGACAAATTAGATATGCTTCCCACAGCCACCCACCACCCTTTCCTCCTGTGGCTGCTTGAATAGTCAGTGCAGCATGACTGGAGAGCGCTGGGGACCTGTGGGCTCATGCCAAAACTGCCTAGAATGTGACAGGGAGCAATGGTCAACTCTTTGCTCCCATGTTGGCTTGAACCTGTATATAACCAGGATGTGAAAACAGCTACTCCCTGGGAGCGTCTCAGAGTATAGCATCCTGTACAGATGCAGACAGCATGATTTGCTACCTTCATTGTATCTGTAGCTTTTGGACCTTTCATGCCCTGCCCTGCATTCTGGCCCTCTATTAGGCTGCATTTTGTATTCCGAAAAGAATTAAATCCAGTTTCCAGTTTCTCCACCCTTTCTTCCTCCCACTTTTCTTCACCATGTATCCCTACTGCTCACCTTGTTGCCAGCTCTGGCACTGCTCTGATTACAGAATAAGCTGATTCAACTCACTAAAATGGCAGAGAATTAAGTCAGGAAAACAAGTTAATAGGGAGAGGGAGGAACATGCAGCTGGAAATCGGGGTGGGAGGGAAGGCGAATTGGAGAGGAGGATAGCAAAGGCCTTCCTTGTGTGGCAGCCAGATTTTAACTTGGTTGATGTGAAACAGCAGTCGTGAAATCACAGCTTTCCCCTGAGCAGCAGCAGTAGCAGCAGTGTTAGTCTTTTTTTGGGGACTCTCCAGCATGAGTAAACCTAGCAGATTCTGGCACAATTCCTTCCAGAGGCTACTGGTGGAGTTGGTATCACAGCTCGGACTGCATGCAGATATATCAAGTGTTTAAAGAACAATGTTCTGGTTCTGATTGATTGATTGATTGATTGACTGATGCTGTGTCACAAGAAGGCTGAGCTTGGGAAAGCATCCAGCTTGCAAGTCCTGCCTCTGAATACTTTTCGTCCAGAAGATTCATGGACGAAAGGAGGAAATTCAAAACTGTCAGGCAAGGCAGCATGCAAACTGGTCTTTCAACTTGCTGGGCCAGCTGAGCAAGAGACTTGAATGCTAGTATTTGAAGACCTTTGAAAGGATTTTTCTTTTTAGAAGGCAAACTACCTACCTCAAAAGGTTGTTCCTCCATGTAACTAGAACATTTGGAAAGTAATTTGAAATCACTCCCACAAGTGTTCAGCCCTCTTTGAAGCATGACCGGCTACAGCAACCTGTGCAGTGCAAAAGCCAGCAAGGGAGGAGGCAGAATGTCAGCCTACAAGTATTTGCTACAAAAATATAAGAGAAAAAGAACTGACATTCCCCAAATGTTTCTGAGGAAAAGCCAGGGGTGACTGCACCAGCCTGCTATGGTATGCTGGCACTTTAGACTGATATTCGACACTGCCCAAGTTTCCTTCCTCCTCTGTGCAGGTGTATTTCATCAGTGGGTGAGTGCCGCTGGGGAGGGGGAAGATGATATCAGCGTACCAGGGCTGGGGTGGGAGCTGGTGTAGGCTTGCGAGCAAAGCAGTCAAGAATCACAAGGTGACTTGGTAAATCAGAAGGCAGGAATTCAAATGAATGTATGAAGGTCTGATGGAAAGAGAGAATTTAATCTTCTGCTGTTTTTTCCTAATTTTTCTCCTACCAGAGTCCTCTGACAGCGTGTCCAGGTACAAGCATTGCATCATCCGAATGGACTCATTGGTGGCTCAAAGATCTCAGGGCCCTGACGGGCAGAGGAGCTGCACAGTAGCTTTAAACAAATTAACACTTTCATGGAAGTTGTTCCTGTCTATGTCAAGAAAGAGCTTTTCCTTGAGAGGAGATGAAAGGTCTCCAGCGTTGTGCAAACCATCCATCTATACTCACCACAGCTTGTAAAGTATGTGCTGGGACAGATCTCGGGCTTAGCTAGGAAATAGCAATAATGGCTGTTGTTAACATGAGGCTGCAGCTGACCCATGTTAAGATGCTATTGTTCACTGAGCACTTCTTCCCCTTCTTTCCCATCAGGAAGCACCCCAACCCAAGCGTGGTCCTGGTTCATGACTGCATGTTGTGAATGCTCTGTCACTCCTGCGTAAGCTGGTTCATCTCACAGGCTGTAGAAAATTAAACAGGAAAAAAATTGAACCATTTTCTGTCAGTTGAGCGAGCTGAATTGGCTCATCAAACTGTCAGAGGAGCAGCAGAGCTGGCATTAGGTGGAGGTGAAGACCACTGCCCAGAAGGGAGAGAGAAGACTCGTTGCCCTGTTTCACTGGTAACAAGCCATTAACTAATGCATGCACCTCATGAAACCTCACTCTCTGATGCAGTGATATAATTGCTCATTCCGTCACTCCCTGGCACAGTTCTGTGAAAATGATCTGGACTAGCCCCAGTGATTTTCACAGAAGATTTTTTCCAGATCATTTTGAGACCAAGAAGAGGGGGGACAAAACGTGCCACCCTGTCGGCAGATCTGAGGAGACGGTAATCTTCAGGGAAGTGTGGGAGGGATAAAGAAATAACCTCTTAACCCTCTTCATCTGTGGCCTGGACAACATCTCTGGCTGTGGCTTAAGGGTACAGCCAGGCAGCACATTTAAGCTGGGCTAAAAGGTATCTACTGCCAAAAAGTGCCAGGCAGCCCCTCTCCCCTTCCCACTTGGGTGCCCTCCTGCTGTTTCCCGTGGAGCAGCACTGATGCTTGTCTTGACTCTGTGGTGAGCAGGTCAGGGAGTTAATACAGGGTAAAACAATCCAACAGGAAGACAACAAAGATTTTTCTGCTCAGTGAGTAAGATAAATCAGGTGATGGTGGAGTCGGACAAATGCCAGCTCCAGCATAAAGAGATGGGAAGAGGACAGCCCTTTCAACGGCAGCTGCTGTTGGAGTGGCACAGCTTCATTGTCAAGAGCAAAGACATTGCACTGGTGCTCCAGTTTGAACATACAGCACCTGGCTCTTCAGGCACAACATATCTATTTGCTATAGCTGATATATCCACCACTGTGGTATTTAGGGCCCAGATTCAATAAAGTTCAATAAGGTGATGCCAGAATACCATACTGAACAGGGATACATGTACAAATTTTAGAAAGCTTGAGCAAGTGAAACAGCCACAAAATGAGCTTGGTTCTTTGATCTGGTTTGTGTAAGGGACATCCCTTCAAAGCGAACAGGAATTTTATCTTTAGCTTTTTTAAGAGCAGACCACTAACCTTCTTGTTTTGTTTGCTGCTGTGTGCTTTTATTCTGGGTTTTGCCTTTTAAGTTGGCCTCAGTATTTTGTGGCCTTTTATGGAGAGGGCCTTTCGGACTGCATCCTGCTGGACTGCGTCGGATCCGAAGGAAATGATTCTGTAAAACCCAATTTACAGTTGGAGTGCTGAGGAGGTCAGGCCTGAAATGGAAGGGAGTTTCCAGCCCCAGCTCTGACAATTTGCTAATCCTTTCAGACACTTTTGAAATGATATTTGAGAATCCCATTGCTGGATGTAACTCAATATTACATTCTACAGGATAGTTCAAGGACGCCTATAGAAAGTTCATGATTTGCATTAAGAGCTCTGTAGTTTCCTGTGTTCTCCCTGCTGTTTTGTTCCCTGTGGCTAAGGCAATACCAAACTTCCCCACCCCACCGTGCGGCCCCCACCAAATAGGGCCTTGGCACACATAGCAATGCAAATAGATGCCGAATACATGGCCTGAATAATTAAGCTTTAAAAATCTGGCTGAAAATCCATTGTCACACAAAATGGACCATACAGATAAGAAGCAGGTAATCGAGAACAGTCTTTTACTGTCTGCACTTAGCCATAAATGCTGGCCAGAATTCAGGAAGGATTAGGTGTTTCTACAGGAACCAGAGCATTTGCAAACATAGCACTAAGCAGCTGCTAAGGCTTTGTGCTTGCAGCTCTGGGCCATTTCTTGTGTCCCTTCATTCCTTTGCTTTCTAAAACACAATTACCAAAGGACACAGGACTTCTCTGCCATCTCATCAGTATAGTGGTTCATCTTCAACAGCAGTCCTCCTCAGTGTGCTTGTGCAACTTTCTGTTATCTCATGAAGTCCTGTGGATGATGTTGCCCAATTGCTACAATTCTAAGTTACCTATGTATGATAAAACAGTCTAATTATGATATAATTTCTGAGGAAACAGTCCAAGCAGGATATCATTGCTATTTGGTCAAAAACAGATTCAGAAAAACAAGCTAACCAATCTTAGCACAAACTATATTGTGTATATTTACCAGGAAAGGTATTTCTAGAGTCCTGCTAAAAATAACTTATAGGATGTATACCACTGTTGTTGTTTTGGTTTTGTTCTCCCCCCTCCCCCCCCCCCCCCCAGTTAATAGCTTATTTAATGGACACTGGGATCAATTTCCAAAGAGCAGAGAGACTTTAGCACTTATATTCTTGCTAACAGCAGAGCATTTGTTTGGTAGGTACAGTGTACAGCAATAAATCTGGTTTACTTCTTTTATATTTTATCATTTTTTACTGGATGATAATACGTTATTCGAAGTTGAGGTTTTGAGTTTGTGATGACCGATTTTATATGCCGTGTGCGGAGGACCACAGGTACTTCAGTCACCTTCTGAAACAGACTTTCTGAGCTCAGCCAACTGACATTCCTAAGGTACCTGCATGGCAGCAACGCAATAGCAGTTCGGTGACTTACAATCTGTAGGATGAGGGAAGAGTATTGTCCCATTTGACTGAGAGAGTGCAGGCACAAAAAGGCTTAGAAGGAAATTTAATATTACATATAATCTAGCGTAATGGGGGGCTGCAGTCCCACTGCACTGCCCACCCATCTGCCTGCCCTCCCTGCCTCTGCATCCAGCAATTGCACAACAGTAGCTAGGTCAGCTTAACAAGCTGATGAAATGGAAAATTATGGGCTTTGGGTGGGCTGGTTTTTGAGCGCATCAGCTTGGTGAAATGGCTGCCCCGGTGGCCCCAGCAGAGGCACGGTGCAAAGCAAACACGGATTGCAGGGCATGCAAGGAAAAGATGCGGGTGACATTCATCTTGAGGCTGTAGCTCACAGCTACCAAACTGAGTGTCAAACTGAGCTCGACAGCAAGTCCAAAGAAGACCTGGCCAGACATGGAGCTCCCACACACCACCTTGGTGCCACCAGAGCGACAAACACGTTTCAGTTGTTCTATGGGCTTCACTGAATTGTTCGGGGAGGCAGGGCAGGGCACTAGCAGTCCACCCTTTTGGAGTTGCTTTATAATATTTTAAAAACTTAACCAACCTTTGCATACTGAAAATATTTTGTCTTCATATACCCAGTAAGTGTAAATTGCACAGCATCATGGTTTTGTGCCATAGCTTTATAAGCTTCATAATACCTACCAGGTTCTTAAAACATTTACAATATTTAAAATAACACTTTATGTTTAGTATCGGGCCAGGATATTAGCTGGTGATAGTTTCAGAAATATGTAATGATGCTGGAACTATATTTCAGAATCGATCCTTTAAAAAGTTTAATGACACCTCCCCAAAGGGATAAGACTTCCAAAATCACGAGCTGTGAACGCACATTTAGATCTTCTCTTTTCTTTCTGTCTTCTCTTCCCAAGAATTTTCCTATTTGAATGACAGTTCGGGAAATGACTAATGATTCTCAGCTACACTCCAGCAAAAAGATGTGGATGAAAAACTTCTCTGATTTTTTTTTTTTTGGGGGGGTGTATGTTGTGCAGAAGATGAGGATGCCTGGGTGTTGGGGGGAAGGTTATGGTCACTTGTAATGAATCTCAAGGTTGGGGGAAAAGAGGTTATAGCTTCCAAAATGCTAGATCTCTCACTCTTTATGCTGCTCTGCTCATTCCAAGCGTATTTAACACGTATTTAACCTTGCTCAAAGACAAGTTTTCCTTAGTAAATTATACAGAATTATGCCTTTAAAGAGATCTGTAAATAAGGCAGTTTTTATAAGGCACCATTGAGTTAAAACACTGAAATGTTGCTTGTAAAGCTCTTTTCAACTCCAAGTATCAAGGTTCGGGTTTTGTTACTTTACCCCCCCCCCTCCGCCATCCGTTTGCAACTGGGGTCCAAAAAGCGCTGCAGGGCAGCATGCTTTTGCACGTACTGCCAGTCCGCTCCCATAGCCTGAATTACCAGCAAAAGGGCCAGCAGTCTGGCTGCAGATCTGCGTAGGGTGGCTGCAGTTTGGATGAGGGGATGCATTAAAACCCATTAAAGCCCATGTGATCCCTGCGGCACAATTCTCTTTTATCTCTCTCCCCTCCACTGCCAGAGGCTAAAGGGCTCATCTCCATAGGGCCCATCTCCATAGGATTGGGGAAGCAGAGTCTTCCACAGGCTTATCTTGTTTCTGACCCTCTGCTAATTCTCCCAGTATGTTGTGGCTTTATAAACTTTACTGGGAACTTTTAAGACGTTTCAAGCATCTTTGGAGGAATCTGATAAATACCTGTGAATAAGTTAGAGAAAAACACAAAACATTTTGGGACCTCCTTAAAAGTTCCTAAAGCTTTACTTCACTAACGCATTAGAAATGGGCTGTTTATCTGAATAATGGATTCTTCCCTTTTACTTGGAAATACTCTGCCTTCAAAGAGTTGTGGAAGTCCTTCCTGCCTTAATCCTGCCCAACTGCTGTAATGAAAGAAGCCCTTGGTCGGGGTGTGAAGTCTCTAGTGTACAAACGTTCACTCTTTATGTCTTCCTTAGACAAATAAAACCACATAAACCAGCCCGCTGCAGGCTGGATAAATCTTTCTCGTAACGAATTGTTTTACGCAGACGGCTTCTGAGGGGGGCAAAAACTTAAATGCGGTTACTATGTCAACAAACGACGGGATTTAGGCATTTTTCTCAAGGACCTACGTCTGCAGAAGGCTGCGGGGAAATTTATGGAGCGTGTTGTGCTGACACTCTTCCAGCGGTTCCTCCCCCGGAGCGCCGGGCAGGCACCGGGACGGCTCCGGGCTGCGGCGGCTCCTCCGGAGACCCCGCCGCGCTCGGAGGAGCCGCGGAGGGCTGGGGCTGCTCACGGAGGCTCACCTGGGCTGCTCAGAGGGGCGTGGGGCCTTTCGGGGGCAAACGGGAGCAGCCCTGCTTCCCTTGGTGCCGAGCTGAGATCCTGAGCTGGTTCTTGGGAAAGATTTGTACGTGCAAGCGTCTGCTGCGCTTTCTGAGGAGTCCGCAGAGAGGTAAGACAGGTATTTTCCCTAAGGAGTTTCCTCTCGGCTCTTTTCCCCTTCCCTCCCTAAGCGACGAGCCCTCACCAGCATCCCGCTCCTGTTGCACCCGCAAGCCTGCGGGCGTGTCTGCCTGACGGCCGCTGCCGGTGCCGGGGGCCGGGCTGCCGGTGCCCTGCGCCTTGTGAGCCTCCCTGGCCGGAGCCGTGGCTCTGGGGCCGGCAGGCTCAGCCTCCCAGCCCGACCCTCGGCCGCAGTGGCAGGGGAGTTCGGCTCTGCAAGTCCCGTGCGGCCACGGCCCTCGGGAAACCGAAACATCATCCACGGCCGAGTGCTGCTATCCCCAGTTCGGGGTTATGCTGGGGCCACGAGCGCTTGTGGGTTTTGTTATTGCATGAGGCAGGTCTTGTATCTACATGAGGTCATTCCTGTTCATGTCTGATCTGGTAAATTAGTTCAGAAGGGTGAGGAGCGGTGGAGGTTGCTGGGGGGAATGCCGTGCTGTCTGGGACGTGAGGAGATGCGCCGGGAGCTGCCCGCGGCAGCCGGAGCTGCTCTGGGCGGGGGCTCCGCCGCCCTCCTGCCGGGCCGCTGCCCCCCCCAGCACCGGTCTCTCGCTTTATCCCCACTGCATCCTCATGTATCACAGCTAGTCTCGTTTGGGCTAGTTGGCTCACGGAATTTTGGAATTCATCACACAAGCACATTTTTTTACAGTGAAAGGGAAGCCAGTGTGTAGCATTTTCTGCTTCCTTTACACCCACAAACTCTGAGTCTTAAAAAGCTGCTGCCTCCTCGACTCCCGTTACTGGCATCAGCAAACTGACGTTAACAGAGACGCACGGGGCCTCACGTATCAGGCCACAGAAAAGCCATCTCAGTGCTCCTGCAGGAAAAGAACAGCTGTGTGGAAAGATCAATAAACACGACCAGTTGCTCCAAGAGTCATAAAATGGAAAGACTCCACAAAATAAAACGTGTGGCAGGGGACCCTGGCTCCAGACACTGCAGGAGAAGTCCTGGGAAACCCAGTAATTAACGGGAAGCCTCAGACTTGTTTTCTTTTGGTGGTTCCACACATAAAAATATTTGTTTTAGGAGAAGAAGTCACAGGGGTAGGAAGAAATACTTACCTATGCAAAAGGAAAGCTTGTTTATGCTTAATGCATGGGAGAAATTGTTCATGAATGGTTTATCTATGTGAAAATAAAACACTCACAGTGCTGCCAAGGCCAGAGAGACCTCAGGTGAGCTGCATAGTTGCTGGTTCACCCTCTGAGCTTAAAGTGGCTGGGCTGCTTTGGTTTTATTCACTCTATACACAGAAAAACAACAACAAAAAAACCCTGTGAAAAACTGTATGAAAACTGTTTCAGTGACATTTTCTTCATTCTACTTGCCTTTTTCACATTACTGTAGCTCTTTGCTCCTTTGTTTAATCTGTGTATTTCCCTAAGTTTTCCCTTAGTGCCAAGGAGAGAAATCCCCTCGGAACGCAAAGCTCCTCCTTGCTGGCTCGCTCTCGCCGCTCCACCACCACCCAGAGGCCCCTCTGCCCTCTTTGCAGCTCTCGTCTCCCACCCCCTTGCTCTCCCCAACCTCTTCTGGGGTGGTGGTCCTTCCCCATCGCTCTCACATCTCTCCCAGCCTGCTCCACTCCTGCTCTCCTACCCGTGTCCCGCTGCTGCTTTCATGCCTGCTCATGCTCACCAGCCTGCACCACCCCTCCTCCTTGCTCTGCCACCACTTTGGGGACCATTGTTTCCTCCGAGCCTTCCCTGCAAGCACTCCGTCACGACAAGTTTCCCAAGAAATGCCTCAGGCTCCACAGCGATGCCATGTAGAAGGGAAAAGAGCTGCCTGGGGTTATATCTTTGCTCCAGGGCAGGGTATGCAGGCTTTGTGCAGAGCTCTGAGAGCATTTCCTCCACGCAAGCAGCTGTAGAAGCGGCCAGTGGTTCCCCTGCCTGTACAAAGCCTAACGTAAGGAAGGTTGCTTTTTTCCCCTTCCCTTTGACATTTCTTCTTGGAGCTTTTTGACAGCTGCGTACCCATGAACTCAGATCTTGTGGTTGATTGATGAACTAATTAAGTTTTCTAAATGGTTATAAAGCTAAATCCAAAATTAGAATAATTTGTGTTGTGTAGGGGTTTGTATACATGTGAAAACTTATCAGTAAAACTATGGCAGTAATTTATACCTCTTCAAGTGAAGCAGGGATTTGCAAGGGGATCGGAGGGAGTGGGTGAGAGCCTACAGCCCCTCTCGGTGCAGCTCACGCTCCGTGCCATATGCCAGGGCCATCAGTCCCTCCTGCCATTTCCTCCCCCAGCTGAGCGCGTTCAGGCCCCTAATTCATCACATGGAAACCTGCAGTCCAACAAAGATGTCCACATAGCATGTTGTGTCACTACAACTGTATTAGTAGTAGAATGATCCTGGCTAACTTTCCTATACAGGCAAAGGCCAGTCTGCTTTGAGTCTGCTTTGAGTCTCACTTCTGCAGACTTTTGCCCGTATGGGAGCTCATCCAAAGCCCACTGAATTCCCATTCATCTCGGTGGGCTTCCACTCTGCCTCATTGCAGCTAATCTCACTGCTAAGAGCTCCAGGATCAGGTTCTTTGATCCTGCCTCAAATGAATATTAAATTCTCCTAAAATAAACCTTACTGCTAGGCAGTATCTTCACTGTTGGATTCACTTTGGGGCTGAGCCATTCTTGGCTATGTGCCGTCACGATTAGATTCTTCCCTTTCTGCAAGAACGTCCCACGTCACAACGGGGGTGTTGCAGTGACACTCTGCGACCACCGTATCGGTGTACGGGCTTGACTGAATCAAAAGCTCTTTTAAACCTGTGTGCTGCAAACTGCCTGTCTTCCTACGAGGTGGTCGAATGGGCAATGTTTTCTGAGCCCCGTGTGGTTTGACCCCCGAATGTCTCTTTCTAGCAACGCTTTGCACTGTACTCACATATGTGATTTCCCAAGAGACTGGTCCAGTCCTGCTTGGCATACAGCAGCATTTCTGTGCCCTGTTTGTACCAGATTTACCCTGCCGTAGCCTAGAAGCAGACGAATCACATGAAGTTGTTGATTAAGAATTGCTGCCACGGATGTCATTCATGGGTGAAGACTCTGGTTCTGTGTTTAATCAAATGTGGTTAGAAACACTGTAGCAATGGTCACTTTCAGTTGCAAATTGTTTTAAATTTTCTTAAGGGATTAGAGAGGCTGTGTCGCTATTCAACAGGGATTTGCAGCCACTGCACAAGGCCTCCTACTCTGAGCATGGATGTGACAGTTTGTGAATCTGGGGTGAAGCAGAAGTGAACTGAGTACACAAATTAGTCTCTAAGTCCTCAGACTCCAAGAACCCTGCTGCATTTGGGAATGATTTTGAAACTACTCAAGATCAGTTCTGTAAAACCCCATGGGTAGATCCCAAACTAGATTCAAGAGCCAAAATTCTCTCTCTGATTCGAAGAAACAAAATATTGATAAAAGTCTGTAACATCACCTACAGGGACCGAAACTACCTTTTATTTGCTCTTTTTGTTTAAAACGGGACTATTGTGATCTTCACTTGTCAGAAAGCCACAGATGGGGCCCTTGCCTTCCTTCCACAGAGAATGAAGTTACACCCTTCACTTCTGATATGTAGACAAGACTCTTCTGATGCCAAACCTAAGGGAGACAGACAAACCTGAGGCTAGGATATCTGATGTCAAATTGAGATAACCCATAGATCATCAGGGAGAGTAGTTCATGTGTAGCCATGACTAGAATTTTACAATAGTCGTCTCAGAACCAGCCTTAAAAAAGATGAAGAGATGAAGGTACTGCTTTTCAGATGGGGGAACAACTTTATTTTAATTCATTGACTGACATGTAATTACAAAGCACCATGCTGTCATCTCACAGGAACAGGAACATGTCTGTGCAGCACATGTAACTAAAGGTGACATTCTTGGACACTGACCTGTAGACTGGTATTAGAACCCAGACCAGTGATGGAGACATCCAGACCTAACTGGAAAGAGGATAGTCATAAAACCATGGATGCACTGTGTAGTGTGGACACTTGTCACACTTTGATCTAATTTCCTGGTTGGAGATACAGGAAACCTGGGAAGGTGTAAGAGAGCCATGTGATTCTGCCCGTGGACAGGGACTTTGTCCCACGCACATGATGGGTTACGCTCCCTAAAACCTGGGACTTGCTGTGTGTCCATAATGCACCACGTCCTCTGTGCAGGATGTGCACATGCATGGCAGCAGCGTGCCCGAGGGTCTTGTTGGCTCATTGCACCCCTGGTAGGATCAGTTGCTTGTCATCTAGAAATTCTTGGCAAATGGTCAAAATCCTCCTTTTCCAATCAGACTACATTTCTGGATGGAAAAACATACTATTTGAGCAGGTAAGGCTAAGGAGTGAACTCAAAACCATGTTAGTGTTTCCTTGCCTTCCTCTTTCATGCTCTTAGGTGAACCAAATCAGTGGGCATAATTTCTGAAGACAGTGCATCAGTTAGATGCCCAGCTTCTCAGGGAGAGCTGCATACCAAGATTTCCTTGTAGCCTTTGTAAATCTCTTCCAAAGCCTTTTGCCTTTCAGTGGATTAGTACAATCAGCAAGCAAATCTCAAATGAATGAAGAGCAATCAAACATGCCAAAGTCGTGAGTGACTAATTGGTACTTGTCGCCATTCTTCCAATTTGCAGTATAGTTCCTGATAGTGGCATTGAGAGTCATCTGTTCTCAGAGGGGCCACAAATCTTGTTGGAGAATCTCGTATTTAATTACATGATTTTGTGTATCCTCTCATAAGAATACTAATATGTCCTATAAGGTTTGAAAAGAACAACACCAATTTACTGTATCTGTTAGCAGTCCCTGTTTCTTGTGCAGTTTTTGTCATCTAAATATAACTGTCCTTTAGATTTCAACACACGAGGAACAGTGCGATTTGCCAGTCCTTGATACCACTCTCCCTCTGCATATTCCGTTTCCAGAGCCCTAGAAGGACATAAGCAGAACTCATTTCCAAGAGTGTATGAAGCAGCTCTGATAAACTAAGCCTGTTATTCAGATAAAAAGTTGGTGCCTCTGAATGAGTTGGATGAGTATTTTCAGACAGAATACTTAAAGGGAAGGGAATATAGGGAAATGATTTATGCTTATTAGAAACATTTAACGTGACTATATCAGAAATATTTATATTTTGTGAGCCTTTTAAAATTGCTATTGTAAGCAAATGAGGATGCATTATTTTTATCTGTTCCCTGTTCGGTTAATGATTCCAAATCTTAGAATTTCTACTTTTTTGGAAGAAAATAATAGTGATGCAATTGCTGATCAGCAGACAGGTGATCCAGAAGTTTTGTATTTCATGAAATAGTGTCACTGTGGTCTATTCAAAGCAAAAATAAGAGTCAAAGATGAAAGTATTTGTAGGAAGGTGAAGTATCTAGGAGACGGACACCGTAAAGCTTTTCCTGTCTGCTGCGATACAGAAGACTGTCACACCTCTATGTGTCCCAGATGAGGCGAAAAGGTCAAGGTCTGTCAGATGGACTTGAATAAGGCCATAGAGGTTTTTAATGAGAGGATTTAAAAAAGCTTCCCAACTAGATGAGAATTACAGTTGTCGGTGAGCTCCTGTGGCAGTATAGGGCAGCAGCAGTTATCTTCGTATGCTCCGTGGAGCGTGGACAGCTTTTGAATGGCAGTTGTGTAATGAATCGATTTAGCAGGGGCAGGCCGAAGACCCTTTTCTGCAACTTGCAAAAGCAACCCCATCTTCAAGGAAATTAGTCTGTACTTTGCACCCTTGGGGCAGCAGACGGATAGTCTGCTCATAGAGAGGCCTCCAGTTTTATAAGGCAATATAGTCAAAGCTTAGCCAAGACAATGGAAATCTCCACCATGTAAAACTAGTAGCCCAAACTGCACAACCTGAACCACTGAAATGTTATTTTATGTCTTCTTGGTCTGATTTAGATTTAAGCAAAATACCTGGCACAACTGACCAATTAGTAAAGTGAAGGAAAAAGAAAAATCACACGAGTTCTAATCTGCTAATTCAGATATTTTATTTCTAGGTGTGACAGGTTTATCACTCTGTGTAGAGCTTCAGTAGCTGGCACCACTTATTAAAACAATATAGATTTTTTTTTCCTGCAGAAAATTGAAAGACAGTTCTCCCCTAGGATATTGTTGAATTGCAAAATACTGAGAGAAGCGTGGAGTCAAGGAGTGAACCTGGCTCATATCATGCATGTTTAGGTCTTACACTGTAATAGTCTAAGAATGCCGTGATGGATAATTACATACACACAAGTGCAAACACATATATATGATTTTAATGATGAACACCGGGTAGATGTACTAGGTAGGTAATGAGAAAGTGAAGGGTATTATGGTATATTGGTTGTAAGTCTTCCTTATATGAATTCCCCAAAGGCAGAGTTTTAATGTCATCTCCTATGTGT
Organism: Mycteria americana; assembly: GCF_035582795.1. NCBI lineage: Eukaryota > Metazoa > Chordata > Aves > Ciconiiformes > Ciconiidae > Mycteria > Mycteria americana. Next base: position 200,872,747 of record NC_134365.1, read on the forward strand.
TAAGCTGTATGCGTGTAAGGAGAGGTGTGACTACAGATCTCAGGGCATTAAGAGTGCCCAGTTGAGTGGCTCTGTGTTGCGCAAGGCGGAGGCTGGAACAGCAAAAGGTTTTTTTGCTTTTGGGGTGTATTTGCAACCGTTGCCCATGAACTTTGGGGAAAAAGACAGGACAAATTGATTCCTTGGGCCATCAGCTGAGCCATACTGACCATGAGGAAAAAAAACCCAACAATTTTGGCTTCCCCCCAAGAAAAAAACTAAAAAAAAAAAGAAACAGAGGGAAATCCGTTAGCTTTGGGGATCTCACCTCAGATGAAAATGCCAGACTGAGAAGCTATAGCATAGAGGACAATTAAAAGTCTTTCTCTGGAGAAGAGGTGTCTAGTGGTGATGAATGACTAGGTGTTACCTAGGGACAAAGGTCCACAGAGGAAAAAAGCAGTGAAAGATGCTGAGCTCCCCCAGTAGGGAATGGTCCGTATCAGGAAGAAGCAGGCAGGTAAACTGTCTGTGACTCAGAATACGTGATCTCTACAATGCTTTTTTCTATATATAAAAAAGTCACTCTATAAAAAAAAGTTACTCTACAGTAACTGTGTCTTCTGTTACTGACTCCTGGCCTACAGCTCCTTACAGAACAGAGCTCTTAAAGCACAAGGCACGGAGAAGGGGTCACCGTCACTCAGGGGACGCCAGCCCAATGCCCCTGCAGAGGCCAAGGGCTGCATAATTACACGTATAGTGAGTGATTGCATCAGGCCTCAGTGGTGTTTGCTCTTCCTGCTACATTCATAAAGACCGTCACATCACTTTTTCCTCCTCCTGGATCCCTGGTTGATCCCTGAAATTGCATAACTTTCCTCTTTTCACTGTGCACAGCTACTGCTCCTGTCTCCCACCATCTACTTCTTTAAGATACATGATTCCTCTTCACTCGGGGCAAAGCTCCGCAGCTTGCTTTCAGCCAATCTCGCCTTCAGATTTGACTGTAAAATCTTACCAACTTCAGGGTCAGACTAAAGAGTTCATTGCCCAGGCAACCCTCCCCCTCTTTTTTAAATATAAGCATCACATTTTCTATTCTTCAGTCACATGGTATCAGCCTGTATTTGAAAAACTCATTAATCATCCTTGCTAATGCACATGAAATGTCTAATACTGTTTCTGGGAGAGACACAGTCATTGTATTATTTCGTCTGTTGAGAATTAGCTTTTGTTGTTCTCAAAGTATTAACACTGTATGTAGGTATGCAGTCCTGGAGGAGTTGTGCCACTCGTACTAATTGGATTATTTTGAAGAGAAGGAAAATGGTTTACAGGACCGAACCCCCAATTCATATCAGTCAAATACAACAGTGGTTCAATAGGAACACAAAACATGGCTTACTTTTGCTTCCCAAATTGTCATTATATGAAGCCATGTTAACAGATAATAACATGCATTACTGTGATAAGAAGACTTACTTCTCACACAATTTTAAGCCAGCTCCAAGCAATATTGGAATGCAAATTTCAACAGCCGGTCTGTTGAACAAACGAAGTCTCCTAAGCCTGTATGTACTTATACTGCTGGCACATAGTGCCAAATGAATAAGGAGAACACCTACGTCATTAGAAAGACTTATATGTCTGAGATGTTACATCATTTAAAATTCCCCTGTCTCTTTCCCTTCTTTGTCTCCCTGGTGGGAAATTGGAAAGGAGGAGGAATGTTATACCTCTTGCTAAAGAAAAACACCAAAAAGTTTCTGAAAATTCAGCTTTGTCTACAATCTCCATTCAGGACACTTAATCTTTGAACCAGTAAAGTTTCTCAGTTTTGCTGCCACCACAGGTTCCATTAATTTTGGCAAGATAAATGAAAAGTTGTAGAAGACAATGAAATCCCAGGAAGCGAAAGGACAAGACTATTGAGAGCTAAATGGATAGGCTGCAAACGGAAACAGCCCCAAAATCACAAGTGGTATGACAGAGAAGAGCTGAGCTTTTATCCTTTCCTGGAAGGTATTGCCACATTTTCAAGTTCTCAAACCTGCTTTATCAAGGCACTGTGACATAGTGTGTTTAATGCTCTCTATGATTTACAGCAAAATAATTATTATTTACAGAGAAAAAATTTTTAGGTCATTAGTTAAATTAGACCCAGAATGCAAAGAGTTACTAATAAAAAACAGATGAAACAAAGTATTTTTTCCTTCCCTTACAGACATATTCATGTGAAAGTATCATTAAACAGAGAACCATTTTTTGCATGGCATTAAAGAAGTCACCAGAGAACTGGAGACTATACCACCAGAGAACTGGAGACTATACCACTGGAGAACTGGAGACTATACCACTCTCCTAAGTATGCGGAGAAATTTGCATTTGGGAAGTAGAAAGTGAATCGAACAGTGAGAAGGCACAAATTCACTCACATGCTTGACAGATATTTGGTATATTATGGCCTTGATCTTGAAAGGAGTTGGTCCTTACACAGTCTCTTGCAAATCTATGTTCTAATGGTCTTTATAGAAACTGATAAATCAATGAAATTTCATCACAAAGACATTTGCTTCACATATTTTGAAAAATGTATTTAGTGTTACCTGCTTAATTTATGCTTTATAACAGATCTGCATAGCTTTTCTAGTACAATTTGCTGAAGTAATTGAGTCTGAGGTTCAGGTGAAGAGATGAGGGGTACTCAGCACACAAAAACGGCAGGGAAAGGCTGGTATCTACAGTGCCAGCGGCTCATTTATCCTGGATCCAACCAGGAGCAAATTCAGTCCCTGCTAATACCTACGGCTTCCTCCAAGCTGCTTGTTGGCTCTGAGCAGGAGTAGGAGAGCGAGATTAACTCTTGGACAGTATCCCTTGCATCCGAGATCTCTGTCTCTGTGTTACATCTTTCCTCTGCATCTGAGAGTCAGTTTGAACGTGTCTGACGTGGGGTTGTAATGGAGTCTGTGGGATCACTGCTGCTACCTTCAAGGCAAGACTCTTTGATCTCATCCTGGCTTTTTCACAGACAGTCAGAATGTCGTATTTGACATTTCTATATTTTTTCATATTTCTTTGTGTTACGCGAATGCTTTATGCTCCCTGAAAACCTACTGCATTTGATTAATTGTGTTAAACAAATTCAAGAGCAGTTTAACTACACTGTAAAGTGGCTTTGCTTCTACACAAGGCTCACCTTACATATGCTCCTGGCAACCAGTATTGCTTCTTGGAGGCCATCTTTCCAACTGCTGTGTGCACAGGTAGCATCAAGTAAGAGTTAATTTGATGTTCAAGAACCAGCTGTCTCATTTAAAGCCTACTCACTTCTTTCCTTCACCCAAACCATTCTATTGGACCAGGCCATTGAACTCTAGCTAAAAGTGACCTTGATTTGCCTACTAGGCATCAGCTGCATCCTGTTAGATTTAATAAGTAAGTAATTCATTTTTTATCTTGGTCAGCTTTCTTCATTTGTTTTCCTGATTAAATTAAGGAGTAGAGATTTTCAGAAATTAATCATCCCAGTGGTTTCTATTTCACTTGTATTCTACGGCTCTAAATTAAACTTCCCAGCACTGCTTGCATATTCTGAAGTTCTTCTCTTTCATATGTCCTCCATTTCCTATGATAAGAAAATAAAGAAGGCTTTTATGCACGTGGGGCAGTAGAAGATAAGAGTCTGTTATAATGTTCAAAATTCAGATGTTCAACAGCTCACCCAACTACTCACTTGAGGCAGGACAGATACCCTGCAGCAGCTGCTGAGCTTAACCCACACATTTTGTCAGATGCTTCCTTCTTTCTAATGAAGGAAACTTCTCTGCAAAAGATCCTGGATTCATTTTTACCATGCCTAGCATTTCCATGATGAGGAGTATACTTCCTTATTCTCTTATATTTTCTACTAGCTCTTAATTATGCTAATTTTATGTTCTACTTGCATATGGAAGAACTGAAGCTAAGAGCTTCAAATGAAGCCAGGATCTGTCCCTGCATTAATACTGTTGCAGAGACTGAATTACAGCCAGAACGCTTTTTCTAGGCAGTAGATAACACTGTCTTTGGGCAAACCATGTGAGTAAAATGGTTCAGCCAGTTAACAGGTTAAATAAACCAGATTCTATTATTATTATTATTATTATTATTATTATTATTATTATTATTGATGATGTTAGGTTGCACCAATTAGAAAAATAAAATCAATGCAAAAGTTTTAAAGACAAATCTTGTACAGAAACCTTGTTTAAAAGTAAGTTCCTGTCTGATACCATCAGTTTGGGAATTGGATGACTAATGGGAAGAGTTTGGCTGTTTATGATACTACAAAATTAATGTTTGAAAGCTGGCTTTTATAGATTACTGGGTTTCTGCAAAGTCCTGTAATAGGACTTCAAATTCACTCAGAACTGAAACAATTTTCTTTTTGTCTTTGTCACTTGTTGTCCTTGCTTATGACAAGGGTCAGCATTTTTAAGTACAATGATTTGGAACTGTGTGAAGTAAGTTATTGCCTTGTTCCAGTTTGTTAATATCAGGACCTTGTAATTAAAAGTAACCTCCCAACAATGAACCAAGGGCTCCGTGGCTCCTTGGCATGCTGGGTGGTTTGTTGCTGTGTTGTTAAAACATTTTAATGTTCCTGATGGAACAGCATAGCTATCCAGGAAGAAAATAGCCAAGTTGGCTAAATACCTTGCTGTTACACACTCGTGTCACACACTAGGGAAAAGGTTAACGTGGAACATGATAATTCCTGGTGCACTGGCCGCCGAGAGAGGGACGATGGATTTTGGGGAACTGGTGGCATTCATCAGTAGGGCTCTGACTTTCCAGCTTGTAAAGCAGTTGAGTGAGTTAAGTATGTTACTCAAAACCTGATCGACAGCACAAAGTATGAGTAGCATGTGGAGGAGCTAGGAAAAAAAAAAAGATCAAAACCAGCATGCTTTTAAGGAACAAATTATTTATTTATGATTTATGTATTACAGTCATTAGGATTGTTAAAATCCAGGAATCCCTTCTTAATGGTACAAGAAGCAAGTACGACCATCATTTAAATATTCAGGCAATAGTCCAGAAACCTAACTTGCATATCTGCCTATATGTCCTCTTGCCAAAAGTGCTCCCCTTTCTCATTCTCTCCTGGAAACCCATCCTTCCTGTTTGTTACTTCACCCATCTTTCAACACCCATGTCTGCGGGGCTGGAGGCACCCAGCTCTCAGCAGCCTCCGGCAGGACTAGGTTTTCAAACAGACACAGCATCACCTGGGCAGGAGATTAAAATCAAAGCATTTCACCCAGGTTACAAATTAGTTATGGGAATTCAGGGAAATATGAGAATGTGGAAATCAAAGAATTAGTGAAAAAAGAAAGGAAGCAGGAAAATTCATGGAAGATTGCCTCAACAGGACTAGAAAATGGTGTGTCCTGCATGCAGCCTCTGATTCAGGAAGACCCTAAACTTTAGATTGTCAGAAGACAGGAAAGTAAAATAGAGGGAAACTCTTTCTGTATTCATCTTGTTTCTTGTTCCTCCTTAAGTCACTTGGAGACAAGAGAGTGGGTCAGATGGCTTTTTGGTCCAAGCTAGTGCAGCAGGTCCTACCTAACAACTTTCTCTTCAGAATGAGATTCAGAAATCTGGCTCACAATCTTGTCCTGGATGTTTCACTGTTTATTTCCAGTGTATCTGGTTTTATTTTAAATATTGACATCTCATCTGGTATCTTTTAAAATAGATATATTTCCTGTATTTTATCAGATGCACTTTAACCTCAGTGTTAGAAACTCCCTTACTCACCACCGATAGTACTGAAGAGATAATGTCCTCGATTAAGGTTTTACATAGTCTTCTTTATGAAACAGGCTTTTATTACTGAAGAATACACATAAACAGGTTTTGCTTTTATGGATGTAATCTGTTGTGTGTTTTCTGCGTGACGGCATAAGAAAGAGGGAGAGAAAAAATTGTAGGAACTTTTTCATCTTGTTGCAAAGAAATCAGACTTTCAGGGCAAAGGACAGTGGTGTTTTTTGTGTACTGACAATAGCAGTATCAAAGCAGTATCACTTCCCAGCCCTACAGAGAATATTCCTGTGCTGACTCAATTAGTACATCAGTTTATCTTAGCAGCAGCGAGGTACTCCGCTCTTGGGCTGAGGAATTAATCTTCTCAAAGGCTTTAAAATATTGTTAAAAATAAACCAGGATCACTTAAAACATCTTTTCAGGTGGTGGTTGTTAATCTGCTCTCCTCTGCATCTTGTGTCCAGGCCTAATTGCCTTGGATGACCTGGTGACGAATTGGTCTTACGAATGGTGCTGTGCTTGGATTACTTTGCAACTGCTAACCTAAATATTTGCAGGGAGGATTGCCCTTCTTACAGGGCCTGCTTTGTATTGTGTGGAGTTGTTAAGATTGAGATGCCTTAATGTAATTGATACAGCAACATGCAGACATGCCTACTTTTTATTCTTTTTTCAGTTTCTTTCTTTGTTGTTTTTCTGTGTTCTGACTATAGTAACAGATTTGGCGTGAACTGATGGTAAGTGAACTGTTATTCCATTTTTCTATAGTTTCAATTTAATTTTGAGCTACTGAAAAGTAGTGGATGAACATCCCTGAAAGCCAACTCTTTTATTTACAGAACATATACAGCATGGAAAACATGAGTGAGTATTCCTTGCGTTGTTTTATTAACATGCCTAAACTCAGATCACCAGTATGAACATATTACTCCTAGCAGTGTGTTTAGTGTCCAAGCCTTCTGAAGCCTTCTTTGCTTTGGTTGAGACTGCTGGCAGTGCCTGTAAAAAGTAATAGTAGCTTCCAGAGAGGGACTGGTCCTCTGAAAATGTAACAGATTTCCAACTAGTAGCAATCAAGGGCAGAAATTCTGCAGCCACCATGAATTTTACCAGATGCTAAACCATCATGTGATTGAAAGCCTGGTTGTCATGGGGAGCTTAAATCATTCCCATATCTGCCAGAGGGACAACACAGCAGGGCACAAGCAGTCCAGGAGTGCACTGAGGAGAACTTCCTAACATGGGTGACCGAGAGGCCAGTGAGGAAAGGCACTCTGCCGGACCTCCTTACGCTTACAAACAAGAAAGATCTGGTTGAGGTGTGAAGGCTGGGAGCAGCTTTGGCTGCAGTGACCAGTAGTGATGGAGTACAAGATCCTGAGAGGAGGAAACAGGACAAATAGCAGGATCACAGCCCTGGGCTTTAAGAGAGCAGACTTTGGCCACTTCAGGAATCTATTTGGAAGAGTCCCATGGGAGAACATCCTGGAGAGAAGAGAGCTGGTTGACTTTCAAGAATCACCTCTTCCTTGAAGCTCAAGAATGGTCCAGTCCAACAAGTGGAAAATCAAGCAAGGATGGCAGGAGGCCTGCATGGATGAGCAAGGAGCTCCTGACAGAACTCGAACATCACATGGAAGCATACAAGAGTGTATTTGGTTTACATGGCAGGGTTTTGGAAGTGGGGGGCTGCAGGGTGGCCTCTGTGAGGAGAGGCTGGGGCTGCCCCATGTCAGACACAGACGGGTCCAGCCGGCTCCACAATGCACCTGCTGAAGGGCACAGCTGAGCCCATCAGGGAAGCTGCTGGTGCCCCTGGGAAAACGTATTTAAGAAAGGGGCAAAACACTGCACAGACAGTGAGGAGTGAGGAAAAAAGTGTGAGAAACAGCCCCGTGAGCACCAAGGTCAGAGAAGAAAGAGGGGGAGGTGGTGCTCCAGGTGCCAGAGTAGACATTCCCCTGCAGCCCATGGAGAGACTATGGTGGAGCAGGTACCCACACTGCAGGCCATGGAGAGGACCACCCTGGAGCAAGTGCATATTTCCTGAAGGAACTGTGGCCCTTTGAGAGCCCACACAAGAGCAGGTTCTCCTGACAGGAACTGCGACCCATGGAGGAACCATGCTGGAGCAGGTTGATCCTGAAGAACTGAAGCCCATGGAGAGGACCCATGCTGGAAATGTTCTTGAAGGACTGCAGCCCATGGAAAGGACCCACGCTGGAGCAGGGGAGAAGTGTGAGGAGGAAGGAGCAGCACAGATGAACTGCAATGGACTGACCAGAACTGACCACAATCCCCCATTTACCTGTGTCACTTGGGCAGGGTGGGGAAGAAGAGTGGGGAATGAAGGAATGCAGCTGAGCCTGGAAAAAAGGGAGGCATGTGGGGAAGGTGTTGTTTTAATTTGTCTTTGTTTCTCACTATCCAAACCTATTTTAATTGGAATAAATTGCATTAATTTTCCCCAACTGGAATCTGTTTTGCCCATTACAGTAATTGGTAAGTTATCTCCCTGTTTTTATCTTGACCTATGAGCTTTTCCATCTTATTTTCTCCTGCTGTCCTGTAAGGAGAGGTAGTGAGAGAGTGGCTGGGTGGGCATCTGGCAGCCAGCCAAGGTCATCCCACCACCAAGAGGTAGAAGCAGGGGCAGGTGACCTGGGAGGAATGCAGAGACACGGTCCAAGCATGCAGGGATGGGATTAGGAAAGGCAAAGCCCACTGGGAACTGAATCTGGTGAGGGACATAAAGGACAACAAAGAAGGCTTCACTAAGTGTATCAGCAGTAAAAGGAAGACCAGAGAAAATGTGGGCCTACTGCTGAATGTGGCAGGGGACCTGGAGACAAAGGACACGGAGAAGGCTGAGGCAGTCAGTGCTTTCTTCACCTCGGTCTTTACTGGTAATACCAGGCTTCAGCAATCCCAGGCCCTGAGTGGGAACACATGGAGAAAGGAAGACTTATCCTCAGTAAGGATCAGTTCAGGGAACATTTAAATAAAGCTGAATGCACAAGTCCATGGGACTTGATGGGATGCATCTATGAGCACTGAGGGAGCTGGCTGCCATCATTGCAAAGCCAATCATGATGATCTTTGAAAGGTTACGGTGAGTAGGGGAGGTTTCTGAAGACTGGAAGAAAGTAAATGTCACTCCTGTCTTCAAGAAGGGCAACAAGGAGGATCTGGGCAAGTGCACGCTAATCAGCCTCAGCTCAGTCCCCAGGAAGGAGGTGGATCAAATCTTTCTGGAAGCCATTTCCAAATATATGAAGGACAAGAAAGTGATTGGGAGTAGTCAACATGGATTTATGAAGGGGAAATCATGCCTGATCAACTTTGTAGCCTTCTACAACAAAATGACCAGCTCAGTGGACAAGGGGAGAGCAGTGGATTTTAGCAAGACTTTTGACACTGTCTCTGGTAACATGCTTATACGCAAACTGATGAAGAATGGACTAGATAAGTGGATAGTCAGGTGGATTTAAAACTGGCTGAACTGCTGGCTTCTAAGACTTGTGGTCGATGGCATGAAGTCCATCTGGAAGCCAGTCACTAGTGGTGTACCTCAGATGTCAGTACTGGGGCCAATACTGTTTATCATCTTCATTAATGACCTGGATGATGGGACGGAGTGCACCCTCAGCAAGTTTGCAGAGGACACAAAACTGGAAGGAGAACCTGATACACCAACTAGAGCATCTGACATATGACGAGAGGCTGAGAGAGCTGGGAGTGTTCATCCTGGAGAAGAGAATACTCAGGGGGATCTTATTAACGTGTATAAATACCTGATGGGAGTGAAGGGGTAAAGAGGATAAAGAGGACAGAGCCAGACTCTTCTCAGTGGAATCCAGTAAAAAGACAAGAGGCAATGGGCACAAACTGAAATACAGGAAATTTCATTTAAGCAGAAGAAGAAATGTGAAGAAGAAGAAGAATATGGTGAGAGTGGTCAAACACTGGAACAGGCTGCCCAGAAAGGTTGTGGAGCCTCCATTCTTGGAGACTCCAAAAAACTCTGTTTAAAACCTGACAGGACACAGCTCTGAGCAACCTGCTCTAGCTGACCCTGCTTTGAGCAGGGGGGTTAGACTAGGTGATCTCCAGAGGTGCCTTCCAACATCAACCCTTCTGCAAGGGAGGTTGGACTGGATGATCTCTAGAGGTGCCTTCCAACCTCAACCCAACCTGCTATTCTGTGAATAGTAGGTACTCACATCTAACATATAAATCCGCTAGACACCACCCAATTGGACATTTGTTCAGTTTCTGTGCTTAGATCACAGTAAGCCAGATATTTATGTTTCTCTTGGTGGTGATTTGAAACCTCTTTGTTACAATTTCAGACAGTAAAAATTGTTTTAGCACAAGGAAGTTATTTTCCATTGCGATGTATTTGCCCTATTTCTGCTTTGACTTGTGTAGGTAACATAAGCCCCTAAATCCCACTCATTTTGGGAAAAAACGCATTCATAGTTTATAGTACAAACCTGGATACAACAGCATAGAATGGAACTAGTACAGTGCAGTATTGCACTTCTAAAAATGATGTCATTAGGCCTGGATAGTTCTGATTTCCTGGTAATTTTGAACCAGGTTATTCTGACTGGTTGATTGCTGGCCTTCTGTAGGTTCCTTTTGCTGTTTTGATTGCTTCTGTCCTAATCAACTCTTGAAATTTGCATTAAATAAATTTTTTTATACAAGTTTGCTCTGCTGATTGTACTTTATTCTGGAGATTATTCTCCATAATATTCTTCACCAAAAACTGAACACTGCATTTGTATTTTGACTACTTCATGTTTTGGATATCAGCATCTCAAATCATCAGATCAAAATGTGAAATGCTCAAAATTTAAAGGAAATTTCTGAAAAAAAAATTGAAAATGTTGTAACAGGCTTCATACACACAGAAGGTTTAAGTTACTCAAGTTTGTAAAGTACTTGGAGATTCTGAGATTGTACAATTCAGGTACAAATATAATGATCTACTGTCCCCTAAGCAGGAACCTCATCAAGACGTTTCAGTTACTGAGTTGCCAAAACTGGACTGGACTTTGCTGCTAGTCTTGCCAGAAAGTTAAGTGTCATATAGCTCTCTGAACTTCGGTCTGTCCTCTACAACAGCATTTGATATCCTAAGCATAAGCAAGGTTTCACGGGCAGGAATACCAGAAACTGCAAGAAAAGGCATTTATCACATTTGTGCCTCTGTTGTTTGTTATTTTTATTTTTCCTGGGTGATCTGAATCCTTCTCTTTGCACTTGTGAAGCACCTGGAGATCAATTTGTGCCATGTAGTATTATTTGCATTTCAGTTTCTCCTAAAATTTCAAACCACAAAGCAAGATGTGCTATTTTCTTCACTCCCCCGCCCCGCCCCAGACCATGATCAAAATCAGCATTCATACGGCAACATCCTAGATGAGCACCCTGATGAGCCATTTGAGACTAAGAAAATTACTTGGACTTAGCCTTTATGATAATCTTTACTTAAAGATTTATAGAAGCAGAGGAAAATCCCCTTAACTTTAGTGGACCTTGTATCTGACTCAGAAGGCTTAAAATGGTAAAAGTCCAGCCTTGCATGAGAAGAGTATGGCTGTGAGGACCTAGCTTCTTCCTTTTCACTGAAGGCTTTGAGTGTAAGTCAAACATTGTGGAGTTGTAGTTCTGTCTTTATACTCTCATACAGTTAATTTTCTTGGTACTGAGATTCCAGCAGAGCTTTCAGCTAAAATGAATGTAACTAATAATTGGGAATTCAATAATATCTGAATTTCAAATTATTGCATGAGACATATATGAAGCCTCATACCTCATTATAAATTATTAATTAGATTTTGAAAATTATCTTGGATATGTAAATCTATTATTAAGGAAATCTGTCGGCATTTCTACTTTTAAGAAATGAATGTAATATTGCCATTAAAAATTCTCCTTGTGATTATTCATAGAATAACTCCAAGAAATGTAAGACAGAAAATAATATCTCTTTGAATTAGTGTTCTCTTGCATTCATGATGATTGCAGTTATTCTCCACATCTTGCTACATTAATTCAGAAAAAAATGCAGTTGGAAGGTGCTATTTCTTCTGGGGAGGAAAAGAGAAGATCGAATCCCATTCTAGCAGATCTTCTGTTATATATTACTTTGTGTTCTGTATAGGGATATGTAGGAGGGAGCTGTACAGGTCCTTCTGACTGGAGAGCACAAAGCCAGGGGCATTCTACATTTCTGTACGTGACGCCAGGCTCTCAGGATAAATGGGGGTCTGCAGGAGAGCGTAGCTGCTCCCCCTCTACAGCAGGCAGCAAAAGCAGGGAAGCGCAGGTCCCATCTTTGTGGCAGGCGTGGGTCTATGGTTTTCCGCGCTGTGTTGTTCTGCCGCTGGCATAACTCCGCTCCCCACCTGCAGTGCCTTCTGCACACCCGCTTACTTTCCTGTGGGGCTTTGCAGCTCCCAAAGACATAATTATACCTTTGATTTCTGCCTCTTTCATTTGTTACAGTAAATGACCAGGTATGACCAGGTATGATTTTGGCATTTGGTTCTGCTGCTGACACCTGCAAATACTAGAGCCGGGTGGTAAAGTTTTGAGGTTCATTGTCATTTTCATTTTTGCGGATGTATATTTAGCATGTGCCAGTCTGGGTCATCCATTTTGTCCACGTTGTCAGGTGCAGCTTGCTCAGGGTATATTCCAGCCGATAACCAATCACAGTTTGCACAATATTTAACTAGAAGTCTTTGGTTGCAACTTTAGGTTATTTCTGCTTCGACTGCTTAATTTTACTTTCACCAGAACACTCCCCAAACCTTTGCTTTCATATGGTAAATATGTAGGAACGCTGCATATGAGACTATTCAGCACAAGATTTTAATGAAACGCGCCTGTAAATATGCTTGCTTCTGTTGTTACAGTTATTTTAAGTGTATGTTTAACTTGCTGATTTCACACACCGCTGTGCAGCCGTTTGTTATATATTAACTTAAGACTCAGTCCCACAAGGTACCGACTGCTTCTGGACCATGCTGAGTCCCTTTCCCCCCCAGCGGCATTTAAGGGCTTAGAGGGTGCTCAGCACCTCGCAGGACTGAGCCCTGCATCCGGGCAACAACAGGCTCTTTCAAAAACCAAACAGGTTTTCTGGAACAACGTTCATACTGTAACTGGGCAATATTTTGTGCAATGGATTTTCATACATTTAGATTAAATCTTACCCAGAACAACAGATCTCGTAGCTAATGGCTGCTGGAAGACATAAACATTTAGGTATGTATGGTGGTAATTAATTACATTTTACAATTATGGCTTTATTAGCTGTTCCAGTTAAGTGCAAAACCATGACGGAGACTAATATTTAATCTTCTGTGTGTCGGCTGCAGTGTGCTTTGCCCCTCTGTTAAAGTGTAGGTGGTTTCTTACAGTTGCAGATAATCTGTGCAGTTCATCTAGCAAAGCCATTTGGGCATTATTCGTCGCTGCGCTTACGCGCTGTACAGCGGGGCACTTTGCGCACTGCGACTTCAAGGGGATCCCGCTGGCAGTGGCATCGGGCGGCAGATTCCCTGGCATTACCCCAGCTTTCTGGAGCCCTTTGGGCAGAAGCCCACCCAGGCACAGAGCAGAGCCACGGGCGCTGCCTGCGTCGGTGCGTTGTCACCGATGGCGCTGGGCTGGAGCGCTGTCCTGCGCCGGGAGTCGGGCGTTTTGAAAGGTAGGCTTTGCCAAAGGGTAACCTGTTGCTTACATTTGGGGAAGCCAAGAGAAATATTTAGTGGCCAAATGTATCTTAGTGAGACCAAGATGTGGTGTAGCCTGTGCAAACTGCAGTAGTAATTATTACTCTTTCTCTGAAACTTGTTTCGGGAGAAGAGTGTGGCATTGGTCTGTGTGGTAAATTCAGGTCTATTTGGCACAGAAGTGCTGTAACATACTGTTTCTAAAAACTTACTCTGCCTGTTTAATATGCAGATGAAGACCATAATCTTCCATTGTTTGCAAGGAAAAAGACAGGACCTGAAACCTTTAAGTAATGGGGTTTAATTCCATCTACAAGCAAGGAAAATCACTTCCAAAAAGGCAGCCCCTGCCTTCCCTGTTCAATACCCTGCCATGGCAGGCAAGCAAGGAGGTGCTCTTTGATTTTGCTCCTGGTATCACCTGCAAATAGTGGCAATTAGGAACTAAAAACTAAACCTGAATTTTGCTTTCAGACTTATACTTAAGGCTGGCCAGAGGGCAAGGCACAGTTCTGTTCTAGGGGCTGTTGGAGGAATCTCACTTTAATTCAAATAAACCTGTGTGTTAATAACCGTTTCTTTTCAAAATGAGCAATCACGCTGTTGGCCTTTGCCCTCACTCCCACAAGTTAACTACCAGTTGTGCACACATTTATGCGTGGATTATCTCTTGAGATCGGTGTGATTTTTTGAAGCGTGCAATAGCAGAGAATCACATAGGTAAAATTTTTGCAAGATCACAGCTCTGGCGATGTACTGTAACTGAAATCGGGGTATGAAATCAGTACGTAAGTAGACTGAGGATTAAGCAACTTGCTGACTGCCAGTTTTCTCAGAGTAATGGCTGTCAAGCTGGCTGCTGTGCTTTTCTGGGGAATAAGCAAAAAACCCAAACAACACTGAGCTTTTAAGAGTCTTTAGTAAATTAGAGAGGTTTCTGTGTAACTTCAAGCACAATCAGCTAAGCTAGCAACCCTAAGAAGTTAAGAGTTGTTTACCCATTAAAAGAAAATGGGGAAATGGGTAGAAGTTTATGGGAACAAAAGTGGACTGCTGATGCCAGTGAAGTATTTTCCAAAACTTTCAGTGTAGGATGAAGGCACCACATGATCCCACGTAAGAATATTGCAGCAGAAAGTAGTCACAAGTACTCAATATCCTCCCTGGGAAAACAGCTCCTGGCTTAGGGGAAAAGAGGCTGGGGTTGGTTGTATGCTAATTCCCTTTCATTACTATGTGTTAGCAAAGCTGTTTAATACTTGCTGTAAAGCCTGGATTTCACTCTCCTCTCATTTAATACCAGGTTAAATCTGGAATAATAAGCTCTCAAAAGCTTAGAGGTTCCAGTAAAATGAGATTTGGCTAAAAATTACATGTTGGTTTCTACTAGTAACAGTGTTGTAGCTTTGGTGCCCTAAGCAATGAGAGAAGCAAGACTGGTGAGAAAAGTCACTATGCTCCATTAGGATATCGAATGCTTTATTAGAAGTTGCTATGTCTTACTGCAAACCTTTGGAAGGATTTCCTCCTCCAGAGAGCCTGAACTCCCTCCGTCCCCCTTTTCTTAGACTTCAGAACAATGAAAAATGTAATAGGCAATTTTGAATAATTTCCAAGTGTTTGTATGATGTATTTTGCTTACATGTTGGAAAGTCAAGACGTAGAATATTGTGCACGGAGCAGGATGGCTGTTATTTCAGTGTTTCTCAGGCAGCAGTACCTGTGACTCTGAGGGCTGAACACTGAACGGGAGCTGTTTATCAGCTGAACGAGAGCAGGATTTCTGATAAATCAAGCATCTTCTCTTGGCCTGGTATGGTGAAGTATAAAGCTGATACTACAGCCAGCTGAAATTGGCTTCTTATAAAGGCGCACCTCTGACTCTTTGGTTAAAACAGTTATTCTGGGATGTATTTTTCTGTGGCTCTTCAGGACTTTCAGAGTTAAAGCTTTCATGTAAATCTTGTCCCTGCTAGGAAAATTACCAGATGCTGACAGGGGGTGTCACCAGTGGCCCAGCTGAACATATGCTGCATATGGCTTGGCTGCAAGCGCCGGACGGGAGGCCCTGTTCCCTGCTGCTGCAGAGACTGGTGACAACAGGCTTTAAACCAACTGGTTTCAGCATGATACTAAAGGTTAGCCTCTACGCAGTGTTCGTCCTACCAGTGAGACTGAATAACTAATCAAGCATAGATTGGCCTGCCAAAATTTTCTCTGCATCAAAAAAGAGTTAGATGGCATCTTTAGTGAGTTATTTTACAAACCTTTTTTTGGAGGTATAGAGCAATCCCAATGTCCTTGCACTGGGACTATATTGCATTATTTTTGTGGTGAAGCTGGCATTGAAACTGAATCAGAGCTGGAATGTAAAGGAGACTGAAATCTCTATTTACCTTAACGATTGATTTTAATCTCTGAATTTGACCCAACAGCACTACATAAGAAATTCAATTAACCATTTTCTGGAGAAAGTATTTTCACAGAATCGTATAGGTTGGAAAAGACTCATTGAGTCCAACGGTAGTTTTCCTGCTTTTCCAGAGAACATACTTAAAAATATTTCCTGTTCGGGATGTTGTCACAGAATTTGTGTTTCTTTGTGTCTCTCTTGCGAACCCCCTACAGACACCCACCCAGTACCACCACCCGCACACCCACCTCACACCTACACATCCTGGCACTCTACAGCCTTGAAACACAACCCATGGGGAATAAGCTGAGGGCACTTCCATGTTCCCCAGCCCTTTCCAATTCACAGCACTCCTGGGCAGCTCCTGAGACAAATGGCAAGGCTGGAACCATTTCAGGAGTCCCGTTGCTTGTGGAAGGAGGAGTTTCCATTCGCCTTCCTGCGCTTTCCTCCCTGCCCTTGGATGCTTACTTCCACCTCCTGCCCTGCAACAGCTCGAGTGCAGCCGGGGGAGCTGGTTCAACTCACAGCCTGGCAGGAAAAAGCAGAAGGGAGGTCCAGCATCTCTCCCTTTAGGTGGTGGCATGCTCTTAGGCTGGCTCGAGCCATCACTTCTACCTTCGTCCGTACAGACCAGGTAGATGAAGGAGATGATGTGAACAGCAGCAGGAGGTCTATGGGGAGCAATAGCATCTCTGGGTGAGCGTGCGGTAACAGGAGAGAGCAAAGCAGCTGTTCCAGTCCTGGCACAGAAACAGAAAGTTTGTTGAATTATGTCATGAAAAGTGAGAGGTGGGAAGAGATCTGACTCAGGTATTTAGTATTGCTTAGACAAAAGACAACCCTAGGACAGAACTGGTGCAAACTGCCTCCCTTTCATACTGGAGCTGGAAACATGGCTCACATCTCCAGCTTAGTATTTTAATTATGTACCTCAGCGTGTTGAGGGAATGGCTGCTAAGGTTTTTCTTGTTAGATTTTCTTAACCTGAAGTTTAACAAGGTCTTTCTAAAAAGGACAGTGTGACTGATGGAAACGGAAGTGTCCATTTTGCTGTTTGCAATGTTTAGGCAAAGACAACTCACCAATGTAAATTCACTTTTGTAGTAAGGAAATGTGTAATCTTTCCAGTTCAGAGCTACTCTGTGCTCTTACAAGACATAAATTTTTAGTCAAATCTGCAAACTCCAGTTTAGAAGATTAATGGACCATCATCAAAATAGGCAATTCAGTCTTAAAACAGGCACTTTAGCCTGAACTCCTTTCGAAAAACTGGACTTTAGGGTTTGTCCTCTGCATGGGTAGATAATGGATTATTTTCTTGTGTGTACACTTTTTATAGCTCTCATCGCCGTAAGCGTCAAAGTGCCAGAGAAGCATTGATGGATTTGTCCTTGCAGGCCCATAGGTTATAAGGTACTACTCCTATCATCACTTATTTTACACATATGGCACTTAAGCTGAGAAAAGTATGCTGAACTGCCAAGGTCAGAGAGAAACAAAATCCAGAATCCCTCTTCCCAGCCTCAGTCATAAAGACATCTTTCCTGCCTTAGATGGGGGTTTCATTTTTTTCAGATGATTTACCATTACTTTCAGGGCTGGTAAAATCCAGAGTTGTTTAACCTCTACTTATAGGAATATGGGTGTATGAGCCATAAAGGTCTCTTGGGGCATTGGTTCCAATCCCCCTTATTTCAGACAATCATACCATTTGGTACCTTAGATATACGTAATGAATTCCATCTCAGGCTAATTAAGTTAGGTTTTCTTCCACACTGTTGTAATAGGAAGACACTTGCATGATTCCAATGTTCTGATCTTAAACAATCCTCTTCTGATTTCCCACCAAAATCTGCCTAACTTGTGCAGCTGCAATATCTTATAGAGGCAGTCAATATGTATTATTTGTATTGCTTCCTAGAAACAATTATAATATTACAAATAACATCAGGCTGCAAGAGATTTCCTTGACTATCCTGCTGATAAAAGATCTAATTCAGTATGTATGGCTGTTTTTAACAGGACCAGTAAGCTAGCCCAAAATTTATAAATTTGTATGTGTCTGATTCCATGTCCAGACAAACAAGTTTTCAAGTGAGCAGCATTGTGTGTTTTCTGCATCTTTAAAATCAGGTAACTTCTTTTCCTGCCAAAATAGGCAGTCAGTTTGCTTAAAGTTGATCATCCATGTTTTAAAAAAATACTCTTGATTTTAGTGATAAAGAAGAAGGTAGTTACTACAACAGCAGAGAAAGAGAGGGATGACTATTAGTTAAAGGCTTATCATTGCTTTGAAGTTTTCAGGCAGGCTAAATTCAGAGCACGTAGTTTATTGAAAAGGCCCAGCACGTAAACGTTGTTGTAGCACTTAGTTGGTATCCACTTTGTTCAAATTGGTTTTTCTAGCTTTTCCATTCCACAGCATTTTTGATAGAGTAAATTCAAATAAAAAGTAGAAGTTATTGACAAACCAGAGGTGGAATTAGCAAGAAGATTTCTTTTTTTTTTTTTTCTGAAAGAGAAACATGGGGGAGATGGTAATTCAATCTTCTGGCCCAAGCAATGGGCCCATGAATGTTAATTTAGTTCAGACTGTAACAAAGACAGCCAGTTTGTCATTGTAAAAAGAGACTAAACAAAGAAAAGTATTGATACTAATTGAAAAAAAAACCTGTGTGGTTCTTGAAGCACATGAATCCAGACCGCTTAGAAGCCTCCACTGATTTACAACAACAGTGGATGATGCTTCCCCCTAAATGCTACCTGTTTCTCCTTTTTTAAATCTTAGTGAGATATTCGCTGTTCTGACCTCATGAACATATCAAAAGCTGTAATTGCTCATGGCTTTTTGCCCTGGCCAGCACAGAGTTACCTAAGGTGCGCAGCTGCACTATCACCAGTTGGGTATTTCTGTTGCATCACGCTGGGCCAATTATTCTACTGAGACCTGTTATTTTATTATAATAAGCATCAGAAACAAGATGATCTTATATAACTTCGCATAATTTCTACCGATGTGGCATCATTCCTAATGAAGTCCACTACCTGCTTCACTTTTAAAACATTTCCATCTTTTCTTGTATCTGATGGACACTGTCCGTCTGCGGTGTTGATGCATCCCTCCTCCCTTCAGCACAGCTGAATGATTTAAGCGGGTGTTGGGTGCTGCTTGTGCTTCCTCCTCAAGCCCAGGGAGATGCACCATTGCTCAAAAATCATATAAACCCATGCACAGCCCCTCGCTACGGCTCCCACACAAAAATGAATGAAGTGCGCCAGCTCCTCAGCCCCCGGCCTGAGTGGTGCAAACACCCGCTGCAGGTGGTCCTCAGCCCTCAAACTCTTCAAGGCCCTTTCTCTATGTATTTATTCTTCCAGTGACTTATTTTGGCCTCCTGGTTGCATAACAAGGCACCTTCGTATCCTCAGGTAATTTTGGAAGGCCGCAGTTTTGAATAGAGAGGACAGGATGGCAGGGTAATTAAGTGGGTGGGGAAGAAGGTTGATAAAGAGCTCTTAATAGTCTCTTTTACATGCTATTATTTTGAGCAAGGGAAATAAATACACAATGGCTGTAGGGTCATCAGATGCTGCAGCGAGGGCTATGACATAGGAAGGGATGGCAGGTAGAGCAGAGAAGGAAGAGAAAGCAAATGGCTGTGGAGTTGGAAAATCCCAACTCTTTTTCTGAGATAGCACCCTTTCCTCCCAACTAGTCCATATCACTTTAATGTACATCCATCTAACAGAAAGTCTAATATAACTTTTTTCAAGAAAAAAAGACAAAGAAAAATATATATGGTATAGAAAAAAATGAATTTTTCACTAATCTCTTTTTCTTATTATTTCTGTCTACTTTACATCTCCATGGTCCTTTTCCTTCCTACATCTTACACTTTGTAAGACGCAAAATAAAGGTGGAATTTGGCCTTCCTAATTGGTAATGGGAAGTCTTCTTTATGTTTAAACACAATGATCTGTTTATTGGAAGCTGCTCTTCTGTAGTACCAGCCATCTCTTCATGTCATGCTGTCTGAATAATGCCTCTTGAGGATGGGGAGAAAGAATAGCATCGCAGTTGGACCCCGTGGGGTTATAAATAGCATTCGAGCAGCCTGAAAGGCTGAAGCCATCATTAAGTTGCATGCAGCTGTAGTGGTGTAGGTGGGTGAGTAAGAGCAACTCAGAGATGGGATAATGGTAACCTGGTACACAAGGGTCATTTTTCATTGATGGCGTCACTCCATTGGGCTATTGTGTTCTCCCTAAATTAGGTCTCTGTGTTTAACAGAGCTGAGCAAGCTCAGCAGAACAGCCTCGGCAAAGCACATTTAAAAGAAGATTAGAGGGAAAAACAGTTTGTTGAGTGTTGTGATTTAGACCAAATTGTGATAAACTTTTCTCGCTTCTGTCAGTAATTGCCTTTATCGGCAGCAAAGTAAATGCAACAGGAACTGGCCTTTCAGAAGCAGCATACCAGCTTCCTACATAAGGGCAATGGTGACTTTCACTGGGCAAATTAAGAAGTTAATACAGCAATTTAACCCAAGCTGTCCTTTGAGTGTTTTCCTTAGCAACATGATTCATTTTCTGGAATGGATTTTTTCAGTGCCAACATAACAAAGGTCCTGAATTTGGAAAATCCCTTTCAATTTAGTAGTACTAATTTGGTTGCAGATATACACAAATGGAAAAATCTTACATTAATTTCACACAGTTTATATATAAAACAGATGAAAATAATTAGCAGCCTATGGTAGCCTGAGCTTGCATACACAAACATACTACTCTTCCCTCATTTCTAAACTGAACAAATTGAGATCTTGATCCTGCTCCCATTGAAGTCGGTGGCGGAGTTGCCTTTAACTTCAACAGATATATGACTCAGCTTAGTTCCCCCTGTGGGACCTGTCAATGTGTAAAGATTCCTTGGAGGTTAATTGCTTGCAGGAGAGTCTTTGCCTGGGATGTAAAAAGAAGGTGCAAATTGCAGAACTGGAGCATTAGCTATGTACTGCAGCCTGGAAAAGACACTGTCATTTAAAGCAAAGGGATCTCTTATTTCAGTAATCCTGCATCTCAATAATTAAATTTGGTCACTCATTAATTTAGACTGTGTCTTAGAGAGTCACTTCCTTTGCCATCTTGCCCAATAGCTGTTGAAGTAGGACAAATGCTTTTATGTTTTCCTGAAATTATTGCTTTTGCCTCTTTTTTTGTACTCTTTTAAGAGTACCATTTTAAAAAAAAATCACTGGTTTAAAATAGACTTTTAGAAAGTATTTATAAAAGAACCATGAAAGAAATAATAGAGTTGTGGGAGTGGAAGAGAGGATTTCTAAACTAAGTAGAAAGAATCACTCTCATTTAGACTTTTCAGATTTAAGTGAGTGACTTTCTTATTACATAAAAGTGCGCTTTGCTAGTCTGAGAAAGCTGAGAGATGTATCACTACCTGTTAAAAGCTGGGGGGGGGGTGTTCCTTCATCATTAAAACTCTATATTCTTTCTCCCCATGTCACATTTTTTGTAATCCTTTCCCACCTGTATTACACTTGGAATAATCCTTCTCATTCCTTGTCACATGCGCATTAAACCTCTTTTAAATTACAGACTTAGAGCTTCTAAAACAAGCGCTTCATTTTTGTTGCGGTAAGTGTGATGACCATTGTCAAACCACTATTAAAAATCTCATGCATATACCAATCTGGAATTTACTCTTGGAGTTGTTCTCTTCATAAATTATTGTACTTGGTCAACCATAACATGTCATGCTGGCGCTGCCTCTCAGTTCACTGCAGCCTTTGTTACTCATCTGGAGTCAAACTATTAGCCTGTAAATAACACAGTACATAGCTCAGCTTTTCAGAAATACCTGTGAGAGTGCTATGAATTTGTTCTTATTTACACCTTTTCAAGCATGCTCAGTGGCAAATAGTATTAATCCTCTCAAGAAACAAAAAAGTTGGAAAAACAGCCAGGAATGCCCCTTCAAAAGCACCTTCTTTTAATCAGAAATTTGGATGACATTTTGATTTTTTAGTATTGTAGAAAAACCTTTATATATGAAGGACTAATTTACTGAAACTTTGGTGTGTAACTTTGACGAAACACTATGGCTTGTTTTTCTTCAAATCTTGTAAGAAACTGGAAAGCGTTCAAGTTTATAGTCAGAAGAGTGATTTGCCTTCTTTCTCATGGCAGTCCTGTTGATAAATTTTGCTTTGCATCATTTTACTAACCCATGGTGTGAAGGCACCTGAATACTACATACACTTCCCAGCCTTTAAAAAAATAATAATTCAGATTAAGAAAAGATTTGGGTAATTATTGGTCTCCAGTAGAGGAGGAAGTTAATCCTGTTCTCAGACACACTCTTTAGTGTGCTGCATCCATGCTTCGCTAAATAATACGGGGATGTGGAAGGACAGACTCTGACACAATGAAGCTGCAAGAGTTTGAAGCAGGTTTTAGCGTATTACCAGGAGAAAATCTATGACAAACAAGTCTGGAAGATCAAAACTATAGTATTCACTTTTAGAAACTTGACAAATATCTAATTGACTAAATACTGTTATCTCTGTAATTGCAATTTTCTAGGTATTTCCTTTATTAAATGTAATGACATTTAGGAATTATGACACACAATGATATTCTTACCTAATTATCCAAAGTGAGCTTTTTAGCGTGGCTTTCTAAGAAAATTAAGTTCTTGCGAGCATGTCGTTAGTCTGTCAGTACCTTCTCATGTAATTTTTAACCTTCTGATGAGCTTCAAATATATTTAAAAGAAGGGTTTAGATCTCAAACTTATCAGAATTTCTTAAGTTTCAGAAACACTGTTGGCTGGATAAAGCAGAGACCCAAATTAGTGGCTCAGTTCAGCTCAATAATTTCTTCTGCTTTGTCTTTTTGTCCAGGTGGTAGATAGAGGACACAGGAGGAACTGGGGGTTCCCTTCCCTGAGGGGGCTTGTGGATTAAAAATGATATTAAAAATTAATGTGATTGATATAGCTGGGATATTAATGGAAAGGAACGTGCAGGAACATAGGAACATAAATCCATTGAAATGCAGGTTTGAATAGTGCTGTTAGAAGTTTTTAAGCGACCAGCACAGACCCCTAGAGATACCCAGGGAGGCTGCGATACAAGTTTACAAGACCTGTTGAAAGTGTTTTTAAAGTTAACTTCTGATACACTCCTTGTCTCATATAAATGAGATAGATAGTATTTCCCTTAATGGTGCTGCTATAGTCATTCTCTTGGCCATTTCAGTGCCTTCACTGAGTCCCTCTTCAGCAACTTCCTTTTCCCATGGTCTGAAGCAAATAATTCTTATCTGCACTGACTTGAGAACTTCCCCCAGGTAGTCCCAAGCTCACACAGACCACCAGCGATGGTCCATATGGACCCTCTCCATACTGTGTCAGTGTTTCCAGTCCTAATCTCTGTTTCCCCTTTGCTTCCCATGCCGAAGACTGTAAAGCAACCACTTTACCCTCTCATTTGAGTCATTCTTCCATGGGGCATACCAAAACTAACTCCTTCCATAGGGCATACCATAAAGCTGAGGCCAGCAAGACTTGGGCTGGTGGCAGGCTGTGCCTGCTGCTGCTGACTGTCGGAGAATCCCGTGGTCCCTCCCAGAGTTATTTGCTACCTCATTTGACCTACATCCCTTAAGCCCATTTGTTTGCCTCATCCCTTAACTACACCTTGCCTTTGAGAGTATGTCTACACTGCTCTCCAGAGAAGTAATTACAGCGTGTACAGTCACACCAGTCTCAGAGGAGAGGCAGTGGGGCTGATGGCCTTCGTTACTTCTTTAAGGTGTCCGTTCTGCCGTGCACTCTGTGTTGTCCCATTTTCATTTTGTGTCTTACCTGAGGTACATTACAACAGTTTTAGTTATGTCTACAGCTCCAGTCCAAGTGTAGAAATATTTTTAGACAATAAACTATTTGCACAAGGACTACCAGTTGTTATGGGTCTTTGTCAGGAGTCATGACATGGACCTGTAGGACATCGTCTCACAAAATTCTCCTTGTGGTCTATGAACACTGTTCAGATTGTGCATAAAATGCTGTTCCTGCTGTTAACTCTGAGTAACAGTGACAAACCAAAAACTTGTCCAGATTTGGGACTGAAAGACAGCCTGGGAGCCAAGCGTGAGTATCTGAAGGAGCTTGCTGATGGCAAGAACTTCTTTTCTAGCATTTATGTCTTTAAGCTTAATAAAGCAAACCACGCTTAGGAAAATATGCTGATTTGTTCTCCAGTAAGAAATTTGTGTTTGGCACCACAAACGCAATGGGGCCCCAGTCCAATTTAAATATGAAATGAAATGTATTTCTATGTTGCGGATTGTTTAGTTATAAAATATACAACTAGCTACTAAATATACTTTGCTGGGGTGAAAAAGTGACAGATGATCTGAGGCTTTTTTCAATTACTTGGGTCTTACTAGGAGGATCATTTATATCGTGTAAGGAGGTGGGCTATTTAACCTGCAGATTACAGCTGGGAAAATAAACCCGTGTTTGAGAAGGGTGAGAACTGGTGCGTGTGTTGGCCAGGAGGCCGTGCTACACGGCAGAGCCCGCGCAAGGCCTGTGCCCGTGACAAAAAACAAGTGTGAGCAGAGCACACGCCCCTAGAAAGGCGAAGTGAGCAGCGAGGCTGGGAAGCACGCGTGGCACGCCGGAGGTACTAAACACGGCCATCCTTGTGTGGCCGGGTGCTTTCTACCGGGGCATCGCCGCCGCAGCGGGCAAAGGGAAGGGAGGCTCCCTCCAGCAAGCGGCAGCGCTGGAGACCCGGCGGGAGTCACGTCGGGGCGGCCGGAGCGGAGCAGACCCTTCGCGGGGGTAGGACCGAGGCCGAGGGCCGCCGGCAGCCTCGGCGCGGGGCGGCCGGCGGGGCCGGGGGTTCCCGGGCAGCCCCGCCCCGCCCCGCCCCGCCCCGCCGGGCCACCGCCCCCGGCCGGCGCTGCCCCTGAGCGCGGCGCTCCTCGCCCGCCCGCCCCTCCCTCCGCCCCGCTGCGGCCGCCGCTGCCATAGCGATGCGGGAGCGGGCGGCGGCGGGGACGGGCGGCGGCGGCGGCGGCGGCGGGGTCCCGGTCCCGGTCCCGGTCCCGGTCCCGGTCGCGGTCGCGGTCCCCCGGCTCCCCCCAGGTAAGGGCGCTGCTCCGCGAGTCGCCTCCCGGCAGCGGCGGCAGCATCGCGGGAAGTTGTTGTAGACTCCGCGCTGCGAGCGGATCTTTTTCATTTCATTTCATTTCGTTGTATTTGTTCTCCTGCCTCTCTCCCGCTCCCTTTCTGCCTGCTCAGGTGCAGTTTCTCCCAAAGCCGCTTTCTCTGGGAACTTCCCTGCCGAAAGCAGCGTCTTGTTCTCATTGTTCTTATATGGGTTTTTTTTCCGCGTGGAAATTTGCGAGCGGTACAAGAGTAGAAGGGCAGGCCGAGGTTTCGGTGCTCGGCGGGCTTTTGTCCGGCCCTGGGTGCCGCGGCGGCAGGCTCGGCTCGGCTCGGCTCGGCTCGGCTCGGCTCGGCTCGGCTCGGCTCGGCTCTGCCCTGCCTTGCAGCCCGGCAGGCTCCCGCCGCGACCCTGTGAATGAGGGGGATTAAAAACAGCGGCGAGGGAGATTTCAGGCGTCTCGCTGAAACACAAGAAAATCCTTTCATCCCCGGAGGGACAGAGGCTGGCAAAACTCCTTCTGACGTGCACTCAGGACGGAGCAGCCTTCAAACCAGTGGAGACGAGCACCAAACTCCCGCGCTTGGCGAGGTGGTTGGGGTTTGCCTGTGCGGGATCCGCTGCTGCTCCCCGGGCCCGCTCGCTGCACCCTTACTGCGATGAAGAGCCCCGCCGGGGTTTTGCATCCCCTGCAGGCTGCGGGGCTCTGCCGCCGGCCCCCCGCCTCGCCGGCCCCTCCGCTTGCCAGGGCCACCCCCCATCCCCGCTGGCCCTCGGAGCCCCCGTGGCCACTTGAGTGGCAAGGAGACAAAGAAGGGGCCGGGGCTACCTCTCTCCCTCAAGCACAGCTGTACGTTTTCTCTCCTCGTTTCGGGGGCGTAGGGGAGGACTCCCCTCCCCAGCCCCCCCGGCAGTGGCAGGTTTGTGAAGATCCCACTGGCCCTTGCAGAGAGAACCGTGCCATGAGCTTCATTTTTAAGTTGGTGCCAGCTTTGGACTGGGCATCCCAGTGGTTTCTGGGCACTGTGTAGCATGGTGGTGCAAGCACCTGCCTGCCCGGCAAAGACCCCCGGCCGGGGCAGGGGACGCGTGGCTGGCGGTCCCCACACAGCTTTCCCAAGCACCGAAGTGTGGTTTGGGCTGCTGGATCTCCCACACTCAGCTAAGAGGGAGATCCCTTATACAGCACAACCCAGTCACAGAGACTCCAGTCACTTCCAAATTCAAGTTTTCATCGCGCTGTCATGACAACATAGGCCAGCTTCTGGCTTTATGTACTTCTGAATCTTGTTTTCTTTGGCTAGGGAAAAATACTTCGCTGTGCACTTGATGTTAAGTCTGAGGTTTACCTGCTAGGGGACAGACAAGACAGTCGAGTGTCATGCAGCATTCCAAGAGCAGCAAGTGTAGGAAAAAATGTGTATGTTTTCCTCTTCTTTGCCTGCTGTTTGGGGATTAGGTGGCACTTGATGGACGTGCTCGGTTTTTTGGATGAAACTTCTCCTGTGTCTTGGGGCTCAGTGCTGAGCGCTGTGAGGAGCCAGACTGGTGCTGTTGTTGGGGATTCCTCTCTCTAAGCGTGTATGTGGATTATATTTAGTGTTGTAAGGTAGGTGTAGTAGTCATACTGAATTTATTAGCTTATTAAGCATTAGAGAAACAAGTACATATTGAAATTATTCTGGTCTTTTAAATTGCTAATGAATGCAATTATACTTTGAGGGAGTTATGTATGTCTTACCACCACCGCTGCAACACACCTTTGTTCAGCAAAAACGTACTCCTTCATTTCGTGCATGCCTTTATTTTCTACACTGGGGCTCAAACTTCTTTTAGTTGGGGACTTTGTAAGGAAATTTGTCTAACGGTTGCTTTTGTTTTCCTGATGCAGGCAGTGCAGCCTGAGGAGCTAAGCTCACCCAGTCGATGCGAGAGCAAGACAAACCAAGGTGTAGCAGATGAAGGAGAGGCAGCGAGGTCAGCTGGTGGAGACAGCAGTGTCGCTTTGAGCTACCCCAGCCTCCATCTCCATGCGTACGGCATCGAGAGCATGACAACGTTTCCGAATGGCTGTGGAAATGGCACCACCGTTACTTGTATAGTTATGGATAATAAAGAGCCCCAAAACCAGACAACCTGTGTCAGTCATAACGGGGGATACAGCACCAGCAACAGTCATGAGGAGGAAAGTCAAGAGGATAAGCTCAGCCCTTCCAAAATCATGCGCTTTTTCACCACCCCTCGGAAACGGGCTAATTCCAGCTCTGACAGGCCTCGTTCTCTGGTTTTGATGGGCAACTCGTCCACATGGAATGCTTTGTCTTCCATCAGAAAAATGGGATCTTTCAAGAAGTTGAAATCTTCAGTTCTCCAAGGAATTCAAACAAGGGAATGCTCAGACATCTTAAATGAGAACGGCATAGGCAAACACGGGTCAAACGGGGCAGTGGTGAGAGTTCAGACTAACAGGTATTCCTATTCGGGGCCTCTACATGATTTCCAGAACGCAGTGGATGGTTTAGCTTCTGACTGCTCTGATGCGGAGGAGAGCGACGAATCTTTCCTGAGGAATACTCATCGCTCACGCAGCATCAGGCGGGCTTATGGTGCTGGCCGCATAAACTTGCTAGACACGGATAAAGTTCAGAGTCATCACAACTGTACTAGGCCAACATCACCTGTCATCGCAGAGCCAAAGATCTGTGAAATTTTGGTGAAAGACTCTGAAAACAACAGGATCATTTATCGGAGAAGCAAAAGTTCAGATAATTTGAACTTTCTGAAAAAAAGCTCATTCAAACGGAAGTCCACCTCAAACCTCACCGACCTCAAGGTTGTAAATGACAAACAGATGCCAACAAGGACTGTGAGTGTTACTTCTGCTGACTTGGACAAAACTGGTGGGAACCCCGAGAGGAGATCCAAGCGATGGAAGAGCCCGATCAGGGCAAAGGATTTTGATCGAGTTTTGAAACTTGTCAGTAACGTTACAGATGTTGCATGGAAGAAGGATGGCCCTAAGAAGGCCGCTCCTTCTCCCAGCGAGCAGTCCCAGAGAACAAGGTCGAACAGCAGACTGCATGATGACTACTCCCGCAGGGTTTCCAGCAGCACGGATCATGACAGAAAGAGATGCACCTCCCCGGTATCTAGTCCAGACGCTTCCTTGCCAGGAACACCTTGTCTGCAAAGCCCCACAGTTGCTCAGGATAAAGAGGCTGAAATGAACGTAGCTGTTGCTGAAGACAAAAGCCTCAGGACATCATCAGGTATCCCAGACTCTGATAGCTTATCAGCCACGCTGAATGACATCAGTCCATTTCCCAATGAAGTGTTTTATTCGGACTCGGATGAACCAAAAGCTACCCAGCAGTTTACATATGAAGCTGAAAACCCTCACGTTCCGGTCAGGCCGACTACTCCAAAGCCTCAGAGTCCCACTGCAGAGAAGGTCAAGTGCAATATGAATTTCCAGTGCCCAAACCATCACAGCACGTTGTCACTGAGCTCATCGGAGAGCGAGGAGAGGGTCGAGGTACCAGGGCTGAAGCTGGGCAGGAATCCGGTTTGCTTCCAGGACTCGGTGCAAACTGTGTACTATGATGATGGAAATGAAGACAGTGGCATAAGCAGCCACTCTCAGCTGAGCCTAAATTTAGCCCCCACTGCTGAAGAGAAAAAGGAAGAGGTAAGAAAGAAAGCAAAATCCTTTAGAAGCTGTATATATATCTATCAGGTTTTGTCTTTATTAATGCAAAACAATGCAAACAATGCAAAATAACCTGAATACCAATGGCTATTGCAGCTTGTTATTGCTAAAATATGCTGACAGCAATTATATCCTTTAATATATTCTCTTTGGATGCTAACATCAAATTATTTTTTTCTTTGTGCATTAATATCAAAGAAAGTTTTGGCAGCAAAGCTATTCATGTACATTTTCAAGGGCAGCTTATTGCACCCTGCAGATATACCGCCTTGTCATGTGGTCTTGTCAGATTTTACCAGCCTAAGCAGGGTTTGGCTGTGTTTCCTTCCAAGCTGAAAGGTCTCTAAAGAGTCTGTATATTTTAAAGTAGTGTTGATTCAGTGTAAAACACTTTGCCTGTGGAAGCCTTGCAGGACATGGTAGTATCTGCAGAGCAGTGTGGCGTGAAAGATACAGTATACAGGTTTAAGCATTCAGTTGTATCCAACGTTTTCACTGTGCAACAGTGGCAATTCTGAGGGTACACTATTTGGGTATTTATTTGCCTGCAAATTTCAAACAGCAGTACTTTACATGCTGGGCTGAGTCTGTTGATACTAATGTTTTGGTGAAGACACCAGCATTTCACTGCACCTAATGCATAATTTCATACTGCCGGTAGATGGGTAGATGTGCTGCGGCACCTCCGAGGTAAGTTCACGTAATAACCCTGTGCCCTTACTTAAAGCACTGTGTGAGTTGGCACTGGAGCAGTTGCAGTGATTTGGCAGTGTTGGTGAATAGCTGTCATGCGTATCCTGCACCCGTTTGAGATGGTGTGGCTCACCTCAGCCCTGGCAATGTACAGTAACGTGGCTTTGAGCTACTCAGGGTGAGGCAGCAGAGAAATGTTTGCTACTCATTGGGAAAAATACACGGGGGCAAAAATCCCTCTGGATCTATGAATATGGAAACCATTTACAAAATAAAGCTGACGTATCTTTTAAGCCACCTCAGTTTGACTAAAAGTATCTTATACCTTAAGTATGAGATAGACAAAGGCAATTCTTGCAGCTGCACAAACTTTAGCCTTTCATGCTGTAAAGTCTTATAATGTCTGTGAAACCTTTTAAAAGCCTGGCATGGTTTTTGCAAACTAACTGTAAATGGTTACAGAGCTCGTCAATATTGTACTTCTGCTGGAGAAAAGCAAGTTTGTTTACTGTAGCGCTTGCAGCTATGGTAGGGTTGGAAAAATAAACCCAATGTGTATAAATGTTGGGGCTCTGAGGTTATTCCTCGTCTGGAGTCCCAGAGTTGCCACAGCCATCCGTCTTTTCCAAAACTCTCACTTAAGAGCGTATGCAAGGAGATGCTTTCACACTGCCAGAAGAGGCGAGAGCCCTAGTGTGGACGTACGTCAGTTGTATTTCTCGGGAATAAAATGGAAGTAGAATTAATGCTACTCATCTACCATCTAGTGGCGATCTGTGATCACGACCCAAGAGAAATTCAGCTTGTCCCTCCCCTTGGCTCCTGACAAACCAGTACAGGTTTTAAATGAATGTGTACATTGGGTGGATAAAAGTTACTGCAGTTTTAGTTTTAACACCACATTCTGTTATTATCTAGCATGCAATTTAAACTTTCTCTTTATATTATAACATATTTTAGGTTAATTGTGAGTGCCTTTTAGTGCTCACTTCAGTTGTCTAAAATGTGGAGTGTGCACTGGTGGCAGCTCTGGGTTTGTGTAGTGGGCAGGCGGCCGGTGTGGCACGGAGCCCTGCAGGAGATGAAGGACATGGTGGCCAGGGATGGACCCCTTGGCTGCTAGGGCAGCAGTGAGGGACTGTAGCCCCCTCCCTCTGCTGTGAGCACTGCCTGCAGCCCTCTGTGTATGGCACAACACGTGCAGCCACCCAAGTGGTGCAGCTCCATCCAGACCCCTCTTCTGATCCAAAAACCCAAAGTTTTTGGAGGTGGTAGCTGTGGATTGGAAGCAGGAGCTATGCAGGACAGGGTTGACTTCTGTCTTGCTATGTAAGGGGTGTAAACGCTGTCCTCTCTGTTTTCCACGTCTACTCCTCATCCCATGCACAACCCTAAAGCTGTGGCACTCAGAGTGGCTACAAAACAGGGAGAGTGGTATGGTTTCTCCCTGCCATTTCTTTGGAGGGTTTCATTGCTCATTTCCTCCTCCCTTACAGCATGCTTCTCTCAGCGTGGAGGTAGCTTGGTACCAACGATACTTATGCCAGGTTATTTTTTAATTGGAGTTTATTCAGCCTGCAGGCACTTTTATGAATGCTGCATACTCACACAATGAGGTCATTGGGGTTTGAACTTTTGACTACAATTCATTTTTAACTCTACCTTACACCTCCATGTTACAGAACTGTACCCACCCAGCAAGTTGTTCCGGTGACAGTCAAGTGCTTGGTTCATTCTCAACAATCATTTGAGATGTAAAGCTGAGACATGCAAATCCCAAATTTTTAAGACTTTGAACCTTAAATACACTGTGTTGATGGACAAATCTGCACTGTTTCCACATTTTGTGCGTCTTCTTTTCTGTATGGATTTCATGTAAAAGCCAGTATGTATTCCAGTACAGCCACTAAAATCTCTGTGGCTTGGAGACATACTTCAGTACAAAGCTTACAAGGTGCTAAGCGGTCAGGCTGAAACGTGTTCTCCTTTCAGGATGGGCTGCCATAGCTGGAAGCAAACCTAGTTTATTCCCTTACCCACTCATCTGGTAGATTAGTTGGCAAATGAAGTCTGTGGAACTTGGTCCATCTCTGTATTTTCCCAAATGTGGAAACTAAACGTTTCTACCTTGCATTTCCCTGACGCTGTAAAGCTGATTTTGCAGTATTCACACAAGGGCATCTATCCATTTACCTGAATCGATGTTTTGGGGACTTTTTTCCTATGTGAGTCAGTCCTGAGATAATGTCACTTCTGTCACTTTGTTGGTTTCACCAAAATGCAAGATTTGGACTGGAGCAGGGGAGGTGTTTGGCCTTCTTGGTTGTTGGTCCTGTGAGAGGTTGCTGCTTCCCAGGGAAGAGCTAATTAAGTGCAGCCTGGATCCACGCCTCAGCACTTCTTAAGCTACAGAGGCGTGAGTCACCAGAGCTCGTCTGTGACAGCCCATGCTTTCCCAGTCTCTGCTTTATGCCACTGTCACTTATATTCAATATGTTGCTTTTAAATAGCATCAGGAGATGATTAAGTACAAGTTTGTATTTGGACTGTTTCGCATAGCCTTTACTTTCCTGAAGAAGAGCCCCATGTGACTGTAAATAACAAAAACTTTAACCCTTTGCTTTGGACTGGCATGTGTCAGCCACTAAGGCTGCCTAACAAAACACTGTTCTGAATTTGTTACAAAAAAGGCAAATCAAGTTATTTGATGTTTCACCTAGTCTTTTATAAGGTCTTAGAGCACCTGCTATTTAAGTTGCCTTGCTGGCATCTGGCTTCACAGCACACCAAACTTTTTATTACTTAAATACCTTATCTGCGTGGCTATAAGTGAATGATAAATTATAGTGAAGAGGTAACTGCTGTAATTAGGGTTGAGTCACATTTTGTTTGCAGACTGTGTTTTAAGTGCTCTAAGACCTGTCTGTTGACTCATTTAGAGATGGACTCTAAGACCATCTGTTGACTCAACCTGTCTGTTGACTCGTGCCATGCAAAAGTCAGTGGTCCCAGCTAATCCACATCGTGCAGTCCCCCAGCGCTCAGCTGTGGGCAGAGGTGGGCTGGTCTTTCCCGTACAGGTCTCTGGGCTCTGAATATCGAGCACAGATGGCTTAGCTTGGGGGACAGTTTATGGAGGAGAAGAGGAAGAAGAGCTGTATGGGTGGGAATACGAGAGGATTCAGCTCTGTCCTCACTGTTCATCCTCCTGATTTCTTGCTTCAAAATGTGTCCTCACAGTGAAGGACCAAAGGGCGGTGGCTGGATGTGGTCACATTCAATACCCACAAGGAGCATGCAGCAGCCAGGAGCTGAAGATGAGCATCCTTGGTACCTACCGCAAGCTCCTGAGTGCTGTGGGGCTGGGCATGAGCACACCTGCTGGGAGTTGGCTGGTTTCAGCTCTCTGAACTCCTCTTTTTGGATTTATTCACCTCCGGTTCATCCACATGCCATTTAGAGTGTGGCTTAATCAGCTTAATCTGTATAACTGAAAATGTGCTAAACTGTGAAGGATGCTTAGATAGAGTAAATAAAGGTGGGAACTTTTTAAACTAGGTTTACTCCTATGGGGCGTGTAATTTGGAGTGAGGACCCAGACTCCAGTGCCACTCTGGTCTTGCTGGCCACAGGGCCTGGGGACAGAGCAGCAGAGCACTGTAACAGGCTCTCAACAGCATCTCTGATGGCAAACTGAGGTTTCAATTAGACCGAGTGGCACTGGATTTACACTAAACTCTCTGCACGAGTCAGGATAGGTTCACACAATGTCTCCACCCTTCACAGTTGCTCAAAAAGCGACTTCCAAGAGCGCTTGCCCAGAGCTAAACCAGAAACCACTGTGCATTGCTACAAACCCAAACTGCAGAACCGATCATTGAAATGATGCAGAAGGGAGCCCTCAAAGGACACGTGTATCCTCCCGTCGCAGCAAAAACTCTTCCAACTCACTGCAGCAGAGCTGTCTGCCATGCAGTACAGCCTGTAATCATTTGTTGCTGTATCCTCTACAAGAAGAAAAACAAGGCAGTGGTGACAGTAATCTGAATTCTGGATCAGGTTTTAGCCCGAGTAACTGCAGTGCTGAATAAAATTGGCCATTCCTGAAAACTGGTAGAGTAATCCAGCGGTTATTGTCATCCCTGCGAAAGGGTCTGTGGATGCTGAAAGGGGGAGCTGAAATGGACTCCACTGCAGTTAGGCTCGGGCAAGCTGCTCCCTTTCCATATTGCACACGTGCTCCTCTGCCTTTCCAGATATTTGTCTGATATTTGAGTCTGCTGTAGCTCTCCTCTGATACCTCAGTAATACCCAGGTACTGCTCACCCTGGGATCAGGAGTAATTGTACCCCAGAGAGTGGAACGGCACTTCTGGCCATGTAATTTGGTTTTTACATCGAGCATGGTGTTGACTTGTCAGCGTTGAAAATCCGTCTTGATGCTAGGAGGTTGCGATGGCCAAATTGAGCACAGGCAGCTGCAGAGTTTCCTCTGAGCCACCTGCGTTTCCCCTTTCTGGCATCCGGAGGCTGCTGTGCTGCTGGTGGTACCGGGATGCTGAGCGGGATGCTGTGGCAGGGTGGGAGACCGGCCAAGCGCTGAGGAGACCAAGCACAGCAGCCTCGACTCTTCAAGCTCCGAGCTCAACCACAGCAGCCTCGCCCTTACTCCAGGCTCTCGGAAGTAATACTTTGCAGACGTAGAGTTATCCAAGGCAGCTCCACCCCACGCAAGCTGGACTGTTTGTGAGCGCTGCTGGGACCTGCTGGTGGTTGGGCTCGGGCTTGGGCAGGGATGATGAGGCTTTGCTCTGGAAGGGTGGAGGTGGTGGGGGAACCAGAGGACCTCTGCCTGGAGAGACGCTGAAGAGACGCGAAGGCCTATGGCTTTTTATGTTTTGCTTTGTTAGCATAAAGTTCTGCTTTCAACCTATAGTTACCATCTTGCTTTTGAGGTTTGCCGGTGGATGTTACAAAGACAGCCTGGAAAAAGTTGCTTGTTTTGCCAAATAAAAGGAAAATGGATTTTTTTAGTCCTGTTACTTGATCTGGGGTGTTCTGAGTCAATTTAGAAATTACTTAGAGATTTATTTAGGAATTATTAATGCCTATACATCTTCTAAAAAGAGGCGGAGGATATGAATACTCCTTTACTATACACTACATGCTTGCTGTTCCTGTTCAGGTACTGAAGTAAAGAAGGGACAGCATTAGAGCATCACCCAGCCATCCCCAAGTATCAGTCACCGGAAAACTAGCAGAAACTGTTTTCTGGTTTTAGCACGCTTGCATTTTTGTATGACTGATGAGATTATTTCTGCAAAGCAAATACATTTCCCTGCAAACTCCCCTATGCCAGTCGGAAATGTTAGATGATTTGGTTTTGGAAATGAGTTAGAGGAGAGGATGAAGGAAATCCTTGAGGCTGAACAACAGATTTGAGAGTCATGAGATCTGCTTGTCATTTCCAGTTCAGCCCTATGCTTCCTTACTTAATGACTTACATGACTTAACTGCTTTTTGTCTGCTCCTTATCTGTGAAATGTGGATATTACGAAGGTGAACTTGCTAATCTTGGTAAAGCATGTTGCTGAGAGAGAAGGCATTATGCTTGTTGATTACAATGAGCAGGCTTTCAAGGATCAGGTTAAATGAAGCAAACCTGCATTAAAAATGCCTTAGAAATACATGTTCAAATTTTGTTTGTGGTTCTATCTATCTAGCCTGATCTTTTAATGCGGTTTTATAGGTGTATTTCTTAGTTAAAACACCACAATTGCTTTGGCGTCAACAAATCCCGAGAGTAGAATTACATAATTTTTTTCTGTTTTTTAAAACTTCCAAAATGAGTGTTTTACCACAGTAGTTTGTGTTGCTAATAGGGATCAGTGTTACCATATTACAAGGCACAGTAATGTTATTTTACTTTATGATAATGCATAGTTTTTCCTATGGCACAGGAATGTAAAGAAAAAGGATATAGCGCAATTTGCGTTTAATTAGAAAGGAATAGATGAAAATTTTCTTCCTGTAAGTGAATTGGACTGGTTTAATAATTCTAGTTAGTTTGTGATAGAAGATGCAAACATGGACTGAATGGGTGCTTTCTTCTACAGTAAAAGCAATCATTTCCATGGTAACTATTGCTGTGATGGTATCACTGTTGGAAATTGTCAGCCTGTTGGATCAACAGGGAATCACTGGGCTCTCATAACACTTCAGGATCTTTTTATAAAATCTGGAAAGAAAGCAATAAATATATTTTCTCTGGGAGGCTGTATTGTATCTGGAGTCTCATAATCTCTGTGTCTGTCACAACAGTTTTGCAAATAAAAATATTGATCAAGTCCATGAAACATGAAACAAGCTTTTGACCTCAGTTAGTGGTGATGATAAATGAACTTCACCTAATGCTCCCCCACTGCTATTTAGCAACAAGAAAAAGTGCAAAGGTTGCCTTTTATCATGTACCTGGGTGGAGACACGTTGTCTGGACTTTTACTCTGTTAAGTGAAGGTGATAAAATAATTTATGACCACTAGATCACGATCACTTGGTCCTTTATAGTTTTGCTAGCTTATATCAAATGAATTATAATATTACTACTGAATTCCTAGCATTTGGCTGTTAATGTGTTACACAGAAATATCAGCTAATTAATAGTAACCAATTACAATACTGGCATATAGCTGTCATTGCTAGCATAAGAAGTTTGTACATTTTTATATAGACTCCTAAACGCACACAGAAATTTGTACTCATGCGATCAAAGCACAGAGATATCTACATGAAATAGCACAAATGCTGTAATTTTTCCCAATAAATACTCCAGTTTCTGCTTTTAAGCCTTGTCATTTACAAAGAACATGACTGATTATCCATCACAAGTTTTCACTGAAAATGTGTAGCAATTGTGTTCTGATACTTGCTCAGCCTACTCGGGTTTTCTTTGTAATTTATTCTCAGCCAGAATTATTATCTGTTTCATGTAGCACACCTTTTTATAAATTGCATTTGGGAATGAATATGCATTTCTTGCAAAGACATGATTAGCTTTTGATTACCTCCTTTCTCTGGACTAGAAAAAGGCAGCTGTAGTTAGCAAGGCTGCATTTCAGCCAGGCAGCTCAAAAATAGAGGCACCAAACCAAGAAGCAATGCAACTTATTGTGGAGCTAAATTTAAAAAAAAGGCAGAAGGGGGGCAGTTGCTTTAGTGAAAAACAGCTATGAAATACCCTTGGGCATCGGCTCCCGTGGGGGTTCATGGGCGGCAGCAGCAGCCTGTCTGTGTGGCCCTGTGGCACAGCTGCTGCTTTGGCAGAGGGAAGGGAGGAGGAGGCTCTTTCCCCTGGAGCCCAGCGAGGCTGGAGGTCCTTGTCCAGGAGGTGACTTCCCAGCAGATCGTCAGGTAGAGAAAAAAACTTTCGGGAGATTTAAGTGTCCCCTTTTACTGCCATGCTTGTCTATATGTATACATTATGAAGCGTTAATTGTATCAGTACATTTAGAACATAAAAATAAAATTTAAAAAATCCAAATAGGTAATGGTAGGGGTAGAAATGCTGATGAGTGGGCAGGGAGCCTCAGCAATGTACACAGGCATCAACAAGTTGATAGAGCGGTGACTTTATTTTCATTAAGGAGTTTATTGGCATAAACACATTAACAAAAAATCACCCAGGGCTTGTTTTTCCTTTGCCATCATGATGGCAGCTGCATGTCAGCCCTCACAAGCGTACCGACAGCAGGAAGCTGACCAGCAGCGGGCTGCGTTGGGTCAGACTTATAGTTTGGGCTTTTTCTGCAGTGGAGAGTGTGGTCAGGTATAGAATGAAGGGTTATTCGTGGTTGGTGTAACTGTGCCAGCAAAAGTCCTGCCATGCAATTTCAGGTACTGACATTTTTTGCCAACTTCTGGTAAAAGTTGTATCCATATAAGCAATGCTTTATCAGTACTGTACAGATCGGATCTCATGCTGCTTGGGCAGTGCTCCCTCTGAAGACAATTTTGGGTGCTGAATTTATCAAATATACACTGTAGTCTGAGTAAGAGTTGCAGAACCTGGCTCTTAAGGCTAAGCTAAGATTTCAGTGGTTAAACACCTGATGCTGATGGTGCTTACATTCGTATTAATGAGTAACAGGGAATGCCAACAGCAGTTATGTGCCATTAAATGCAACAGGGTTGTATCAGTGCCAGGTCGAGGTAAGTGAGATCATGATCAAGTCCTTGAAGTTGCTGTGCCTGGATTGGGAAATCAGTCTGGGCCCAGGCAAAGGACAGATTTGGTCTGGCTGGGCTCAGACTCCGCGGGGTAGTTGTCTACCTGGGAGCAGCCTGGGGAAGCTCCCGCCGTAGCCTGGTCGGGGCAGTCAGGGGGCCCTGGGGAGCATGCCCTAAACAGCACACCTGAAAGTGGCACCTAGAGCTGAGCCAAGTAACCTAAAAATAGCTGTCAAGTGCAATGAGGGGCAGGTATCCAAGACAGCTGTGCACAGCTGGCAAGCACCTTGCGGGGAAGCTGCGTCTTGCTGGAGTGGGAGATGGGGACCAAGCAGGGTTCTCCACAGCATTGGGGAACATGGTTGTAGTGCCATCTACATCCACCTGCAATCAGATTTGGCACCTGATTCCTGCCCGAAGTGCTCTGTAGGCTTGTCTGACACTCTTGTTTGGAGGCTCAACTCGATTGCCTGAACATAAGCACCCAGCGCTGCTGGAGGTGCTCTGGCTGGTTCCCCCTCGTTTCCAGGGGCTGCTTCTGGATGGCCCACGCTTCCCGTAGGTCCTGTGTCATATTTGCATGATGCATGGTACATGGTGATATTTTAGATCCCTTAGGACATTTGAAATGGCCCTGGGTGCCTATGTTCAGGAAACAAAATCTTACCCCAGATTTCTACAGGCTACGATGACAGCTTTAACATCTGGCTAACATACAGACACCTCCATTGCACACGTCAAAATTTAGATGTGGGGATCTGGAGCTGAATCCCACCCTGAGAGTGACATATTACATGGGAACAATAGCAAATAAAAGTGTAGGCTGGATCGAAGTAAATGTTTATTTTAAATGGTTGTATTCGTAGATATACTGCTGTCAGGAAAAAGGAAATGATTGAAATATAATGCTGTTGTAGAAATTTAGCTGTCCAGATAAAATTAATTCATTTGCATCAGTATAAATAAGTAGTGCTGTTTGTGTTTGCAGTCTCAGAAGAAACCTAACCTAGGATGCAGCCAAGAAGACAAGATGAATAATCTTGATTGCTAGCATTGGCGATCCTGTGCTGTTGCTAGACTAGCAGGTGTGAATTTCAGAAAATCCAGGGTGGATTCAGCTTAGACCTTTACTTCTCAGAAATCTTGAAATTCCTTGAAATTTTTGACCAACACTTATAATGTGCGAGTCAGTGCATGACATTTTGATTTTCACCCTATATGAAGTGCCGTGTATATCTCTGCTCATGTCTATATATGTTACTGATAGTAATTGTAGAACATAAACATGATTTCACTTATAAGGGATTAATCAAGAGAAGGTCTTTTGAAGTCAGTGGTGCTGCACCAGCATAAAGCCAATGACAAATGGAACAAAATTGTTTCCTCAGAATTTTTTCATTGATGTCAAGAATCACACTTATGCTTAAGTGACTGCAATACTGGAGCCTATGAGTTGTGTGCTGGATATTTTATTCCTACTAGTAAGTGGGCACTTGATCAGGTCCTGCTTGAGTAAGTCACTTAGAGGAATGTGAGGTTATCAGTCTGGTTTCCTCTGATTTTTGCTACGAGAGGATTACATTTTCTCTTTTATTAGTATTCTTCAATGCAGTTTATAGACCTAAGCCTAAAAATACACATCCTTCAGCATTGTTTATTGCACAGCAGAGATTAATCTTGCTGTCATTTGGATCACTACTGTAGGTGGAGTGCTGCAGAAGGAGAGCAGTCCTCTCTTTGCAAATGTTATTGCTCAAGATAAGGGTGTAAAAAGCAGATTAGGAGATGACATGTGACGTGTACTTCCCTCAGTCTAAAAGTACAGGATCATGGAATGAACTTCACCTGACTGGTTATGCAGAGAGTGTGCTCACTTTTGTAGCTTTTACGGACAAGACTGCAAAACAAAAACATACAATGACTCTCATGAGCTCCTTTCTCAGTCACTGCATATGTGGAGACTCTTTACCTGTGTCTGATTCTGAGGTAAGAACCTTATTTAACCTGTGATTTTGCTGCTCTGACCTCAGAGGGGCCGGTTTAAGGGACAGCTTTGCTGAAGCTGTGTCGGTGCTCCAGCCAGGGACTCACTCTCTACTGAATCGCTTATACTATTAAAACTGGTCCTGAGCTAAAATCTGCAAGGAAGCTGAAGCATGCTTGAGTGACAGGTGTGACGCCATAGAAATCAAAATTTATGCAAGTGCTCTATTTAGAATAAATTTCATGCTGTAAGTGAAATAATTGAATGTAGAGCAATGTATGACATTGATCATTTTTCATACTTTAATTGCAGTAATCATGTTAAAATGCTGACTGTTTAATAACTCTGCCTACTAGCTGAAGTGGTTTCATACAGTGAAATTTGTCTTAAGCTGTCTTTCAAATCAAAATTGAAATCTGCCCACTGGATCAGGTGGTCTTATAAAAAAGGCTCATCGGAGTTGTACTGGCCTGGTTGAAACGGTAGGTGGAGAAGAAGGTGACAAAACATAAGTCCTCTTTCGTAGGCATCATTGTAAAAGGCTGATTGTAGGCTGCCTGTTTGCTTTGAATATGCATTACCTGAAATGCCTTCATCTGGTCTGAAACAGATGAACAAAATGTAGCCAGAGGCAGACAAAATGATGCCTCTCTTTTTTGGAATGCTTCTTACTCTTTTTTGGAATACTTATTAGCTTTGAACATCGTCAGAAGTGCACTTGGGTAGTCTAAAGATATCCTAATAAAGAAGTAGGCTGATTTTTTTACAAAAAAAAGGTCAGAATTAGTTCATAATTTGTATGAGAACTTGGGACAGGGTTCACTTGCTCAGCAGTGCTTTGGAGTTTGCCATCAGGTGTCCATGCAAACTGCCACCCAGCCCAGAAACACCCATCTTCCTCTCTCTGTTTCTTTTCTTTCTTTAGAGAGGAGCGAGGAAAAGCCAAGGAAATGCTGAGAATTGGGAAATTTGAGGGAAAAGTTAATATAAATTTTTATGTGCAGTATTTTTTCTCAAAAATTGCAGGGGTTTTGCTAGCAAAGTTTACCGCAGTATTACTCCAAATGCATTGAAATCCTTAAAAATGTTCCCTCTAACAAGTATTTCAGCTGAGGTTATTTCATTTCCAAACTTGCAGTACCAGTGCAATTATGATACCTGTAGGCATTAACCTCCGTGAGCCAGATGTGCTGTTAAATAGGAGCAGCACGCTCATTTTCCAAGCTTCCTCTCTAAAAACACCAGTTTTTCCTGTATTTGTGTTAAAATGTATCTCTGGTGCTGCTCGGTCTGGCTATAACCTCCCTGAGCATGTAGAAAATTAGCTTCTCCCTTCCAAACTGGATGAGCTCACTCGCCCAGCTGGCACATGGCTGCACAATCTCTAGATCTGACCCAAGTGAGAGTGTGGGAGGGAGTGGTAGGAGGGGGTGCGCCTGCCGTTTTGGTATCGGCTTACAGTTACGTGGGATCGGCAAGCAGTCAAACTGCAGCCTTGCTGTTTATTTTCATCACTGAATAGAGGTAAAGCAGAGGAATATCATAGAATCATAGAATGGTTTGGGTTGGAAGGGACCTTTGAAGATCATCTAGTTCAGCCCCCCTGCCACGGGCAGGGACATCTTTCCCTAGATCAGGTTGCTCAGAGCCCCATCCAGCCTGACCTTGAACGCTTCCAGGGATGGGGCATCCACAGCTTCTCTGGGCAGCCTGTTCCAGTGTCTCACCACCCTTCTTGCAGAGAATTTCTTCCTTATATCTGATCTAAATCTACCCTCTCACAGTTTGAAACCATTGCCCCTTGTCCTGTCACTACAGGCCTTGGTAGAAAGTCCAGAAACACAGTGTGCTGGTTGAATTATTTTTACCGGTGTTATGTAGCATCCTACTTGTGCACAGGAACAAGTGCTGTGAGTGGCAGAGCTCTCTTCCCAAGACACAATTCAGTGAATTCAGTGTTTATGACAGGGCCTGTCTGTACTGCTGAGGTAATAGGTGAGTTTTTAGTGTTATTAGTCATGTTTGCTTAGGAGGTGCTGGTGGTTGGGTATTAACCTTACTCAGCACAAGCATCATGATGTCTTTCCTTTGCAAAGTTACTCTCTTCCTGAACTGTCAGTTGCATTTATTGTATTTGTTATGGTAATGCTTTCTTTTTAGCAATGTTAAGTTGATCTGCCATATAAAAAACTCACAAATGATTGTCAGAACATTCTGTGGCTTATTTGACTTGTTCACATTTAAAAAGGTTGTTTCTGATGACCACTGGAAGAGGTCCCCATCCCAGGATGAAGAAAAGACAGACACACAAAAGGTCACACCCAGGAGATGGGGCTCTGGAAAAAGATCTCGTCCCAGACCTCTCTCAGACTATGGCCAAATGTCGATCAGAAGTTTCTCTATACCAGAAGATGCAGTTGCGGTGGAGTCTCAGAAGACAGACTGCACGGATGGAGAAAACCAGCCAGGACTGGCTTCCGTCGGGTCTGTGATCCAAAGCAATACAGTAGGCTACCACAAAGGGCGAAAAAGAAGACCCATCTCCGTAATAGGTGGGGTCAATTTCTATGGAAGCGGTCCAGCAGAAGAGATAGAAGGTCTGCTGACACAAGTAAGATAAGAGATGTGCTCTCTGCAAACTGCAAAAGACCCTTTCACTTCCTTGTCTCTATCTTCAGCCTAGAAAATAGAATGGATGCTTCCTTCTCTTCCTTCCCTTTTGTCAAGCTGACATCGTGTACTTACAATTCTGCTTTCCTGGTCACTAATTACTTTGTCTTGTTAAAAAACAAAACAGCATGGAATAAAACTGATACTGACTTTGGGATAATCTTTTTCATATTGTAAATTAACCTTATTTCTTTCTTGGAATGGTTGTTACGTCTCATATTGGTGTATAAGAGCTGATTTGTGTGTAATACAGCTGCGTGTTTAGTCACCTTACAGGGTGTAGGGCCTGAGGAACAGAGGAGTACAAACAATATGGTAGTAACACATTATTTATTGAGAATTTCAAATTCTCCAAAAGCAGGCCTGTTCAAAAACAGTGGCATTAGCTGTGGTGTTCAAAATCTTGGTATTGGCATAGCCATGATACTTAAAACTAGTAAGGAAGTAGCTTTAGAAACTTGGTAATAAATTAAGGAATTAATGAAATAAAGAAAGAATCTAAGAAAACTGTGAATATGAAAAAATATCGCACCCTCTTTATGTACTACTAAATTGGCCTGATGGAACGAGGAAGCCTGTAAGAAAATAGTGAGTGGTTGAATTAGTAGTTGAACAGTACCTATATACTTATTTGCCATCTCTGTTGGGTTAGGTGAGACACTGAGAAATAAAAAACTTCTGAAAGATAAAAATAGCTGCATTTTTCCTGGAGGTAGTCCTGAGCGGGTAGGATGCATAGAGGAACTTACTGTTCTGGTGGTAGTGGTGGCCCCATCTTGTAGTTGGTTACAGAGCTTCAGGCTCATGGGCTTTTGTAATACTGCACTGATCAGGTGTTTTCCACTTTCCAGAAAAGCTGGAGGACTCCTACCTAAAGCAACCGTC
Organism: Mycteria americana; assembly: GCF_035582795.1. Taxonomy (NCBI): domain Eukaryota; kingdom Metazoa; phylum Chordata; class Aves; order Ciconiiformes; family Ciconiidae; genus Mycteria; species Mycteria americana. The sequence continues at coordinate 200,916,079 of NC_134365.1, forward strand.
AAGCTGATAAAGCAACAGAAAAAAGGAATAGTATTTACATCCTCAAAAAATGTGATTCCAGTAGTTACTAATGGAATTTGAACCTTCTTAATCTTTCTCATGCTACTTGATCTCCTCCTGGGAAGTTCAATGTAGTATCATTCACGGGTACGGTACTTGCCCAACTGAAATCAAATGCTGAAACAAAGGCAGGATTTTCAGTCTCCTGTGAAAAGCAATTTTTAACATGAGCATTTTTATGCTATATTACACATTTTTTCTTTAGAATTCCCTGATGAAAAAATGCATCTTGAAGCAAAACTCCAACTGAAGCCAATGAACCTTTTATCCATGCAAGGGCCATAGTTTCAAACCCTACGTAATCGGAATATTTTAAAATTAATTTTATCGCTACTTAGCTTGGAGGAAAAAAAAAGAGGAAAATTATTGTTATAAATTCTAGACCATCTTAGTCAAGAATAATAGATGGATTTCAAGGGATAGTAAGTATTGGCAACCCAAATAATCCTTGCTGTACCATGGAAGTGATTTAACACTCTCCAAGCCCTTCATTTACTGCTGAAAACAAATTGATCTCTCTACAAACCTTGCTTGCATCAGTTTAGTAATGAAGGACCATGCATCAAGGCAGCTATTTGAGTTGACTCTTCCCGTGCTCCAATGCTGCTGCGAGGGCTGGCTGGGGTTAAACGAGCACATTGCTGGATCACTGTGGTCAAGACCAAAACTATGGAGCATTCCCAACGGGGACACATTTTTAACTGAAATGATGGCCTTCCCAGGCCTGCCACTGAGCAACAGCACATCCTTGTCTGTCCGGGAAGGGATCTGGACTGAAGCCTTACAAGACAATTTTAGTCGCCCAGAAATAAATAGCTTTGTTGCTTAATCAGCCAGTTATTTGCATATAGTAATTGCCATCACTCCTATTAGCTATTTGATGCAATACATCAGACTTACTCTTTGTGGTGTTACTCAGTGATAGGATCCTGGTATATTGCTAAAAAACTGAAGAAATGAAGTTTAAAGATGAGGTTGTAGTTAAATCATATTCAATACACACAGAGGTTTTTGTGTCATATTAAGAGTCATATTAGAAAGTAAATTTGTAGCTGGAATGTATTTTTTACATGGAATGAAGCAGGAACTTCAGGACTAATGGAGCAGGAATACATGTGCTAGAAGTATTTTATGTGGGGCTTTCAAAGACCGATCTTCACCTTGCTGATTTTTTTTCTTAAAAGCTTTGAAAACCCATGGGAATATTTTGAAAGTGTAATGCTAATTCCTTCTTTGTTGTGTTTTGTTTTGGTCTGACAGCTTAGGTGTGAGAAAATGTTTCCAAACAATACTAAATCATTGGTTTCATAACAGAGTGTCAAGAGATCATAAAAAACCCAACCCTGATCTTTCAGATTACTTGACAGAAGGGCCTATGAACAGTAACAACTGAAAGATAAGAGAAGATGTAAAGACGAGTTCCTGAAGTTCATATGCTGAGGTCTGGCTGTTTAGTGTTGAATGTTTATGCCAGGTCATCCAGCCTGGCTAATGTGGAGTTGTTCAGGGGCGACATAAAATTAGACTCAATTTGCAAATAAAGCGGGCAGGTTCTCTAATCATAATTAAGCAAATAAATGATTTAACTAAAGAAAATGGCTTCTAGATAAAGTTATGAGTAAACTTAATATTACCTCTTCTTAATGAGACTCCTGGGATCTTCAGAGCAGAGGATCATTTAGACAATTGTTTTTGTCTTGTAAACTATGTTTATTTTACTTAAAAGCAATACATTTATTTGAAGAAAGCACGTGTCCCAGGAAATGAACACAACTTCCAACTATAGCATTTCTGGTCACTCTTTCGCTTTGGGTTTCCCTTCAGATGTGTGTTTACAATGCCAGCCAGCATTGTGCAGGCTGTTCTCGAAGCAGTTAGATCCCAGAGCGTTTGGGCACGGAGAATTACAAGATGAAAATTATAGAGCATGTCTGATCATAACAGAAGGCTAAGGAGTTTTTAATGTAACAGAGAACTGTGACGTGATAAAATATTTTCTGCGATGCTGGTGGATGTGGTATGCAGTGTTTAAGCAATGTCACTTCAAAGTAGGGGATTTTACTGCCCCTGTAATTACCTGGACTGTCTGAAGCAACCTTACTTCATACCTGAGTTTTGCTCAGTTGGACTTGCTGGTAGCTTTACTAATCCTGGATTTTCCTGTTTTCTCTGTAGCCTGTAACTCGGCCACCAGTTCCGGCGCACCAGGTACCCCCTTACAAAGCTGTTTCAGCCAGGTTCCGGCCGCTCACCTTTTCACAAAGTACCCCCATCGGCCTGGACCGGGTCGGACGAAGGCGGCAGATGAGAACATCTAACGGTAAGATGGGCAAGTCTTTTTAACTTTCTAGGTCTCAACTTCATACCCCAGCTTGGTGAGGAAGTAGATCATAGTGTGGAACACAAAAGGCTGTGAACCAACTCAGTGACAAAGTAGTACCCAACTAAGTTGCTTTGGTTTATGACTTTCTCATTAGTAGCTTTTCCTGCTGTGTACGTGTACAATTTGTTTTTCACATCTACTGTTTGACATTGCTATGGTTTATTCTTCTGTACCAGTTACACCCCTGTATTTTCCACTCTCTAGTCACATCCTTGCCTGAAGATAATAATAGCATATGAAGGAAGTAAGGTCTAATATGCTTGAGTTCATACGTGAACCATAGGCACACCACACATGTATTTTTAATTTTCTGTTTGCCATGCATTCAGCTTAACTACCTAGATAGGCAAGCCTTAAATAATTAAGCAGCTTGTTTCGGAGAACTGTATACAGTTGCAGTGGCTTACTCAGTGGTGAGTGTAGCCCAACCAGGGTTCTGCGACATGACGGACAGGTTCTTGGAAAAGATTGCCTTTTTGGAAGCAGTAATTTTTTCTGTAATTGTTTACTATTAGCATGCAATGCTATCTTGAGTTAATAGAAAGTCATATCTAGTATTAGTGGAACATTTCTTGGCAGGTGGGACCAGAAGAACCTGGGTTTATACCATTTGTGTTCTTTCAGACCACTGTGAGCATAATCTAAACAGTTATTCATGTTTCACTGGCAAGGGTCAGACATAAAAGCAAAATTTTCCCTTTATATTCTTCACTGTTAATAGTGAACAAAACACTACTGGGAACCTTCATGCTGCCTCTCTGTGGAGAGAATAAGTAAAGGTGTCTGCATCAGGGCTTGCCTGAAGTAGGAAAGTTAACAAGTAGCATTTTCAAGGTTTCTTTTTTAAAATTATACATATGTTTACTAGTCAGTACTTGCTTTTTATGGTTCTAAGCTAAGTTTTAGCTGCAATTATAACCAAATTCTGCTCAAAAAATCCCTCAACTACAAATTAATTTATATAAGAGCATTTTAAAACTGCATTTTCCAGTCTTCAATAGAGCATGACAGTTTTCTTCACAAGGTGCTCTCCAAGGAACAGAGTTGAGAATTTCTAACGACAGCAATGAGATACATTATATATACTATATTGGTATTCTCCTTTTAATTTATATTGTAGCAGAATGTTGGGAACTGCTTTAAATCCCATGTCTGGAGTGTGTCCTAGCTGTATGTATCTCAATATACTTAATGATCCAGATTAGACATCGAGGTAAATTCGACATCTAATGCTGCAACCCTTGCTGAGATTACGTGGTATCTCAGTCCCTGATTCCAGAAGAACCACTCACAGAATAACAGGTTTGCCCTGAGCTAGTTTCAAAAAAAGAGACTCTTTACGCATCACAGAGTAGGGATTCTTTTTTTATTTTTAGTTATCCTTTCCATTTCATGTTTGGGAACCACATGAAGTAATATTAGTTACCTAGACAACTGCCTGAGAGTAGTATCTTTCCAGGTATTTAGCTTTTGAATAACTGGTCTCCTAAACATAAGCAACAGGATGACAAATACACAAAGCAAGGTTTCTGCCACTTTTCAAGACAATGAAGCCAAAGCAATATTGATTATGCTAGATGTGACTTTTATGACTCATTACAATCAACATAGCAGTTGATCCGGAAAAGCTTCTGAAATCAAAGCCCTGAAGGCAAGTGGGGAATATCACGGACTTCGCAGTTTGAGAGCAGTTGCAAAGATCTGTTAAGTAGCTCCAGCAGAAAATAATAAAGTGACTAGTGTCACACATTCTGATCTCTTTCCTTTTTCTCTTAAATTCACAAGGCATTTCCTTGTCTTTGAACATGTGAGAGTTTTTTGTTTGCTCATGTACAGTGAAATTCAATAGCACAAAAGCCCTTTATTAAAGAAAGAAATTCTAAACCCAAGCACTGAAAACCAGTGATATCTCATTTTAGTTACTTGCTAAAGCCTAATATATTGCATGTCTACTTTTATAACAATGGGAGATAGACTTGGAGATGTAAATTTTTAGAAAAACAGCTGTTACAAGACAGTAAATCATCATACTGTAGGAGACAGCGTAACAACCAGCCAACACATGAGGGAAACTTCCCTTGACACTTATATTGGGCTTATATGACACTTATATTGGGCTTATATTGGGCTTACTAGCCCACTACCCTTGGGCTTAAAGGGTTACAAGTTTTAAATTATATTAAAGAGGTTACCTATTTATCACAGTAGAGCAATTTTTATAAGTATCTTAAACTAACCCATCTTTTTTGCATATTGTGGTGTGGGACTTGAATTTGGCTAAATTAATTGGTGAGCTCCTTTAGATAGGCTCAGCTCTGAGCATTGGTGAACTCCTTTAGATAGGCTCAGCTCTGAGCAATTTAGATGAATAAATTTAAATGTCTTTAATTCAAGTAGTATCCTGTCCTGGATGCTTGCCTACAATTTGGCTAAATTAATTGGTGAACTCCTTCAGATAGGCTCAGCTCTGAGCAGGTGGGGTGGGATTCAGCTCAAGTTTAAGTCACTAAATTTAGTCTAAATGTAGGTACCTACGTAAGAGTTAAACATTTGAACACCTGTTACAGGCAGTGGAGGTCTAGGGCTTGATTCAGTTACCTGCTGCAGGGTCCAGATATGTGTGGGATACCTGAGTACCTGCCTGCAGCTGGCAAATATGACAGAGGACCTATGGGAGACCTATTCCTTTCTTCAGTGGCAGCTGGAGGCCAGCGGGATATCCAAAATACTTAAAATGGCAGTCCATGAAGGTTAGAGTAGGAACTGCCTTTGGATGAGGTGGATTGCTCTCTCAGCTGTTTTGATTGTGACCAATACCTGCTGATTTAGATGGTTCGTTCAAATGTGGACTCTGGCATTTAGATGAATAAATTTAAATGTCTTTAATTCAAGTAGTATCCTGTCCTGGATGTTTGCCTACAATGTTAAACTACTGTCAAGCTTTTCCCAGTTCACCAAGGTTGGGTAACCAAGTAGGTTTCAGCCTGTGTAGAGCATAGCTCAGGAACTGAGGTGCAAACAAACTGGCTGTTGGGGAGAGGAGATTTTCAGGTTCTCCATCCCTATCACCGATAAAATAAACAAACGCCACCCCAAATAGGTTTTGGCCATGGAAGTGAACAAACAGAAGTTATTAGTCACTCCTCGAGAGAAAACAGTTCCCTGCTTGCTACCATCTCCTTACTACCCTGTCCTTGCTCCCCCACCCCAAAAGAGTGAGGATGTAAGTAGGACAATACGCAGGAAACGCAAATTTGGGGGTTACTACACCGAGTGCCGTATTTGTGATTACCAGGAGGTGGGTGGAATATGTCTGATGTTGCAAGCAGCTCCATGGCGGTTGCTGTATTCTGCGGCCAAAGTGCCTGAAAAGCTGAGGGAGGCAGAAAGACTCCCGAACAGGACCTGAAGGGGCATCATGAAACCCACTACCACAGGCTAAGCAGTCCCAGTGTTGCTGGGGACAGAAAAGCCTCTGGAGCGGAGGATGATGGCTATGTGATACTTTGAAAGATGGGACTCTTAACTCATGGGAAAAGGCAAAAGCTATGCTGGTGGGTAATGGGATTGTTAGATGCATAGATAGCTGGGCTGGATGATGCAGGCAGGACCTAGCAGTGTGTTGGGAGCAGCTGGTGCATCGGGTGAAGCGCCTAGGCAGTCCTAGGCACTCCGGAGGGGAGGTGGTAGCGGTGGGGCAGGTGGGTGCCAGGGAGAGTGTGATGGACAGGAGGCAAGCACCGGAGGCAAAATTGAAGCTGTCAGGTAGAAGCCAAAAGACCAGGAGCCCAATGGTAGAATTGTCCGAAGTGCTGCCAATACCACGCTCGGTGTCAGACAGAGAGGCCTTTTTACCTCCAGGCACCTTTGTGCAGAAAGTTGTATTAAAAAGAGGGAGATTTAGATTATTTATGAACCGAGGAACATTTGAAATAAAAAGATCCTTTGTTTTCTAAACCAAAACAAAAGCAGGCTGCTGGCATGGAAATCAAGAGATTATGGAGTAGTTTCTAAACGAAGCATTAGGGGGAAGCTGGCAAGGTGAAATAATACACAGTATAGGACAGCACATCCTTTACAGGCAACGTCAATGCTCAAATGAAGGGTGGGGCAGAAGCTGACAAAACTCAAGCAAGAAATAGTCAGGAACAGTTGGACAAATGTTGTTTAAAGAGGATTTAGAAAAACAGGCAACCCTGCCAGTAACAGTGAAAGTTTAAAAATAAGATGGAGAAATAAACATATTTTTAAAGAAGCTAGATGGCGTATGTCAGAAACTTGGTCGAAGGAAGATAACCTGTGGAGCATAACCAGCGTGTCACCATTGCGCAAGCTGTATAGGAATAACAGAAAAGATTGTACCAGTGAAAGAGGGTCTCTATTAAATAAAAACTAAGAGCCAAATCAGATAAACAAATTGACTGTATCATCAAGTGTCACAGGATCCGTGGACTGGAATGCCATGCCTAAATGGGGAGAAAATATTGTGACAGGATTAAGTTATGAACGACCTGAGATCACCAGGATGGTGATAGTAAATGTGACAAACCAAGGAACCCGGAGAAATTTCAAGGGCAGCAAGCACAGTCATAAAAGGAGACCTGAATTGCTGTTGTGTGGGTTAAGTGTTGTAATGGGGCACAGTGCTACGTTTTCAGGTGTACCATAAATAACTCCTCGGTGCAGCTAATCAGGAGACCTACAGAAGGGAAACAATTCCTGAACTGTTCCTGAGGTGTGTGCAGGATCACACGTAAGAGCTACTCTGTAAGGGTGGGATGTGTCTCATCTGACTCTATAGACTTCTAAGCTAAGCTAGGTGACCTTGACTGGAAGAAACTTGGGGTGCTGTTCATTGACCAAATACAGACAGTTAATGAATCTTGACCTCTGTGTCCATAACGCACTCTGAGCCAATATCCGTGCAGGGGTGAGAAGAGTAAAAAAATCCAATACAGTATGTGTTTTAATTTAGAAGAGGGAAAGTAAATGAAAGTGAGAAGTCATTTATGTAACAAAGGAATTTAAAGGAGCAGAAAAAGGTGTTAAATGCTTGCAGGCAGCACGGAGAGTGTTCAAGGACAGCTTATTAGATACTTAGAGCAAATTCATGTCACCTGTCAAAACAGAATTTGGAAACACCAGAAAAGGGTTCTGTCATTAAATACAGAGGAAAAGAATTTATCAGAAGAAGAAAAAAAAAAAGGCATCCTTCAGATTATTGAATTGTATCTGAATAGAAAAAAAAAACCCTCTAGCAATTTTGATGTAAAGCTACAGGAACACATAGAACACACAGCTAAAGATATAAAAACTATGTCCTTTTTATAAAATATGAGAACCTGGTAGACCAGACAGTTTGTAGGCCTTGTCAGTGGCTGAGAAATAAAACCTGAGCTCAAATTAGATATGGATCTTTCTCAAAATGTCAGTAAAAGTTTCAGAGTAACTAAATGAATAGTAACAAATTGCCAGAACCAAGACTTCTAAAGGGATTTAAGAATGAAATTGCTGAGCTACTGCCTCAGCATGGAATTCGTTCCTCAAAAATTGCCTCAGTACAAGGAAGAAGGCAGCAATGAGATAACCTTTATAAAGAAGTATCAGAAGGGATCCAGTGAGCAGTAGACCAGTGAGTCTGGCATAATAGTATGTAGAATATATAAAGAATGTATTCAGGACTTAGAAACTATAACAGAGAGTAACATTAACAGACTGGTAGACCCTGATGATGAAGAAGAGTCCATGTGCCCTATGTAGAGGAAAGCTGTGCCCTACGAATGGATTAGGTTTTCTGAAAAAAAAATCACTGAGGATGTGACCGAGGGGATTCAGTAGGTATGGGCTACTTGGATCTCCAAAAGGCCTCTGACAAGATCGCTTACAAACGTCTCTTAAGAGGCCTGGGATAAGAGGGAAGATCCTGCCATGCTTTAGCCAAGTGAGTAAGCACTAAGTAACGGAGAGGAGGAAAGTGGTTGGTTTTCTTAAGGAGAGAGCTCAAGAGTGGAGCCAGATCTTCAGTGTCTTCACAAATAATGTGGGAAGGGAGGTATAGAATGAAATTATAATTCTTGCTTGTGTGCTAAATTATTCACGGTAGTAAAAGCACAAGCTGCTTGAACAGAGTTGCAGAAGGATTTTGCAATACCGAGACAATGCACTGCACTTGGCAGCAGGTGAATTTGGTGTTGATAAAGGCAAGGTAGTGCACATGGAGGAACACAAGCCTGGTATGCTTGCAGAAGAATGGACTTTGAGCTGGATATTGCCATTCAGGAAGAGCTCTCGCAATCCTAACATAATTAAAGTGTCAGTTCAGTGCATAGTAACAGTCAAAACAGTAAATAAAAGGGCAGGAATTTGTAGGAAGGGAATAGAGAGCAAAACAGAAAGCCCAATTGTGCCACTGGTGTGGCGTGTGGGGGCCATCTCCCCGTTCCTTTCCACTTCAAAAAGCATTTTTTACAGGGGACGATACAGAGAAAGGCAAAAGGACAAGAAAACCTACTCAGTGTCTCTGTCTGAGGAATGATTAACGCAGCTAGGGCTCTGCAACTTGGAAAAAAGGCCAATAGGGGAATAAAAGTCTGATTGGCATAGGAAAAATGAACGGATAATAGTTATTGATTCCAATAATCTAAGAACTAAAGGGCACCAAATGAAATCATCAGATAGCAAGTTCAAAATAAAAGATAGTTTTCACCCTAGAAAATTAAACTATGAAACTAATTGCTACATGTGATATTTCAAATCCCAAAAGTTTACAGAAATTCAGAAAGTGGTTTGAAAAATTCAGTTCATTAAACACAAAGATATCACTTCTGCCCCAGGAGGGATCTGACTCTGATCTTCAGATAGCTAGAATTTGGGAAAGTACATCAGAAAAATGCCATTACATGCCTCATCTATTTTTATGTTCTTCCCTGGGCATCTGCTACCGGCTGCTGTCGCAGCAGTGGGTGGGGGGGACCTTTGGGCTGCCCCAGGGTGGAGGGTCCTACGATACCAGAGGGGTATCTAGAACTGGATTTTCTTGAGGTGGATAAACTAGCTTTTAGTGTTAGTATTTTAGTACATGGTACCCACAGCCTTTTCAGAGTGCGCTGCGCAGTGGCTAGGCCAGCTTGGCATGCCTTTGGACAGGGTCTCTGTGGACTGCCACTGCAAAGGACAGCCTGCGCCTGCTCCTGTCCCTGCCTGCTCCTGCGAGGAAACGAACCCGCCACCAGCTCGCCCCAAACGAGTGCTTTTGTGGTGGTTCCGTTCGTGGCTGCGCAGTTGCTGGATGCGCCCATGCAGAGGAGGGAGAACAGATCCCCGGCCCCGGCAGCATCCCGCGGTGGGGCTGGGTTAGTCGCCGGGCAGAAGCACACAGTCCGTTCCGTTCTGCAAAAATCAAACCAAATGACTGTTCTTCAGAGATCATTTTTAATGTATCTTCTAGAAGAGCTGTGTGGGGTTTGATCTCATTTTCCTTTGGCAGTTCAGCTGTTTTTCCCCTGCGGGTAGGGGTTTGACGCGGCAGAGAGCTTGTGCTCCGGCTGATTAAAAGCGTGAAGCCTTCACTTGCAGGTCCTAGCATCATCAGTGCTTCAGTGTCACTTCTGTTTGCTGGTTTTTTTTTTTTTTTTAAGGATTTGTGCTGAGAAAAATGTGTGGGGCTGTGTATAAATATCTTACAATATGTAGCAGCTTGTGTTTACGGTGCTATCCAACAAGTGTCCTTGCAGCAAGAAATAATAGGGAAGTTTGGGGATTCAGAAGAGAATTCCTATCAGTCTCCTGTGCAGTGCAGCACAGTCTGGATTTTTGTAGGAAGATGGCATTAATATTGCAGGGCGATGTTTGGCCTTTCCGTCTGCGTCTGAGGCAGCGCTGGGGAAACCATGTGATGTCAGTGGGTGTTGAGAGGTCGCTGCGTGCAGAAATGCCGCCGGGGTCTGCGAGCACCTCCCTGGCGGAGGCAGGCCCCAGTTAAAGGACAGGCTCAGCTGAGCAACACAGTTTGCAGCTAAAGCACGAGCCATAAACATTGTGGAGCTTTCCAAACCGTAAATGTAGTGCGGTGTACAAGCGCAGGTTGCAGCAGGCTTTGCACTCTGCTGATGGGAGCAGCTCCTGCCCTTGCTTCCAGTGCATGAACTGATCCAGCTTCACTGCAGAACGACGCAGATGGAAGGGTGGTAAATGCTGGCCCATGGTGAATGAATGAGGTTGTGCTCCGGCTGGGTCAGTCCCAGTGAAAGCTGGGCTGTTGGGGTGCTTTCCTGCTTCATTCCCTATTTTCTGGAGCAGCTGAATTAAGTTTGTAGTTTGAGCGAGAAAATGTCTCTGTCCTCCCCTCTTTCCCTGGGAGCAGTCTGCTGCAGCCTTAACGCTTCGGCTGCTTGTGCCCTAAATAATGATACAGCATTTGCCGGTGAAGCAAGAGAAGTTTTAATAGCCATGCAAAAAATACCTTCATTGTTTACTTCTACTGGAATTTTAACCGGTATAACAAAGGTAGACCGAAACTCCGAATGGTGCTGTAATACAAGGAACTCCCAGCTCCCATCCAAATAGTCTTTCCCTTTGAATTGCAGTCATTTGAATATAGATTGGAATCGCATTAAGCTGCTTTAATGAAAACCAAATGTACTCCTTGGCTTGCTGCGTTCGAGATGTTCAGGCACTTTGGGAGCGGTCTGGGTGGCGCAGGCGGCTGCAGGCACAGCGCGGCCGGGGCCAGGCAGCCAGGTTTTTGTTTCTTTTCTGGAACTTCCTCCCTAAGGGCACCCCGTGATGTCAGCGAGCCGTGAGCTCGCCGCAGCCGGGCTGAGCGCGCGCCGCTGGCAGTTCCCAGCCGGCCTCGGCCTCGGAGGCACAGCTGGGAGCCGAAGGCAGCGAACAGGCTGGTTCTCTGCACTGTCGGTAGCTCGGAGCCTTTTGTGATCCTCCGCCAGCCCGCTGGGACCGAGCATCACCTGTTTGAGGTCAAACCCTTGCTCTGGGTCGAGTCTGACGGCAGCATGGTAGCCAGGGGGGGAATGGCACGATTTTGGAGTCTGGAGAGCCTTCAGATGGGTACGTGTGAGTAGAACATGCTCTCTCTCTCTCTCTCTCTCTCTCTCTCGCTATTTTTTTGCAGTGTTTTTAGATCGAACTGATAAACTGCAGCAGTCAGGGGGCCTGATGCTGATTATGCTTATACCGTGTCATCCGCGGGAGCCTGCAGCCTTACACTGGTGACAAAGCTGCTAGGAGATCAGAATCAGTCCCAGGCTGTCTTTCAAGTTTTTCCATCCTGTTGGTGCGATCAGGAAAGCCCACCCCTACCTCTGATATTTCTGGCTGTAAACAATAGAGGAATAGATGCAGAATGCAAGCGACTGATTTTCGCTTGAGTCTAACTACGAGGACAGTGCAAGCTTGTTGATTTGGTACAGAATAATGAACAATTATCGGTCCCCAAATTGCAGTAATTTTTTATCTGGAGCCAAATGAATTAGGTTATTTTGATGTGCTGTTGTTACTGGAACAAACCAACAGGCAGTACTGATAGTGCAGTGGAGGTGTATAAAGGATCACTGGGATTAATTTTTTTTGTGTTGCTTTATAAGCTAAAAATTGATTTAATGAATTATTTATTTGCAGATTTTTTTAATAAAGAAGTTTCAGTAAGTTTCACAAGGTCTATTTTAAAAGTTTATCAGTGCTCAGATTTATGAGTCTAGGGAAAAAAAATCTTGTTGTTTTAAATAGGGATTCTACATCTTCCCTGGTTAGGCAGATATACCATTAATGTGAGTGTATATTTAAAGTGCTGGGGAATAGAAGAGAACGGTTGAATACCCATGTTCTGTTACATCAAGACTATGCCATATTTTTCCACTTTTAAAGGAAAGAAAAACCTTTGAAGTTTTTTAGTGAATCTGTGCAGTAATCAGCTTTGACCTCTCTTGCAAATTAATACCCAAATGTCCAAAGACGCTATTGATGGTATGAGTGCCCATAAGGAGGGGCTGAAGCGTTTCTCCCTGTAAGGTAAATAACGGATAGGCAACGGCGTGCATGCTAGTTGTGTAGGTGGGTGGAGTAAAGCCAGGAGTCATCTCTTTGCGATTCTCACCCATCCGGAGCCCAGAGCTCGGCAGGCAGGCGGTACCCAGGCCTGAAGCAGGGCAGAGAAGAGGCAGGGTCAGGGCTCTGCTGCTCAGCCTTGCTGCGAGGTGGAAGTGGCAGGTTCAATAACTCCGCTTAAAGGTCCCTTCCCAGGCACTCGGGAGTGAGAGAGATGCTCTGCAGGCTGCGTGGCAACTTATCTGGGGCACAGTAACCATTAGAAAAGGAGTTCAGTGCTAGCAGCCCATTCTGAGAGTTTTTTTTTTTAATTTGTTATTGGATTTTTGAGCACTGTATGATCTTCACACTCTCTAGTTATTCAGCTTGGGCCTGCCATAGGAATAAATCTTTAGGGATAAATTAACAAGGACCAGAGGGTGCACTCAAGCACTGGGCCACTGGTCACGAATACTTCGTGATTACTAGCTCATCCCCTGATCTGTTTGAACATTACAGCTGGCTTTCAAAGGCAAACCTACTCTGAAAGGGTCTAGCACCGAGCAGTGCGGACGTGAGTCAGTCAGTGCTAGTTGGTCCTGAGATCAGTCCCCAGTCCTCTTCATCTGCCAGCGCGGAGATGATCGCCAAAAGGATCTACCACCCAGTGATGTACCCCAAATGGGTTTTACAGTTTCATACAGTAACCGCAGATTGACATGCGCATAGTGACAGTCACTTACATGACGTTTCTCTTGGTTTATGTGGCCGTGTAATAAGACGAAGCCCGTCTTAGTTCTGGCCTTTATTTATTTTCAAAGCTGCCTCTTTGGTCAGAAAATGTACAATTGTCAGCCCAAGAATTTTTTGTGATTTGGGGCAATTAGAACAAGTTTTTTCTCAGGCCGTTACACCGTGCTCAGCCCAGACTCCCTTGGCCGTCCCATTGGTATCTCGGTGCTGCCAGAGCCTGCCCCAGCAGGTGGGAGCGGTGGCGGCAGCCGGCTCGGAGCAGGGGCTGCGGCGTGGGGGCTGCGGCGTGGGCTGCCCGCCCCTCTCATGGGTGGGTGGGCACGGAGGCGTTGGGTCGTGGTGCGATGTGACGGCACCCGGCCTGGGACTGACAGCGGGGGCCCGTGGGAGCCCTCTCATCTGCCGTGTGGGAAACGGCATTGAGACCTCCCTTCTGATTCAGGTCGTTTGAGATTCCCTCTGGGCAGAAAATAAATAAATAATGGTTGTAGTTCTGTTTTCTGTGCACAAAAAGGAGAATTTATCAGTTTCATCAGCTGCTAAATGAGAAAATTCCGAAGAAGAGTAAAAAGTATTTAATGGCGGAAAAGCGGTTTTCCTGAGAGCTCTGCTGCCCTCCACTTCTGCTGTGACTGCTGTACTCGTGACAACAAAGGCAACTTCTCGGCGATTCCTCTTGCATTGTTTTCTTGGGGGAATCATAGAAATGATGAAGCAAACAGCTGTTGCACCTTTGTTTTAGTTGCTGCAGATGGTGGGACTGAATCTTCAGCGTTAGTGGACGACAATGGCAGTGAGGAAGACTACAGTTACGAGGAGCTCTGCCAAGCCACTCCCAGGTACCTGCAGCCCGGAGGGGAACAGCTAGCAATTAATGAGGTAACGTCCTGGGCTTTGCATTGCTGTAACGATGGCGGGGGGGGTGTTTTCCACAGGTCTGAGGTTTCATATTAATAAAAAGTGCGATGGCAGTAGCCAGCATAGCAAAGAATCCAGCACCCGTGGTGTCCTGTCTCTGGCAGGGCCCACGAGCAGGTGCCAAGGGAAGAGCACAGTGACTAGGACTCCACTGGGAGTGTAACTCGTTAGCCTACGTAACTGCTCTGGAGTAGGACTCAAATTGTTCTCACTAATAAATCTACACACAGCTCTCTGAAAATCCAGAAATGTAGTTTTATCCTGTAACAGGAGTAATCATGGGCACTCTAGTGAGGTATTTTGCTCTTTTAGTAATTTATAAACAGTTCATTGCTTATCTTTTGTCCTTCACAACCTCATTTTCTCCCCATCTCAGCTGATAAGCGATGGCAGCATTGTCTATGCAGAAGCTCTCTGGGACCATGTGACTATGGATGATCAAGAGCTGGGCTTCAAAGCTGGAGATGTCATTAGAGTTCTAGAAGCTTCCAACAAAGACTGGTGGTGGGGAAGAAACGAGGACAAGGAAGCCTGGTTTCCAGCTAGCTTTGTCAGGGTGAGTAACTCTCTTGCTTTTGCACCATTGTCATGTGAGATTCCTAGCAGAGTGCAACAGCAGTGGTCATGGCATTACATTTAAGTGAAGGGCCTGATCCTCAGGATCTTTGTATCTGAACATCAGTGGTGTAATTCCTAATGACTTCACAAGGAAAAAAGCAATAGAGGATCACACCCCAAGATCCCTTAGCTCTTCTGACACCTTTTACTCTGGCTTCTTCCTTTGTGTGGTCCTTTTGTAACCAAAGGAATTTCTCAAGCAGAAATGAGGGCAGCAGAAAGCTCAACCAGGAGCAATCAGTGTATACGGAGAGGACGCAGCAGTTTTCATGAGGGGGTGGGGAAGGGTACGCTGCAGGGATTTCTTGGTAAAATAGGGCTTAATTTATTAACACAACATTGTGTAAGAATCTGGTTCACAGTCGGAACTCCCCAGTCAGAACTCAGCCAGATTAATGACAGCGTAACTCTCGACTGGTATGAAATTGAACTATGTTTTAGAAATTAATTCAAAGTACTTTTCGAGAGCCTGTAATGAAGCTTGGGCCACACTGTATGAAGTACTACACAAAGTGCAAGAGATGGTTCCTGCCTTTGCCCTTCCTAGATCTCCAGCCAACATGGGCGATGGGATGAAAGTCGAAGAAGGAGGTGCTGTTATCCACGTCGTACAGATGGGGAACTGCGGCAGAGGGAGACTATTTAGAAGTGTTTGAGTTGACTACTTTTGTAATTTTTACCCATACGCTGGCTTGGCCAAAATAACACATAAACTATTAGTAAGGGTCAGAAATAAGCTTAAGTCTGAAAAATACACAGGCAACACAACATGGTATCTCTCAGATACTGTGAGTAGAAAGCCATGTATTTAACCAGACAGAAATCTCAACACTATTTGAATATGCAGTGGATACAATGAGATAAATCCTGTTGTAGAACCCTCTCCATAAGGCAAGAATGGGAACATTTCTGTAGCAAGTCCTTTCTTAATTGTAAGAAGTTTGTAATGGTTTTATCACATTTTTTTGTAAAAGTTTGCTGCTTTACTCTAGTTTGCTTTGTTTGTTCTGGCTGCAGCTGCGAGTTAATCAGGAAGAAGTGCCAGAAAATTGTAGTAGTATCCAGGATGAAGAACAAGATGCAGATATTAGCAAGCATCGTCAGAAAATAGCTGAAAACAAGGATCAGATGAGAACCAACGTTATACAGGAAATTATGAACACAGAACGCGTCTATATCAAGCATCTCAAGGACATCTGTGAGGTACACGCTTTAACCTGAGGGCATTCTGCTGACCTAATGTGAACAAAACATACCATATAAGTTGAGAACCGGAGTGGTTTCTCATATCAAAATATTCCCAATTGCACTTCTGAGGCTGTCAGTCAGACCCTTCTTGTGTCCTCTTACGGCTTTCCTCTCTGCCGACTGCCACAAAGCACTGCTTCCTTTTTTTAAAAAAAAACGTTCCACTTTTGACGTGGAAAAAGTGCTTTGCTTATCTGACCGCTATTTCCATAATAATGAGAGAAGGAAGTCCAGTTTATTTAGAACTTCTTACCACTTGGTTTAGATAGAAAACTTTCAGTAACTTTAATAAAATCAGTTACAGTTCAGGGACAAAACTTTTTGAAAGTAACTTGCAAAGAGAATGTTTGCTAGGGGAGATTTTTTTTTGTTTTCTCCAACAAAGAGATTTTTGCTGGATGGTTAGAAGCTATGAAGAAGTCTTTGAAGGTGTTTTAGAACTACCTTGCTTGTTTGAACCATAAAATGTGGGGGTTTTTCTGCTTTTTGTTCAAATTTTGTTGGAGGCCCACACTTGGACAAGAAGCTTCTTAATATTTTTCACTGAAGTTTCCCTTTTCTGACATGGACTGTATTTGACTTGTATTTGTGGTTAGCATCTGGAATGGTGCTAAGCAACCTACCAAAATATTCTTTGTACCCTTAGTTTGCTAGGTCTCTCTCTGTATTTGTCATGTTGTCATCCTTTAGTCCACCACTCATCATTGGATTCTTTCATGGACAATAAAGTAGACAAGACAGCAGTGTTTTTTGATTTTTTTTTTAGATCTGGCTTTTTTATGCATTTTGAAGAAAGAAAAAAGGGAAAACAAAAAGACAAAAATTAGTTGCTAATTGGCTAATTTTAAAACATTAAATGTAGGTTTTGTCATTTAGATTCACTATTTACTTAAGCTAGTAAGCTTGACTGTGCGCCTAAAAAGGAGGAATTTCTACATGCAGTTGTGTCGCTGCCATGGTTAGCTGAGTTCTAGGACATGACTTTCATATTTTACTGACCTATTAATTCTTAAGCTGGTATTAGTAATTAATTTTCTCTAACACATATGTTCTATACCTCTTCTTTTAAATCTGACATGCCTCTGAGTTTAGTACAAGAGAGCAAACACACGTTTTGCAAGTAGAGAAGTGATGCTCCATGTTCAGCATGTGGGGTAGAGATGGTCTGTTTTCCTCGGAGTGAATATACAGGGTGGTGCAAGCAGGACATAAGGCTGAAAATATACTCAAGTAAGACTAAGCCAGAAAAGCTACTGCAGACAGGAATCCAAATTTGCAAGCTCTGCACTAGAATGAATCACTAGGGCTGGTGCAGTCAGGATCGTGAAGCTGGAGTATACCCAGAAAAACATTTTACATTCAAGAAGCGTCTGCAGTCCACATTACAAAAGCTGCACAGGAATTAGTTTTCCTTGTCGGAGTTATCCTCCTAACAGTAGTAAATGTGGTAGCTGGCATAGCCACTGCACAGCTCTCAGAGCAGATGGCTGTGGAGGAGACAGGAATATTCATAACAGTGCCAGCAATATTCAGGGTTGCTTCCTGGTAAACCTCACCAAGCAATTGCAAGGCTTTTTACAGCTGTCTGCTCCCAGAGTGATTTGGGGGAAAGCTGCCTGAAAGCAACCAAACGGAGGAGCCTGGCAAATAACCCCTATCATACCCGTTAACCTTCGCACTCCTCTGTACCCCGGCGCCGTAACTGATATGAGAGTATGAGCACAGCAGCTATTCCTGGGTAGTCAGCCCCTGCGCTGTATCCTCCTCGCCACACTCAGCTTCGTGGAACGTGTACCTGAGGATGTGCTGGCTATGGGTGGCAGCTGCTGCTGCGTTTCAGCCCTAAGAGGCCCCTGATCGTACCTTTGCTTCTTAGCTATGCGAACGCCGATGCGATCTAATGTCGGTTACTGATGGCAGAGCAGAACTTGTTCCGAGGGTGTTTTAAAATTGGAGGACTCAGTTGTGTATCTACTTAACACTGGATACAAATAAAGTGAACTGGACCCCTGTGATGTTCTTACAAGTAAAGAAAAAAAAAAACCTGGAAACGTGATTGTATTTTTACGTGTGGTCTTGCCAATGCTATTACCTCCTGCCAATACCACATGGATTTTACCAAACAGCAGCATTCTGAATGCGTTATAGTATGTTCTTCATTTTGCTTCTCTAGCTTAGACTGTGCCCTACTTACCTACTGGTTAAGGAACCAGTACTTTAGCCCTGGTAGAAATTGTCTTTATATTAGTTGTTTTAGGGTTTGTTCTTATCCACAGAGAGAAGAACTGTTATGGCACAGAGAAATTGCTATGAAAAAGCGCGGCAGCTAAAGTAGTAGCATGCATGGGCCCTTACACCGGGCTCGCCTCCAGCTTGGCAGGTAGTCCTAGCAAGGAGATGCGAATGGGCTTTACACACTCCGCAGGTTTCTGGTTCCCTGATTCATATACGGTACTGTGAGCCAGAAGTTGGACTGCAAGAATCAATGTGTAAACATTTCCAGTGCAAATCTGAAATTGCACGTCCGTGTGTGTGTGTGTGTGTGTGTGTATGGTTGGGAAACCACTCACCTGCCCGTCGATCGCAGGGGTTTTGCCAGCTCAAATGGGCTTGTCCACGGTAGAACCTGTTTTCACATCTTCAAACTAAAGAGTTTTTTTAATTTCATTTCCAGGGTTATATTCGGCAGTGTCGCAAACATACAGGAATGTTCACCGCAGTTCAGTTAAACACCATTTTTGGAAATATTGAAGATATTTACAAGTTCCAAAGGAAGTTTCTGAAGGATCTTGAGAAACAGTACAACAAAGAAGAACCTCATCTAAGTGAAATAGGGTCATGTTTTCTTCAACATGTACGTTGCAAAAGTCCATTTTATTTATGAAATTAACAAAATATGATAAGAAAATGCTAAGTTACCATGTTAGGAGGGGATTTTAGTAACACGTTCTTATCAAATACTAAACTATGTATAGATAACATTTTAGAATGTAAAATAATTTACAATTAAAGAATTATTTAAATGTTTTAGATTTCTCCTCATCTTTAGCAAGCATGTAACTTTGTACACAATTTTAAGTTTCCTTTTCAAAACTGTAATGATCACAGATGAGGTGGACTATTTGCAGTGATCTCATATTGGACGTGCAAAATATTCCTAAAGAAAATAAGGAAAGAAGGTGGGGAAAGAGTCTGTGAGTGCATGATAGGTACTTGGTAAGCCTATAGCTATCTTCCCCAAAGAAAAGTACTTCTTAAAGTGGGTTTGATTATCCTGACTCAATGGAGGCCTCTATTTCTGTGTTCTTGCAAAGAAGGTACATAGTTTTGACAGTTACAAAGTAGATTTCCGCATAGTTTCAAGGCTGATCAGGCTGGAAACAATGTAGGAAATGGATAAATTCATCTAATTAGATATAATAGATGTTAGAAAAATAGCTTTCCTCCTTTATAGACACATACTTTAGTTAAAGCTTTGACTTTTTTTTTTTTTATAGCAAGAAGGCTTTGCTATTTATTCAGAGTATTGTAACAATCATCCCAGTGCCTGCATTGAACTTTCCAAACTAATGAAGCAGGGCAAATACCGTCACTTCTTTGAGGCCTGTCGCTTGCTTCAGCAGATGATTGACATTGCCATTGATGGTTTTCTTCTCACGCCCGTTCAGAAAATCTGCAAATACCCTCTGCAGCTTGCAGAATTGCTCAAATACACCACTCAGGAGCACAGGTGAGAGAATGAAAAAAACAAATCTTATAATAGTATTAACACCTAATTACTCAAGCTTTCTGGGTGACACAACACTGAGGCTTTTGAGATCAGGAACAAAACTCCCGTTGACCACTACAGACAGGAGCTCCTTACTAGATGGGCATCTTGGAACCATCACAAATATTAACAAAAACAGTATCTTAAAATCCAGCACAGGGGACTGCCAGGATGCAAGACAGAATGAGGAATAAGTGAAAGAGGGAGAAGGAAAGGAAGAAGGTGCTGAAACAGGATGCAGGGAGGGATGTGTAAATCAGAGGGGAAAAAAGCCAGTGTGTAAAAGAAATGAAGGAGAAGGAAATCCAAAGAAAGGAGGAAGCTGCATAAATGTTGTGGACACAAGAAAAGGTAAAGAGGGCCTCAGCAAAAAACAATCTGAGCAAGTTTGGAGGTAATGTTTTTAGAAAGTTATTAGTAATAAACACTGCCTTTGTTTGCAATGAAGTTCAGATACTGGATTGTCAGCTGGGATAAATAAGAATTGAAGTTGCAGGTTATTAGCCTTTCTGGTATACCCCTGAGATGATTAAATCTTTGACTAAATTAAGATTTTATCTTTAAATGTCTGCCTTTTTACATTGTACAACTGCAAGAAAAATGTTCCATTCTGACCCCTGTACTCAGAGTCCAAATGGAGCCTGAGGCAATGCTTCCTTGGCCAAAGTCTGCACTTCTTTAACCTTGAGAAAACTCCCCTTGGAGACCACGGGATTTTTGCCAGGGGCAAAATATAGGGGATATGAAGTACTGACACTCAGGTGTGAAATGCATTCAGTTCTGTGGCTACTTGGGAAGTCCTGCAATAACAATTACTAACATGGGTATCTCTTTCACTGCCACTCATTTTAGAAAGATTATTCTGGGAGCTATTAAACCTGCAGATGAAGTGACAGCAAGGTCTTGCCACCTTCCACCCATAGTACCTGTTTTCCTCTTCTGTGGCACAGCATCCCGAGATGCCTACAAGCACAGACGGGCACCCAGTGTACAGAGATGCTCACAAACAGGCAGGCTTACACCCACACAGAGCCTTGGTAAAGCTCCAGCCAGCCGGTTTTTTTGGTAGCTTTTTGTTTTGTTTTCATAAAAAGTTTGAAGATCTGATGTGCACAGCCTGCCGTGAAAGCCACAGGTTATGCAGCAAATGTGGAATAACGTACACACCAACAGAGAAAGAAGGAACTGAGATAAGGAAGGGCAAGAGTAGCAGCGTGGATATCATGCAGTCAACCTGTGGGACATCTCCCTGACATGAGTAGGATCCTGTTATTGTTAATCTCACTTTTTGTATAAAGCGTGGCAGAAAAGAGTTTCCATAGATATACATAGAGAGAGGAGAGTAACGCGCAGATTTAGAAGGGAAGGACATCCATCAGCAGCAGCCGATGAAAATAGGAACTGAGACAGAAGCAGATAAAAAGGACAGCGATGCTGACCCCTTTGCAGGATTTATTGCTGGCTTGTGCTACTTTTCTACCTCTGGCTCCCTTTTTTACAAGAGGCGTTCTGATAAAGGAGGGAAGGCAGCTGCTCTGCTGGGACTGTAAGGCAAGAAATATGTCTCTTTCCTTCTGTCTTCTCAGACGCTCCATTTGAGGAAGGTGAAGGAATGATGGATGCTATTCAAAGGGGAACGAAAACCTGCCTACAGGTTGGGGAGATTCATAAGCATGTGGGGAGCTCAGGGAAAGAAGGAAGGGAGCACAGCAATGGAAGAAGGAGAGGAGGCTTGCATTTGACCTGGAGCAGGCAGGGGAAGGTGACCATCCTGGCTCTCACACACTTGTTCCGTGAAAACAGGCCACTTTGTCAGCATCGCCTCCTTTAATTCCTCTCTTCGGTGCCCATGTTCTTGGGTCCTTCGCTCACCCTGTTTGAGGTTGCTTTCGATATTTTTTCTGCGCACATAGCATTCTCCGTTTGTGTTCATTGACCCAGCTATTGGGAACAAGAAGGAAAAAATACAGTTGTTAAACACAATTAAAGGAGTGCCCTTCCCAATAAAATCCCACTAAAATCTTGCTTAAAAACAAATTCCTTCGGTGAAATGTAGGTATCACTGAGGTCAATGGGAATTCTACCATTGTTTTCAGTAGAGACAGTATTTCAGTCCATTAATCTACCTCTTCTGCCTCCTACCACCCGTTTAATAATTTGCTCCTGGACAAAGCCTAGCAGTACAGCAGCACGGAATTGTACAGACTACTATGTGAGGTTCAGGATGGCTGAGAATCAGGTTTTTCTTATTTAAGTACCCTGAGTAGAGGGATAAATGGGTAATGCAGGCTAATACTTCAAGCACTGTGTCACGGTTTGTGATTGCATCATATCCATTGCATAAGTGATCTTTGAAACGTGTCTACATTTTACAGTGATTATAACAACATAAAAGCTGCATATGAGGCTATGAAGAACGTAGCGTGCCTGATCAATGAGCGAAAACGAAGACTAGAAAGCATAGACAAGATTGCACGCTGGCAAGTCTCTATCGTAGACTGGGAGGTAAGTGTCAGCCTGTCCCTTTCCTGAGCAAAGGTACTGTGTACAGTACTTCATGTCCTCTACAGGATATGTCTTTCTGTGTAGTAGGTAGTTTATGGTGTCTACTTTTCAACGGGTCATTGCTCAGTTAAAAGTCCAGTTGCTTCATTTGCAGTGATTCTGTTACTGATTACCTTGTTTATAAATCAGGAAGAGCAGCGTGTATTAATATGGACACTTGTCTTTGAGATGACACTGGATTGAGATGACAAAATGGATTTTTTTAAAATGCTAGATCTACAGAATCTCCTTTGGATTTTTGGTAGTTCTGCCAGAACTTGAACTGCTTCACTGACTTTAATGAGTTTCCTCCTGATTTATGCAGAAATAAAGTAGAGCAGAACCACGTTCATTGAGTTTGCCTGTATGAGATTATCTACATTCTATGACATTTTCAAATCTAATAATGAAAATACAAGAAAAACAAATGAACTTAAGACTTGATTATAAAATGAGACTGGTTAGGCACACGGTAAGATCTTAAAATATTATTTACTTACTACATATATGTATCTCTCCATATCTTCTTAGGGACCAGATGTGTTAGCCAGAAGCTCAGAACTGATCCACTCAGGAGAACTGACCAAAATATCAAAGCAAGGCAAAAGTCAGCAGAGGACTTTCTTCCTTTTTGACCATCAGCTTGTGTTCTGTAAGAAGGACTTACTGAGAAGGGACATCTTGTATTATAAGGATCGTATTGACATGGATGAGATGGAAATTGTGGACACTGAAGATGGCAGAGACAAAGACTTTAACATTAATGTCAAGAATGCTTTTAAGATAATAAACAGAGCAACAGAAGAGATTCATTTGTTCTGTGCAAAAAAACAGGAGGATAAAAAGAGATGGATGGAGGCGTGCGAAAGTGAAAGGAGAAGAGTTCAGGAAGACAAGGAAATGGGTGAGTGGAAGGATTTCCTCTCTTAAGAGGTGGCAAAAACAAAGGGGAATGTTCTTGCTTTTACATTTCTTTATGCTTTGTGCAGATGTGCCCTCTGCCTTCTGGGACTGGTGTCTCTTTCCTACCCAACATGACCTTTAGCTGTGGAAGTGAAGGGTATTCAGGTGTGTTTGCCCCGTCATTGTGGGCCAAAGGTCCAGGGCAGTTAGCTATGACATCCATGTTGCAGCATAACCTATGTGATTCTGGTGCATCAGGGAATAGAATGAGATATGAAATATGCCAAGATGCAATTCACGAAGACCAATCAATAATAAAAATCCATGCAAAATCCTAGCACTTTCGTATGAGTCATTGGCCCAAAACAGCTGTTCGTAAAGGACACTTTATTATAAAGCCAAGAAGCAACAATTGTAGGTTTATACTGTCCATGTCATATAATGGCACCTCCTGTGTCCAGGAGGCCTGTGCAGTTGTATGATATCATTAGTTACAGACCCAACAATAGCACCACTGGGTGGTTTACAGAGAAATGAAGCCCAACCTTGAGTGAGCAGGGAAAAAGTTAGCATATCCTAGGATCAGCTTTAGACCCACAGCCTGTGGGACACTCTAAGGACAGTGTCTTCTGTGTGAATGTACATTTAGGATTGATATTTAATTTTTTTTTTGCATAGTCTCATGCTTCCTTTAAGATCAGTGACAAAAGCTCCAGCAAAATTTCATTGGCAAAACATACACAAAGAAGACAGCAACACTAATAAGAAAAATAAAACTCTTTTTAATATTCCTAAAGAAGTAATGAAAATATTAGTGCATCCATGTGTGTTGATTGCATGAGAACTTCTCCTTTTTATAACACTCGTCAGGCTTAGTCTTTGGATGACAGGAGGTTAAAATTGAAAGTGCAGGGAAGTGCAGACTCAGAAATTATTAAACTTGGAATATATAACTCAGAAATTATTAAAATTTAAACAAGATGCCAAATCTCATATTCCATGTTCACTTAAAACACCTGGTCAGAAGAATAGGAAGACAGGAATAACCCTTAGATTACAAATGTAAACCTTTTGATCTTAGTGGCTTTCTCTTGTTTGATACTGTTGTAAATATGACAAAAACAAGGCCTCCTCAGTATGTATTGTAGATAGTCCGTAAGCTGAAGAAAATACTTTCAAGTTTACCAATTCATACTCTAAAACCAGTTTTAACTCTTCCCCATTGCACCAACTGTTGCAATTAATCCCAGTCGTCTCAAGTCTAGAGTAAACAATGAAGCAGCTACAGCTAAACTTTCCTCAAACTTTCCAAACTTTTCAAAACCAACTCTTCTCCTGTGGTGAACATTGCAGTGTGACATTTTGATACCGTTGGGCACAATACTGAGGGCTTTCACGAGTTGCTCTGTGTAGAGCTTGTTCAGTCACCTTGTGCTTACGGGGATGGGTGGTGGCTGCCTTTCCTAATTCACCTAAACAGAAGTCTAAAATAAAGTGGATATTGCAAAAAGGGTGAAGGTTATCAGAAGGTAATACAGCAATGCAGGGGATCTGATGATGAGTGTCCAAACAATCCCTCTTACAACAACGTTACAGAAAGCCTCCACTCCAGCATACAATGAGAACAGTGGTACAGTCATATGGAAGAACGATATGGAATAAATCACAACTCTTGCACTTTTGTGAGCAGGACTGAGCAAAAGAAGATAAAATGTGAACATTTTATATTCCTATCCTTTCTGAGGAGCATTCCTGAGCTCGTCAAACCTGTATCTACACCTCCTCCTCCAGTGGTTGCTTTATGGAGCACCGGGATGTTGAACAGGCTAAATGCTGTATGTCAGGATGCTTCTGAGGCTGACACTAGTGCTTGCCCTGGGCAGCAGCAGCTCTGTCTTGTGCAGGCAGTGGGGTGTTACCGTTGCTTCTAAGTGACGCTGCTGCAGAAATCCCCAAGCATGAGGAAACTGCAAAGGTGTAGCAGCTACAGCCCTAAATGTCATTTATTCTATTGGGACCTCTTGAAAATCAACATAGGATATTCAAAAGGGTTTCATTTTGAATCAAACCATTCAACAGTGGTGGCACTGGCAGTAATAACAATGAGATTTGTTGTAATAGCACTAACCCTTATTTCAGGCTGGGTCATGAATTCCCATGGTGCTGAGCGCAAGGATTGCAAGGGAGGGTCCATCATGCTTGCTGCTGTTCAGGCACTGTACAATATAGTGAAGAAAATTCAGTATGACGAGAAACTGTATTTTTGATAATGGCACATGCAGTCTTTTCTGCCTATGTAACATCCAGCCTTCTGGAAACTTGCTTTTCAAATGTCGCAACTCATTATTCTGATGTACCTCTTTTGGCACAGGTATCATGAACCAGAGGAAAGATAGTTGAGTTGTAATAGCTAATGTCCATCTTGTCTTGCGAGTCACAGTGGCTTGGATGTTTTCTACATTACCCAGAAGACTGCTTCTTTTCTAAAATTTCTTTTTTTTGGCATAATTGAACATTTCCTTTAGCCAAAACCAGTGGAAAGGCGCCAGTATTCTCAACCTCAGGTTTAAATTTATCTTGTTGATTTTGTAAGCTATCTTGCTGGACTTCACACAAAGCCTCTAATCTAACCACTCAGAGAACAAATACATACTCTTCCAATTCAGAACTGCAAACGGCATTTTACTTCTATTTTCAAAGACACTTTGGTGCGAGTCACTGTCTCCCAAACCATATCTAGCTTTTCTTAGCTTTTATGAATATATGGGAAGAAAAGGCCACAGCCAGAAAATCCTTCTCCAAACCACTAATAGTAACCCTAAGAAAGTGGTCTGATCTCTGTTGATGAAATTGCTTTCATTTTTTTTTATCTGCTTCCTTGTTTCTATAAAGGAAAAAAAACCTGCAGAATAAAATAAACTTCTGCTACCCCAAAATTAGGGCTAACTGCTGTTGTATTGTAAGTTAATAGGCTGATTTGTAATAACTTCTTCTTAAGTTCAGGCTAAAAAAGTAAAGGGAATTTTAAAAGTATAGAGAAGTGCGGGAAGATGCAAAATGGAACCAAACGAGATGCTTCATTCTGACTTTGAATTGCAACTTCTGTGCTCTTTATGTGCATATGAGTGAAATGAGTGACAGCATGTGCACCCTACTGTCTCTGTGTGCACACGTAACATATCCATGTATCTCAACTGTCTCGTACACAGGGAGAGGAAGCTGGTGTGCTTGTACATGGGCTCCAGACAACCAGCCACTGGTGTCACCTTTCATAGCAGATGTCTGGCATCTCTGTACTCAGCAGAGATCAGTCATACACCTATCGCATGATAGTAAATAGCATAGGGTTGACCACATACTATAGCATCATGTAAGTCATACAAGTATGCAAACAATTACATGAGAAACCAGAGTGAGGGATCCAGCCCTAGTCTGATGCAGCCACAACCACATCACAGCCTGCTTTGGTGCCTGGCAGATTATGTGATACTGTCTCCTCCGAGTGGAGGGAAAGATACCCAACTTTGTACTACTGCAATACCAGTGACTTCAATTTGTTACCCCGACTTAGCTCGGAGTAAAACCAGTGAAAAAAACAGATTCTGCATTTGTGATCTGTTACTTGGTGGCTTGTAGCTTTCAGAAGTGTTAATTTACACTTTTTTTAATCTCTTGTTATCTGGACTTACCTATAAAGGGAACTTTTTGTGTGGTTAGTTCCCCAGTGATTGCCATTTGCAGGAACTGGAAAGCAGCTTTTCCCAGTAATCTACAGGCAAATTAATGTTCCTATTGTTATCCCAGTGAAAAACTATCTTTAAATTTATGTGACAAAGTAAAACATACTTCCAAAAACTTCAGTTATATTACTATTAAGATTTACTAAAAATTGTTTAAAATATAGTTTACTTATTTGTTTTAATTTACTGTAATGAAGTATTAGATACAGCATTTTTATACCAGTGCCCTAATTTACACTTTGACATAGGAATGGAAATATCAGAAAACCAGAAGAAACAAGCCATGCAGAATGCCCGTAAGTCAAGGCATGGAAAAATTAAAGGTGGGTGTTCAGAATTGCTTTACATTCTTACTGTGTTCAAGTGTTCTTTACGTTAGGAAATAGCACAATCTGTCTATGGTTGAGTTATTCAATCTTTTAAAAAATTTTCGTGGTTTACATGGAGTTCAAATAATCTCCATTAATGTATATGGTAGTATCAAATTCCAATGCCTTTGTAAACTGCCTACTAAATCAGCTCCCCTTCAGACAGGCAAGTCAGTATTCTCTTTACTAGAGAAGAAACTCAAGAGGTAAGGCAAGTGGTTTATTTAAGGATGTAAGAAAGTGCATGCAGAGATTGAATTAGAAATGAGGGTTACTGATTCCTTCCTTTGCTTTTACTCAAATAGCTTGTTCTTCTTTAGCAATTCTGTGCTTTGTTTAAAATATCCTAAAGTTCTTTTTGCAAGCCATGTGTTGCTGTATTTATGATAACACACTCAAAATGGCTTTCTTCTGTCCTAGACTAGAAGGAAGGATGGACTAGAAATGTGTTTCTCTGGAAACAGCTTTTTTATTCCTTTTCTCTGTCAGAAATGTGTTGTGATTTTGTCCTTTTCCATCTTAAAATCAAATTTGGGTAAATCTCTAGTGTGTTGAGAGAATAAATTGAGCAAGTGGGACCAGATTAAGTCTGAATTTAGGAGTGAAGGAGTTGATGTTAGGTAGTCCTCTGCTCCCTGGGATTAATATTATTAAAGCATTTTCTCTTTATCAGTCACTAGATACCTATAAAACCTGTCCGGATTTTCAGGGGAGTGGCAGAAAATTGTGATCAGGAGATTCTGTTTAGAATGCACAAAGGTCAAAGTCTGAGAACATTAGCCTGCAAAAATATTTTCCAAATTGAAGAAATAACATTTTTGTTGGTAGCAATATTTTACCCAGCCTTATTCTGAGAGTTGACTAAAATACAACTATCTACCATGTTAAGTCATTCCTTTGAAATACCAGAATTTACTTGTGCAAACAATATAGCCAGTGTGTGTGAAACTCCTGGTTATTTTTGGTAATTCTGTCATGCTATTTTTACTGGTATTATTCTCTTCTTAAGCCAAATCAATGCAGCAATTAAAAAGTCTAACATCAGAAAAGGTAACCTTTAGTAGTGCCTCCATTCAAGATCATGGCAAAATTCATACTGGCTTTATTGAGCATTGAATTTGTCCCATGGTCCTGTGCTTAAATTTTCCCAGTATTGGTTGCTCTGCTAGCTGACCCATACACTTTCATAAACTGCTCCTTTTGCAGGTGTCAGCTATAACGGGTGTCCTGTGCCTCCTCCACACCAAAGCCTGCATCCTATTCATCAGCGCCACATCACTGTGCCTACCAGCATCCCGCAGCAGCAGGTTTTTGCCCTGGCAGAACCCAAGCGGAAGCCATCCCTCTTCTGGCATACCTTCAACAAACTCACCCCCTTTAAAAAGTGAGAGGCCAAGGACCTGGGAAGGACATCAGCACAGAGGGAGACTTACTCCAGAGAAGGACCTTGGAGACACGGTTAAGCTTATTAGAGCTCAGTGAATCTCCAGTTTTGGAGGGAGAACCTTGGGCTCCCTTGAGCCAGAAGTACAACCTTTGTCTAGAAGAAGAATGAAGTTCCTCAAGGCTGCTCTGAAGTCAATGTTGCCAAGTGTCAGCATTGCTGATGAAGAGCAGTCTCCCTTCTGACAAA
Organism: Mycteria americana; assembly: GCF_035582795.1. Classification (NCBI taxonomy): domain Eukaryota; kingdom Metazoa; phylum Chordata; class Aves; order Ciconiiformes; family Ciconiidae; genus Mycteria; species Mycteria americana. Next base: position 200,945,057 of record NC_134365.1, read on the forward strand.
GACAACTTGCTGTTACTCTGAAGCAGCAGTATTTGATCTGTGTTTCTTGGTTATGTTGAAGTCATGATGGAATCATGCAGGTCATTGTAACATTTCATTTTTCTTAACCTTATATTGATGGCCAAATTTAGGATAGGGAGGAATTTTTCCTTAGGGGTATATCAGCAAGGAATCTCAGGAGAGTTTTCTCCTTCCTTTTGAAGCACTGAGCAGAGACCACCCGTTAAAATCAGGTGGAGACATCCCATGTGATTAACCAGCTGTTGCAGAATTTAGTGGACCCTAATCCTTCCTGTCTTTTTCTATTAAATTGCCAAATGGCAGGAGAACGTCCCGCAAGGCCTTACCATATTCCAGATTGGAACAGGGAAATTTTATTCTGTCATATAGAAACATGAACAGAGTGTGAAATGGACTATAAAGATATGTGCATTTATTACACACAAATGGAAACAAGAGGAGCCCAGGGCATCTCAGATTGATTACTTTCAGTCACAGCAATATACTGCATGCATGTATGCTCTTCAGTATAGAGCTTTTATATCACTTTGTGTTCACTTCTTCACCTGGGAGACGCTTCTCTTTATTTCCAATATGCTTATTGCTTCTCTTTATTTCCAATATGCTTATTTCTCTGTGTAAAAAGTATTTTTTTATTTTCTAACGGAGATAATGTGAATGTACAAAGTCAGAGTTGAGACAGTATGTGCTGACTGCTGGCTATGTTACATAGTTCTCACACTTTGTATTCATACAGCTTGACTTAGAAAATGGATGAACGGTAATGTAAATATATTGAAGCGGTCTGGATCCATGCTTCTTATACACAGTCAACTGACAGTGGGTTTTGACCAATTATTTCTTCACAAAGAAAGAGAAATCCTTACTGGAAGGGACAGAGAAATTGTGTGGACCGGAGATGGATTTTTGCCTCAGAGTCGTCAGTCTGTATTGCAAGGGGAAGAACCTGACTCAATTAAGGTCGGCTCTGGCCAGCATATACAATATGTGATGTGCATTGCTAACAATTTGCCTATGACATGAAGTTGATTTAGGAAAATAACTTTAAAAAAGCCACCAGGAAGAAACAGGATCTTGATATTTGCAGCACTGATAATTTCTGCTTGATAGCTCTCATTAAGGATGACAAGACTGCTGGTAATATGGAAGGAAAGAAAGACTCCATATGTTTCAGAACTGATTTGCTATGAATGTCTTTACAATACTTTATCCTATGCTGCTGATTAGGGGCATTATCTGATGATAAGGATAGATCCAAGGATATTCTTTGACAATGGACACAATCAGCTTTGTCATGGATCTGTAATATATGAAGAACAAACAAGGGGCTAGAGGCCAGGCATCTTAGCAACAATGTAAAAAAGCCTTATTTTAAACATGTATTTGTTCCTACTACTATTGTTACCTCTACATTTTTATTTATCATCAGTGTTGTGAAGCCCACTAGTTGCTAGATTTTGTGATTTGATAACTTCGTGGCAACTTCTGCAAAGCCCAGGTTTGTGGTTTTGATTTTAAATGATGTCTTTTGACAACTGTACATTTCAAATGCCTTGTGTATATAGCTCAGCAATAATGCAAAGTCTGGTGATGCTCAGCTGAATTGTTCACTGCATAGTGAACTTCATTGCTTGTGCTTTCCCACAGCGATGGAAGATGACCTGAAACAGTTAAGAACTGGAAATATGCACTGACATTTTCAACAATCCAGGTTAAAGAAAATGCACGGGAAAGCTAGTGAAAAAAGCTGGCTGGGTTGTATTTTTCTTTTGATGTTTAAAACAAGCCATTTCTGTTCAGATTTTTTTAAAAGATAATTCTAAATGCTCAATTTAAACACAAGGAGCAGACTTCCAAATGCAGGCATGGATGCATGCCCTTCCCTTAAATGAGTAACCCTTTTGTGTTTCTTACATACCCATTTTTGTGGGTACTTGCCACATTCAGGCCTGCAAACCAAAGTGATGAGAGGATGTTTTTCATAATCACATTTTGAAAGACTTGTTCTAGATGCAAAAAAAGTGTCTGAAGTTGGATTGCAGTGCTCACCCAGAAACTTTCCCAGCTGGACCTGAAGACATTATGAGATCCACACTTACTTACATATGTGTCTTTGCTAAAACCTACTTCCTTCCAGGGCTTGGTTCTGTGGCGTGCTGGAAAAAAAAGGAGGTTTTGGGATGTATCTTCTGACATGTCAGTGCCCATGAAGGCTCTTCCCACGTAGTAGTGCTGGTGCCTTAGCCCTAAAAATGAACAGAAATGTTTGCATATGGTTTGGGATGCAGCAGGTTTTTTTATCAAGAAGTGAATTTCACAGAGATTAAAAAGCAAATGTTTCACAGTGCAGATTACTCAGGACAGTTTTACATATAGTACCCTACATATAGACATGGTTGTTTTATAATATTCTCTGTGTCTTTCTTGGCAATCTGATCTTGCAACAGATTAAGATAAAATATAACAAGACAGGCCAAATATAGACTACATCATAATCTTTTAAACAAATTATAGTTAAATGAAAACACACAATTACATTATCCAACAATTAAGACAAATATTTACTTGGGGTTCAGCCTGACTTGAGAGTCTGTGGGAAAAAGAGTTGCAACTGAAATGTAAAAGTTTGTACTCTAGCAACTCTTGCCCTGATCCTCCTTCTGATGACAAAACTTATATATGATCAGAAAGGTGTGATGGCAACATCTGTTCTTTTCCTCTGCTTTTGCATGCTTTAAGTTACTATAAAAAGTTCTAGGGCAACTACTAAGCACATTTGTGCCTCGTTCAGATAAAGCACAGCCAGAGCCTTCCCAATGGCCTGCCGAGCAGATAACCTCAGACTTTATGCATGAGATGCAGTAAAACATAATTGTCCTCAAATGTGTTCCCACTGAGTTAGGAAAATGCCAAACCATAATTGCATCTAACTCAGAGCATTTGATGTATAAAATAATAAGATTCTTTTACAAGTGGCTCTTGCCATGCTAAATTTCACATTGAGTTTTATGGTCAGTGTAATAACGGAGTTCAAAGACAGACTACTCAAATGTTCCACATTTTAGTTGTCTTTTGAAAATAATTATAACAGAGTTTTGGAGCCAAAGGTCTTTAGCCATAACTAACACAGTACCTTTCTTTGACTGCCTTTCTGCTTTTTTTCTATGTGTGGCATTTGTATGTAGGAGATGCCTTCTGACCAATCTCTAATTTAAAACTATTTGCTGTAAATACTAGGGATGACTTGCATATATATTTTATTTTGACCAGTGTTTTGTAACATTTTATCTTACGTACATTGCTTTGTTCATCTTACCATCTGTGTGCTGTTACACATGTTGTAAATGAAGTGTCCTGGCTACGGAGCAGATGAATTGGCTGTTGACAGCTGAAGTACAAATATAGGACTGCAGTAGCTTGATGTGCATTTATTCTGAAGTAATTGCATTACAAGGTTTGTTTACTGTTGGAACATTGTTTGTCAAATGAATCTATTTTCTGGAAATAAGTACAAACTTACATTCCCATTATTTTTCTCTTATTGTACGTGTTTGAATTAAATAATGTACAAAGCTGAAGTTCCTCAGCTGTATCTTATAAAACTTTATTGTGCAGTTTTAAAATTGTTGTGTTTTTTTAATTGCCTACAAAATATCCTCTGTGATGCAAAAATGTATCAACCGTCATATTTATTTTATTCTTTTAAAGCAAAAAAAGTCACACCCTCCTCTCTTGGTTTTCCGGTAACAGCTACAGTACTTCCCAGCACAAGTTCATTTTAACAACTACTAAACCTGATTCTGGGATTGAAGTCTTCATCGTTCAGGCAAAACCCATACTTGTTACTGTCCCAGCCGTACGCATCTGTGATCACTGTGCTTTACCTTGTCCTGGCAGACAGCTCCCACAGTACCCCTTGGAAGTGAATGCAAATGCAGCTTCTGTATTAATAAAGCTCCTGCTAACAGAATATGGTGATTTAAGTTCTGTAGTTTAGGTAAGGAGGATTAAATTTTATTTTCTTTGGAACAAAAGCAAAACGGTTTGAAAGGGTTCACCCAAAAGGCGTGTTCTGTAAATGTGTGTGAACAGGCTTACCTGCCTGTTTGTTAGAGCAATGGGCAATGCTGCTGGAGATTCAACTTACTGCTCTGATTGAGGGAAATTTTTCTTTTCTCGTTATCCTGGCAGAGCAGGGGACCACATCTGAAAGGCATGTGTGTGTCCTTCCTGCCCAAGGCTGCATCAAAAATTATGTTTTGCTGAGACACATTAGCTTTAACAAAATAACCTACTTTGCTGAAATCTTTTCATCAAAAATGCTTTGGCGAGTTCAAATGCTGGCAGAATAGCTGGGTTTGCCAATTCTTTCCCCCTCCTTCCCATGTCCAAGCTCTTAACTCTTATTTCTTGGTTCACCTCAAAGCTGAGAGTTTCCCAGGCCTCCCAAGTGCTGCTGCTGCAGTGGGATGTGTGCTGAGTGCTCCAATATCAAAGTGAAAGGCACAGTCTGAGCACTTTGTGAGGTAGATCGGATGACCGAAAAACATACCTTGAGCAAACACTGGGGTAGGACGTTGTGAACAATAGGCTTTCTAAGGAGCCTGCAATTCATCTGGCCATGGTGAGCTCATTTGTGCATTTTATTTCATGCTTTGACAGTCAGGCTAAATCCTGTAGATCGTTCCATACCGTCAGCTTTTAAGTTCTTCGAGAGGTAATCTATCAGGTGGAGCTTTTAGTTCACACAGAAATAGCACTGCTTGTAGTGGTTTTTTTGGTTTGGTGTTTTTTTGAGAGGCTACATGATGATCTGTGCTTGGTTACAGAGACAAGGATTCGGGCCTTTTTATGTTGCAGCACCAAAGGAGAAATGAAAAAGTCAGCAATGGAAAACCACACATCATGTAGCCTGTAAGGAAAGCACACAAATATTTAGTTTGTTTCTGAATATTTTTCAACATTCAGTTATTCTAACTAGCTAGAGAACATGTAATTGTGAGAATATGTCAAAACTGGATAAACTGTCAGCACAACATGTTTTTTTTTAATCATCGGTCTGTATAGGTTTAGTTCACTGCAGTCGGAACTGACTTCTGGTTGTCCAGGTGAGTACCTAGGACTGAGAACTCACATACTGCCGCTATTAGGTATTTAGGCTCTGGTTTCAAAAAAAGATTTGTGTGCACAAGTGTGTGAGTGTGTATGTGTGTGTTTGTATACATATATATTTACAAACACACATACCCCACCCCCTTTATAGAGTCCATATGGCATCCCCAGATAATGTCTCTGCTGGCACCTACAGCAGGTTACACCAGACAAGTGATCCACACCCATCACACCCTCCCTCTGTTTAGCTTACATCTTCTATTTCTGTTGTGCATCTTGGGGGAGGGACACACAATGACGATGATGACGACAACACCTGGGCAAGGTTTTACAAAGTCATTTTAATGTTTTAAGCATTCAGAGTGGGCCACCAGCAGTGACGGACAAACCACTCCGCAGACAAGCAAAGGTTGGAAGGTGACACATCACTGGAGTCTGGTGTCAGCAAAGTTCAGAAGGGCAAATCTGAGGGCAGAGGTTAGCAGAGCGAGGAGTACCACTGCCCTTCAAGGGCTGAGTTTCACTCAGAAGAGAAACACAAGATGATGTAGGATTTATTGACTGTTTCTCCTAGTGATTTTTGGAAAGCTGAAACTGTTTCAGGGGGAAGGAGGAGCTCCAGGTGCTCCTGAGGGACTTTGCCAGCAGAACCAGGCACATGCCAAATTCCTCATTTCTGGCACATAGGAAATAAGGCAGCAGGCCCAATATATACCCTGAAGTGAACTGTCAGTAGGCAGATTTGCTAGGCACTGTTAACCTTGACCTCTACCTATGAGCATACTCCCAGACTTTGGAGATATTGACTCATAAAGGACTGAAAAAGTGTCTAGAAGGTGCTTTGCTACTAAGGTTGGGTATATCTTCTTTTATTAACCATCCTTCTTACGGTCATTACTGCCATGTTCAGCTCCTAACAAAGGTAATTAGCAATCAATCTAAAAAAACCCTGGATCTCCTTGCCATTCAGATGCAACAGTTTTTTAAAGAGCAAATGATGAACTTCTGCTCCTGTGTAATTTTTTGCAAGGCATTTTTCTGTGATGAGACAAGGCACACTAGAAAGCAGCTGACGGTAATGTTTGTCTTTAATGCAATTCCTATAACAATTTTCTTGGGTCTCTGCTAGGAAAGCATCAAACTGGACTAACTGCAGAGTCCACCAAGGTAGATGTAACTAATGAATTATGTCGTTCTCACCTCAGGTTTGGGATAGACAGACCGTGACTGTTGTCATTGTAAAATTCACAGCCTCTTGTAAGTCAGCGTAAGGGCCCTGCCACCCAGGAGGCCCTGCCGCTGCCAGTACCATGTCCCCCCGGTGCTGTCCCCCCAGAGCCACCGGCTCTCCCAGCAGCCCACAGCCAGGAAGGTTCATCAATAAAGCCAGGTTTTCTGCATGGCAGGACAGATCACCGACGGCACAGCAGTAAGCTGGCAGGGTGGGCTATTTTTTTAGTGGGCTATTTTTTTAATGACTCAAACTTTTGAAGTGTGAGAGGAGGCTGAGGCTAAGCAACCTTAGAAAATTTCAGATGGTGCCTAGCGGTTAAAGAGAAAAGGATTGTTTGTCGTGGTTCTCATTTCTCCTTCTCAATTAGCACAGCAGCGAGGCTAATTTGGCTACAGAAGTTCATTCAAGTAGAGCAGCTAATTGCTGCCCATTGCCCTTCCTTTTCCTCAGAGCATGGTAGATACAATGTCCCAGATACAAACCAGGGCACCATAACGCTTGCAGTATTTTCTTACTACCACAGGGTGGTGGTGAAGACCTTAGTGAAACCTATGCATTGCTCAGCTGTGCTGAGGATACGCTATGTGATAAGCAGACCACCCCTGTCAGATCTTTGCAGTGTGGGAACCCCCTCAGACAGAGTGTTTTCAGTCACTTGCACCAACAGGGGTGAATTAAGGCCACTTCCTATAACACATTAACTCCTGTTACTATTGGTTTTATCCTTCACTGTTCACAATCAGCATTTAAGGAGTTGATACGCTCAGTTGCTTTACTTCCACTAGTCCTCGGACAGCAGTTTCAGTAGTTTCAAGAAGACACAGGTAAGTATCAAGTTATAGCTTCTTCAAATTTAGTTACCAATAATATATAATTTAGTAGCACAATAGCTTCGACTGATGCTTGAATGGCTAGATGGGGAGCCTGCCCATTACACATGAAAAGCTCTCTTTGTCATCCAGTTTATTTACTTTAATTCAACCTTGTTATTTCTTTTCCATAATCACCTAATATTTGTAATGCCACGTTCACAGCATTGTTATTTTTAATTTCTCTAGTCTTTTTGTCCCTAATTCCATTGTAAATTGCTTGACACAGAACCTAACTTTATTACATGTTTTTGCAGCACAATAATGGTATGAGACATGCCTTCCATCCTACAAACCAACCAGGCTGTCAAAGGGTAATGTTTGTGTAATGTGGTTGTATAATGGAACAGGCAAATCAAAGCCTTATTAATCAATTTTAACAATTTTCTTTCATGTAACAGTGGTAAAAGCCAAAGTACAGAGCACTCCAGCTTAATATTGGAATAAATAGGAAGATTCCAGTTTAAACCTGTGTTTTAATTATTGAACAGCTCTCAAAATTAAATCACTGACCTTTGAGAATTTAGTGACCAAGCAAGTGCTTGTCCTCAAGGCACATATTTGAAGCGCGTGTTCCTTTACATGAAGCTTTTATGCTCTGGTTAAAGATGCCCAAGAACACTGCAAGTACAAAGTGAATGAGGTAAGACCAAAGATCCTATGTATGTGATGATGGTGGTGATGATGATGATGATATTGATGTTGTCAGCTTGTGGAGAGGAGTGCATGTATGGAGACCAAACTGTCTATTCCTCAGGCAAGAAACACTCCCTTAGACAACTGAGAATGGGGTTTTCAGTCAGTGGACAAAGGACTGTCAGACTTCGCCATGGGGTGCATCATATCCTAACAGCGTCATACAGACCACTTCTTCCTTTTGCACTCCTCTGGAGTCCTTTGACTAAGGCAACAAATGTTGCTATAGCTCAGAAGTAGCAAATGTTTAATCTATTTTCAACTTTCTTTAGTGCCAACCAGCAGCAGCAGACAAAGCGGGATTTTGCTGGTGGGTGATCAAACATCTTTCCATAGACCATTGGCAAAGGCACCATAAATCACATTTCCAATAACTGTTGCAAAATGGGGAATTTTCTGAAGACAGGATAAAAAGATTAAGGAACGTGTCCCAAAATTAAGGTCTTCCTCTATAAATTAAGCTAAAGAATATTTAGATCAAATATTGCTAACAGGGTGTAATTATTCTTATTGAGAACATACTAGTCTCTCTCTACATGGTATTTGTGTGCATTGTTTCATAAGACTGAGAAATGGTGGTGAAGAGATTAAACAGAAGACATCATTTTTTTAGTCAATGCTAGTTAATATTTCAAAAGGAGTACTGATCTTAGTATTAAGTTCTCATTAATGAAAGAACCAATTCAAAAGCCAATTATGTTAAACTCATTTTGACTATCACTTTTACCTGTATAAGTACCTAACCTGTATGTCCCAAGCTTCTGTGCATTAGACATTTATGAATATTAATTCCAAATAAAATGGGCATTAATTTTGTTGCTATTTCATTTTTGTTCCTCAGTCTAGTCTCTTCCCATTAATTGCTCTTACACTCACTTAAACCAGTTGTGTCCAGAATTAAGTATTAATGTATTTCGGTGGGCCTATATTAAAAGACATTATATAGGAGGGACACTCTAATGAAAGGATAAATATAAGCTGGACTTTAAGTAGCATAGTTACATGAAGGAGGAGAACCAGACCAAAGACTTGTTTTTGCCAAAAAACTCTCTTACTTGATTCCTCACATCTTTGCCCTTATCTCACTTTGCTCCAGCTCTGACCCCCTCTGAGGTCATTCAACTTATTAACCCAGTAGATGACTAACTCCAATGAAAGAAAAAAAAAAGGAGAAGATGATTGCTTTGTGCTGAATTAGGGGGTTGAATTGCCTTAGCTCACCTCCTGTGGCACCAGAGCTAGCTCCTGGGAGATGAGAGATACAACTGTGCAGTCATGAGTAGGTGCAGAGAGAAATGTGGATGGAGAAGTGAGCATTAAGACCTCTGCTTCTTCTTGGTTATGAGCTGTTTGACTGGCTCAATTATACTATTTCTCCCTTAAGAAGCTGTTAGATAGCTACTGGGTTATTAATGGCCAACACTGATAAAAAGTTGGAGATCAGAGAGAAGAAGGGTTTCCTTACAGACTCCAAATGCATAAGGTGCCATTTGGTAGGAAGTCTTTGAAATAGGAAAGAGGAAGCTGGAAGATGTAGACAGGCTTCTGCATGGCTCTGAAAGGCAGCAATGGCCATGAAATAGCTCCTCTTTGGGCACTGTTCTGGCTAGAGGAGTTTACAAAGAGATTTCTGCACAAGGAGAATGCCTATATATTCTGTAAGCAAAACTACAGCTCAGAGAAACAGGACATTGTATGAGACGTTGTATGAATCCTTGTGTATGAATGCGGGATCACTGGTCCTACATGAATCGCCCCCCAAGACTTGAAACTTTGACTGTCAATTTGGGCTTAGGACAGCAACAACATTATTATTAGCACACTTCCTTGTAGACTTGCCAGACATTGGGGTTTCACAGTTTTGATTGGAGTAAGAGGTCACTGGAAGTTCTTCGGCATATAGCTGCAGCAACTGTATATTCCTTGCTGTAATTGCTGGGGAGGTGGGGGGGAGAAGGAAAAAAAAAGAAAAGAAGAGATGATCACTTTTGTCCAAGTTGCCTTTTTATTATGATCTTGAAATTTGGGTTAAGTTCAGTCAAATACATGAAATCCGGGCTTTGTCAATGCACTCATGGTTTAAGTAGAACAGTGTGAAACTCTGTGGGATGCACTGAGCTGTTGTTTTCTTGTTTGCTGGCCAGATCCTGAGGACATCAAGGACAGCTCTAAACCTCCCCAGAGCTTTTGTGACTTTCAGCTGCTCACCAGCTACCTGCATCAAAATTTCCCTTTGCAGAGTCACAGTTCCACAAGTCATACTGCATAAGAAAATATGAAACAGAACCTGATGCTCCAAAACACAGGGAATTAAGGAATATTTTAAATTGTGTAAAGCTGAGTTAACGTTTCAAATGTATAATGATGCTATAGCTGATATTCCCATTAAATTATAATTTGAAATAGCACTCAGTAGTCTCCAGGACTGTACTTAATGCTATATAGAGACCTATTAAAAAAAAAAACAAACCAACAGACAGGGTGAAAACCCATTTCCTTTTTTTTCCTCCCTCCCCCACCCTGCATCCCTTCTAAGGTAGACTCACGCAGATGGACTTTTGCTTTCTTAAATCTTTCAGCCAAAATCATATAACCTATCTAAAGAATGAAAAGCTGGATTATACTGCTGGCTATTGTAGTCAGCGCAGCAGAAACACAAAAACAGGACATCTGTACCCAAGGGTATCCTGGCATCCCTGGCAATCCTGGGCACAATGGCATACCTGGTCGTGATGGACGTGACGGTTCAAAAGGCGAGAAGGGAGATACAGGTACTATGTTCAGAATAAATGATTTCATGTATCAAATGCAATGCCATTAGTTCCCAAAGTTGTCTGTAGTCACCCTGCACTAACGGGATTACTCTGCCTAGCCTTCAGAAAACATTTCAGACATTTGTCATTTACTTGTTTGAAGAAGGAAATATAAAGAAAGACCTAATAATGAAAGCAAGATAGCTAATACTATGGAGAGGTCAGGTCCATGGGATAAAAACAAAAGAAGAAAGACTTTACCTTCTATTTTGGGAATATCTTCATGTCTATTTGAAAATTTTAAAGCCTGTAAACCTACTCCTACAACTCTAAGATAGCAACTATATTTCCGTAAAGAGCTTCAAGCCTAGTAAAAAAAAACCCAACAACTCATACCTTGTTTGGTGTAATAAGAAGTGTGCAGTGCTAAGAAGACTTTGCTTTCTTATCTAAATTTTACATTTGTAGGACTTGCTTCTGAGTGTGCCTACTTGCTGTAACTCAAGAGCCACTAGAGGGAAGTTCAGGAATTGAGACTATTGAAAAACAGTGTAGGATTCATGTCTGCTCTAACAGGCTATAACAGAGATTTGTGTGTGATACTGAAGACAGAGGTAATCTTCTCAGCATCCTAAAGCTAATAATTCCCATAGTACTTTAAGCCTCAGGATAACAATGGTGCTTGCATCCATGCTGGAATATCAAGGCCAGGGTTGCACAAGGTGATAAATCTGTGGGCATGTGGACATGTAACACTTCATCTGAAGTGTCACAACCCCAGAATGCAAAGCACAGGACAAGTACAAATGTGCTGCTTCAAATTGGTTCACCAAATTTTGGGGGGGAACTTTTCCCCAACAGGCTTTATGTTAGGTCAGCTATTGTGTGGCATCATGCAGGTGGCATTATGGCTTAATGCATAAACCTGTCACACACACTGTTACTGTGGGCCTGGCTAACTCAGCTGCACAAATCAATCCAGATCAAACTTGTACTTACCAGATAAACCCTTTTACTGAGTGCTGATCTTAAGGATTGTGAATCACAGCTCTTTTCAGTGGAGTATATAATCTGGTACATAAACCAAACTGAGGTCAACAGTCTAAAAGAAATTTGTGGAAACGTCTGCCTTTAACAGACCGGGGTGCTAAGCTAATGAATCACTTGCTCCACCAGAAAAGTATATGCCTCTACAGACAATGTATGTTGCAGAATCAGTGTTGAAGGTGTAGTTTGATGTGCGGTTCTTTGACGGCTCTGCTGGCATAGGCAGGCTCTTCTACCAGATCCTTTTCCTACCACTTGACTCTTCTCTCTTATACACCACAACTGTTTGTGTGGCTATACAGTAAACTAGATCAGCTGAAAAATAACCAGCACTTATAATTTGGGCAATGAAGAGTTATTCACTGCTTATGGCCTGCCCTGGACCACTGAAAGACAAGTCTACCCACTTATGTATTTACCTCATTTATTGCTAAAGAGTTATTTTGAAGTCTCTTGTTTATAAAATGATTTAGAGTTCTCTGTCAAGCAACCACGTACGTGCTCCTTCTGCTTTCAGTGCCCTAGCCTGGCTAAAACCAAAACTTTTTAAAATCTAGAAACAAACAAACAAAAATCCATTAGCTTCTTAATAGGCACATACAATTAACTGCCTTCTTTTTCTATATGCAGGGGCCCAGGAAAGTCTGAAAAATGGAAAATCTAGAGCTTAATTATTTTCATTTATCTTATAAAGGTCCTCCCATTACTGGAGTGAGTTATCACATGATATCAATGGTTTCTGATAAAGTCTCCAACTTTTTTGCCTAAATTAAGCTATTATGATGACTCTACTGACTATTCTTTGTTTGAACAAATTGGAGTGACTGTACCATTCTTTATATTGTATGTTTATACTGTAGGTACATACACCTTTGCAGTTAAATACATGAGACTTAGTTTTGTTCCTTACCAAGTCAATGAAATTTCAGCAGATGCTGGACTGTGCCCATTGTGCAGAAAACTGCTAAAGAACTGTTCTCCAGTCCGTATGGCTGGAGAACTACTCTTGGAATATGGTTACATCCAAACTGCTAACTCTTTTTTTCTTCTGCTGCATTCTGGATGCAAATCCAGGTATTTGATCACAAATCTCCTGGTCACCTGTGATGTTAATACAAAAATGACTTCTATAGTTGCTCTCTTTAGAGCAGTGGAAAGTCTGTGTCACGCTAGATACAGGGATCAAGAGTGTGAATGCCTTCCTCAGATCTACAGGCAATATTATTCCACTGTAATGTCTCATTACCATTGGCCAACCCCTGCAGATGTCTCTTCTTGAGAGGGGAGTTTACCATTGTTTCACTACTAGGCTTCCTGTCCCTGCAAAGCTTCTTGCTGAATGTGGCTTCCTCACTCCTTTTCCTGCTGGTATCTTTCAGGATTGAGGCAACAACAGGACAAGAGGTTTTCACGTTGGTGGCCCTGACCAGGGTATAGCTCCTCTACATATCTCTAAGGCTCTACATATCTCTACATATCTTTAAGGCTCTACAGAGAGATCTGGGCAGGCTGGATTGGTGGGCCGAGGCCAATTGTATGAGGTTCAACAAGGCCAAGTGCAAGGTCCTGCACTTGGGTCACAGTAATCCCATGCAACGCTACAGGCTTGGGGAAGAGTGGCTGGAAAGCTGCCTGGCAGAAAAGGACCTGGGGGTGTTGGTGGACAGCCAGCTGAGTGTGAGCCGGCAGTGTGCCCAGGTGGCCAAGAAGGCCAATAGCATCCTGTCTTGTATCAGAAATAGTGTGGCCAGCAGGACTAGGGAAGTGATCGTCCCCCTGTACTCGGCACTGGTGAGGCTGCACCTCGAATCCTGTGTTCAGTTTTGGGCCCCTCACTACAAGAGAGACATTGAGGTGCTGGAGCGTGTCCAGAGAAGGGCAACAAAGCTGGTGAAGGGTCTGGAGAACAAGTCTTGTGAGGAGCGGCTGAGGGAGCTGGGGTTGTTTAGCCTGGAGAAAAGGAGGCTGAGGGGAGACCTTATCGCTCTCTACAGCTACCTGAAAGGAGGTTGTAGAGAGGTGGGGGTCGGTCTCTTCTCCCAAGTAACAAGCGATGGGACAAGAGGAAATGGCCTTGAGTTGCGGCAAGGGAGGTTTAGATTGGATGTCAGGAAAAATTCCTTCACCGAAGGGGTTGTGAAGCATTGGAACAGGCTGTCCAGGGAAGTGGTTGAGTCACCATCCCTGGAGGTATTTAGAAGACCTGTAGATGTGGTGCTTAGGGACATGGTTTAGTGGTGGACTTGGCAGTGCTAGGTTAATGGTTGGACTTGATGATCTTAAAGGTCTTTTCCAACCTAAACAATTCTAGGATTCTATGATTCTAATAACCCACCTCTTTATGCCAATGATTCCATCTGTCTCAAAAAAGCACCAGCCTCAAGCAGAGTTTCTGTGCTCTCTGTCAGTCTCTCCATAAGATAAAAGTACCAGCAGTGGCACCCACTAAAAGTCAGGAATAAGACTACTCTTCACATTACTGTTTAGCCAGGCTTGAAGAGGAAGGATTAGAGAAGGATTCGTCCCAAGTTTTCTGGTAATTTAATTGTTTAATGAAAATCTGTTTTTCTCTTCTGTACTAGGCAAAGCAGGACTTCCTGGCAGTCCAGGAAAAGATGGTGCAAATGGAGAGAAAGGCGAACGAGGTCAGAGAAGAAGTGTTTCAATTTATTATTTGTCTATCAACTGCTGCCTTTGTGTCTGTGAGCACTGGATGTGCTATACATTCTAGCTGTAGCCAAAGTACCATAAAGGTTAAAAAGTCTTTTTCCAGAAGCAGTAGAAGCTGCACACATATGCTGACAATACAAGAGGAATTTGCCCCCTCCCATTATCCTGCTGCCTCTGATGCCCTACAACTTGTTCACTCAGCCTATTATCCTACCTTTCCCATGTCTGATCCTTTTGTCAGCTACTGAGGAAAACACGGCATCTGCAGCTACCTCAGGAAAGTGAGGGTCCTGTAGCTATGTATGCAACTTCAGGGAAAGGGACTTTTAAAAGAAATTGTAGAATACACAAGTTATACACCTAAAAATACAGTAGATCCTGTATACTTCACCTGTTTAGCCAAGCTATGCATATGCAGCATGTCTTCTGTGTCACATGGATGTACATGTGCAGAGTGACTTGTGCATAAAAGCAGGGAGTCAGCCATTGTGCAATGGGCATCACATCATTCTGCACAAATTCAGTAACTCCGAGATGCCGGACTTGTGCATCCTTAGAGTAATTGTACACCAACATGTATATATCCAAAAGCATGGAAACCTGCCAAAGACAATGTCCAGGTTCAAAATCCTGAAGCTGCCCCTGAGAAATAACACACAGTATATGCGTTGCATGGGGGTAATTACAAGGTGTTCTACACCCCTCAGACTTTTCTCCAGTCTATTAGAAACAACCCCAGTCCTGGAAGGAGCGTGAGACATGAGGCCACAAATGTTGTTTGAAATTACCAAAGCTACCTTCTTTTCCTGTGTCCTTGTCCTGAGGGACCCGCACTGCTTTTCCCAGAGGCTCAACATACAATCTCACCTGTTCTCCATTCATTGCTGCTGTTAAATACTCTCAATTGTAAATTGAGAACAGTAAACTGTAAATACAGCATTATTCCTAACATAGAAGCCAGAGGCTCTTATGCAGAAGTTATCAGCTTCTTTTCCACATTGATAGAGTATGATATGATCAGTATGGTATCTTTTGTCTATCAACTTCTAACATGCCCTTCACATCGTGAGACCTTCACCTTCAAACCCTTGTACAGCAATCAGAGGCTTTTCAGAGGCTTTTCAAAGGCTTTGAGCTTCAGTTCAAGAGTGGATGAAGGATAAATGGAGCATTTGGTACCAAATAACAAGGACAAAAAGCCTTTAGTTGCCCTGCAGTAGCAATCTAGGTAACCCAAGCAAAATTCCATCATGTAGAAATTACAGAAACACATGGCAAGCAACTTCTGGGTGTTGTCCAGATAGAACCTTCCTCTGATTAAATTGTGAACCATCTCCCCCATTTTGTATACCAAAGGCTGAAAACAAGTGTCTGGACAGAAGCTGCTTGTGCCTGAGATGATGTGAGCTGTCAGTGCTACCATCAGCCTGTAGACAAATCGCACCCTCCTTTCTTTGAGCTTATTCTTGCTGCTCTCAGCCAGGGAACCTGTTTTCTAACACAACAGCAGGTTCTTCAGGTGTTATGCTTATCCTGCACTTAAATGTATGAGAAATTGTACGTACAGTGAGCACAGTATGTACAGTGGTGACACACACCTACACATCTATGTCTTTGTGCTGAAACTCATGTTGTGCCCCACTAATCCAGTGGAAGATCACAAGAAAGTGTCTTTTTTTTTTATTTAGGAGCCAATGGGACTGTTGAAGAGAAGGGGAACAAAGGAGATAAAGGAGAAAGAGGACAACCTGGGAAACTGGGACCAAAAGGAATTACAGGGTCAATGGGTTACAAAGGTCAGAAGGGAGAGCTGGGACTGCAAGGACAGAAGGGGTTAAAAGGAGACATTGGGCCTATAGGTCCAAAAGGGACAAAAGGTGAAATTGGCCATCCTGGAAGAGTTGGTTTCCCAGGGCCAATTGGCCCGACTGGTAATCCAGGTCCTAAAGGTAATCCTGGAGATCTGGGGCCACCAGGTAAGCCAGGAGCTCAGGGGGAAAGAGGCTTGAAAGGAGACAGAGGAGACAAGGGGAACGTAGGTGCCCCAGCAGTCCTGCCAAGGAGTGCTTTCAGTGTTGGCCTTACAATTGCCACCAAATTTCCCCCCCCAAATCGCCCAATCAAGTTTGACAAGGTGCTGTATAATAGTCTAAATGACTACAACTCAGTTACTGGCAAATTCACCTGCAAATACCCCGGTGTTTACTATTTCACCTACCACATCACTGTGTACTCAAGGAACGTCCGAGTAGCTCTAGTTAAAAACGGCATCAAGATGCTGCACACGGTGGACAGGTACCAGAGTGGAGAAGACCAGGCCTCGGGAGCCACCATCCTCGAGCTACAGGGAGGAGACGAGGTGTGGCTGCAGGCTCACCACGGAGAGACTTTCAACGGGCTGTTTGCAGACGCTGATGATGATACCACCTTCTCTGGGTTCCTCCTGTTCAGCACCTCTGACCCGCTGGAGCCACTGCCGTCACCCGCCATGTAACTCCACATTATCCGTGAATGCTGTATGTCTGTGTTGTTCAGCCCTCCCTAATAAAGTTGTTATCTGCTGGCCAATTTCTACGGGATTCAACAGAAAACAGAAATCATCCAGGGAGGTATGCCGAGGGCTAAAAGGGAGACGTAGGACTGCAGGGCAGGTTGGGACAAGCTAGGCATCTCCCTAAAAGTTGAGTACCTTTTTTTTTTTTACTGAAGTCATCACAGTAGGAAGGTGTAGGATCACAGTACTTGTATCTGTAGGAAACCAGGCCTCATTATGCACACAACTGCTCATTGCACAACTTACTGTGCTGAAGTTTTCATGACCAGCTGCTAAAACGGAGCTCAAGGCTTCAGAGCCATACTCAGAAGAGTTTGAATTAAATGCCTTCTTGTCTCAGCCACAAGGTACCAGCTGTTTATTTATTAAACTGTCCTAATCTACTTTGTTTTTTAAAACTCAAAATAAAAAAAATTCCTAATGTGCATAAACCATTTTTATGGTTGCAGCTGCAGGACAGTTGGTTTCAGGAATGGCTTCTGCACAAGAGAGGACAACTCTTAAGAATCTGCAGTGCTGGGCTTGACACATTACTGGGTTGGTGACTTATTGTAGTTATACAGGGGTGTGTACACCAGTTGTGAAGGACAAATATTTTAAAAGAAAGTGGGATGAAATAAAAGATAAAAGTTCAAGTTCTGGAATTATGACATGTGGGTCCCTGCCGTCTTGTATACACACTAAGCAGCAGTTACTTCCAAGCCAGTTTATATCTTTCTAGGTGGCATGCGTAGATGGACTTGAAACTCGGTTAGTTTGCATTCAACCATTTCAAAATAATTTTAAAAATTGGAATTAGCGTTGTTTGATACCTCCACAGGGGCTGCTTGCTCTGTGTCACAGTTCGATACCTCCACAGGGGCTGCTTGCTCTGTGTCACAGTTCGATACCTCCACAGGGGCTGCTTCCTCTGTGGCACAAGTGAGTTTCGTTGCAGCTGGGAGGATTTCACAGCTTTTAAATGTGTTTCTTTGCTCTCTGTGTAGCCGAAGGTCTGAAATAGAGCAAAATGGAGTGACAGGAGGAAGTGCCACGTGGATTCTGTGATGTGGGCAGATATTCAATGCCAGTGCAAAAATACAGCATAATGCTGCTGTACTTCAGAATTAGCCGGTGCAAAACAAATTCTCCCAAATGAAAGATAATCTTTAATCAACACTGAAGCAGACATACTGGAGAACTGATCGAGAGATATATCCTGTGCCATAAAACTTTAATTTCTGTGACTTTTTCTCAGAACTTTTTTTTTCTTCTTTCCCTTTTCCCTTAAAACTCAAAAATATAAAAAAGATGCTGGTAAGTCTCACTCCCTCCCCTTAAAAAAGAATGAAGCAGAGATGCCAGTTGACACAGGTCAGCATCATGAAATTCAGTGCAAATCAACGTAGGAGCATGAGGCCTGGCTTCCCATCACCCCGAACGCTGCCGGGGAGGCAAGGAATTGTGGGCACATCTGTCCCCACAGTTGTTGAACCCTGAGTATGGATCACAGACCCAAAATGAACACAGCAAGGTGGGTTTTTTCAGGAAAGACGGCGGCACTTCCCGTGTCAGCCGAATTATAGTGAGGGAGATACTAGGACACTAAGACAGAGGAAAGGGTTATGCGTATTTTTCAGTAGGAGGAGATTTTTTCCCGTAAGCCACAGGCCATAAGTTTGTGTCATAAAAGCATCTAGACCAAAAACGGCTTTAAAACTGACATAGGTTTAACTGGAAAACATGTAGGAGAAATTTCAGTCGGCAGAGGCCCCTCCTCTCACGGCGGCCGCGGCGCCCGCCAGGCCCCCGCAGGCCTGCGGCAGCGCCCGGCCAGCCCGCCGGGCCCTGCCCTTCCCCGTAGCGCCGGGCCAGGCCGGCCCGGGCCTCAGCCGCCCGCCTGGGCCTCAACCGCCCTCCTGGGGCGCCTCCGCCTCGAAACGGCCGGGGAGGGAGCGAGGGAGCCGGGCGGGCGGGCTGAGGGCAGGCGTGGGGCGGGCAGCTCCGCCTCCCTCTGCGCTGCCCACGCCGGCGCTGCTCCTCCTCCTCCTCCTCTTCCTTCTCCTCCTCCTCCTCCCTTCGGCCCGGACGCGCGGAGGTTGCGGCCGAGCTCGGAGCTGGGAGCGCCTGGGCCTGCTGCCGGGGCCCGCTCCGCGCCGCTCCGCCATGCTGGCCGGCTGCCGGCGGGTGCTGCCGGCGGCGCTGGGCCGGGCGCTGCAGGGCCGGGCGGCGAGGCCGGGCCGCCGGGCCGTCAGCACCAGCTGGTGCCCGGTGGGCGCCGCCTTCGATGCGAAGCAGCAGCAGCAGCTGGGCGGCAGCGCGGCGGGCAGGGAGACGGTGAGCGGCGGGAGGGGAGGGGCCTGCTGCGGGCAGGAGGCGGCCCTGGCTGCCGGCAGCCTTGCGCTTGGCTTGTCCTGTGCGTGATTTTTCATTTTAAAACTTTCAGATCGCGGCGGCGGGGACAGCCGGGCTGTTAGCAGAGGGTTAGGCGGTTACATCTTTGTAAGGGTTTATTTTGGTTCTAATGGACAAAACATGCTGTCTTCTGGACACGCCAGAGTTTGAAAATCACGGCCTTGTTTATGGAAACATTTGCTTAGAGCCTCAGCAGAGACCATATGAGTGTGTGTGTATATGTATATATATATATACATGCATTACCCCTTCCACTCTCAGCTCTTACCTGGCTGTGTCTTTTATAATCAGTCTGTGCCCTGCCAATGCACTTTGGCAGTGCTTCAAAATCAATTAGACTGCTGACATCCTCTTGCGTGGATATCGTTCTCGACATTCAGTTGCTTGTGGCAAAAAAGCATTTGTTTGCTGTGTTGGTGACACTTGGGCTTTTTGATTTATTTCTTTTTAGGGTGAGTCGGGTACGTTTGTTAATGAAGTCCTGGGTATCTAAACAAGTTCCTGGACAGCTTCAGATGTGTACTTTCAATGGCACAGTGCAGGCAGAATACTTACACCTGTAGCATCCCGGGGCTAGCCTGCGGACTCGGCTGTTCCTTCCATGGTGCCCAGCCTGGTGAAGCTGTTGAACGCTGGGACTAAGGGATTCAGTGAGGACAAATCTGACCTCTGTGTATAATCCAGCACTTGTTTGGGAAACTTTTCTTCTGGCTCTCCTGCCTCTGCAAGCACACTGGTATAAGTCTTGCTCCAGGAAATAATCCAGTTAAATATTGTGCATTTGCCTGGTCAAGGGAACAAGTTCTGGATTCGCTTGGCCCATAGAGAGGATGTAGAGTTCTTTGGGAATAAAGATGCGTATTTCAGGCTTGTAAAGAGGCTATGACAGGTAGGGTGTAAATGCTGAGGCCAAGCGAGACAATAATGCTGCAGCCGTGCAGTCACACCATTAAAGAGCACAGAGACCTGCACCAGGCTTCATTTTTTGTAATTTTAAAATTTTTATGTCAAACTTGGTGTCATATGGAAAAGGAACTCCATGGCTAATTTATCTCTAGCAGAAGATACCTCCTGTTCACAGAGGACTACATGCGCAGGAGGAGCTCCCTTGGGAGGGTGAATAGTGATGTAGGGCAGCAGGAGGACCAGGAGTTCGCTGGGACATTGCAGGACACTGCATCAGTGGGCTGAGGATCTGTGTGAAGGGACAGTCTTGACTCTTATACGGCAAGCATTATTGAAGGGTGGCGCGGTACATGTATGTTTGTGTGCACGTGTTTATATACACATGTATATATATATAAAAATATATTTTTCAGTGTTAATTTCAGTCCAGTTCCTGATCCCAAATAATAAATTAAAACATGGGAAGTGCGAGGAAAGGCTTTCTGTCTTAGGGTGGCCAGCTGATAGTAAGAGCATTAGGAAAAAAAAAGGCAGTGTTAGCAACAGCGACAGAAAGAAAATAGGAAAAAGCAACTCAGAATGTCCCAAATACTTACTTTAGGGGGTGCTTTTGCTTCAGAATATATGCTTTTACAGACAAGCTGTCAATTTGCAGCTTTTCATTTTAGTTGAATAAATACTTGTAAGCTACATGCAAGCGTGCAACTTGACTATAACACAAGGAGTTCGCAGAAGGTGCATTGTAAAGTGACTGGCCCGCAGATTTTCAAATCCAGATTGTGATTTTTAGATGCTGAAGTTAAATTTGGGAAGGGATGGATGTTGTGTGAAATCATGCACCTTGTACTGTTAGAGGCTGTAGTTGGGAGGTAAGGGGATGCTCATGTTGCAGTTGCAAAAGGAGTGTATTGCTTGCAGAGATGCTGTTTTATCTTAAATGAAATTTTTTTGCTGTTGTAGGTCTGTATCGTGGAACTTCTCTAGCAGATAGTGTTAGCAATTTTGTTTGATCTGCAGTAGGACCTCTTTAACTCTCTTCCACAAATGCAGAACATAACTGCTGTCTGTGTCTACCCTGCCCAATCAGTGTGTTTACCCTGCTGGACAGGGGCAGGCTTGGTAAGAACTTCAGGAATAAAACTGTTCATACCATAACATTTTTGAGTTGTTTCTGATCATTACTTTGGGATCTGGTTCCAGTATTTGGGGCTCATTTAATGAGCCTGAGACAACTGTCCTATTGCCTGCAATCCGTTGATATCTAGGGCTGCTGGCCAACTTGTTCACTGTTTTGACACTCCTGCCTAGTCCTCACATTCCTTGATAAGTCTCTTTTGCTTCAGAGGGATGATCTTCCCTCATTTCAGAATGTAAATGGACTTCCTATGATTTGTCTGGTGCCCATGCTTTGGAATCAAGATGAAAAATGCTTTGTGAAAAGGATGGTATAGGAGGTTATGGGGTGCAAGAGGAGAGTTTGTGAGGATTTGATGCTGAACTCTTAAGGTTTGCTGAGAACAGTCCTGGCTAAAAGAACCTCAGTGAGGTTTTGCTCTGGAAAATGAAGATGTTTTCATGTGATACCAGTGTCTTTGACTGATTTTGTGACTATTCTTGCTACAAAGACACTCATGTGGGAACATTTTAGTGAAGTGTCACAATATTGAGTCATGTTGGTAAAATTTTGTGATGATAATTCCATCCTGAAATAAAGGGGCAGAAATTGAGGACGGTAATAATGATGTGTTTTCATTGTGTTCTGCACTGCAGGGTCTGTTTGGTGTTCCAGAACTGAGCTGCCCAGAAGGATTTCAAGAAGCACAGGACAAAGCACTGCAAGAATCAGAACAGCTAGTCCAGAAGGCATGTTCAACACCACCTGGGCCAGAGACTGTAATGATCTTTGATGAGCTTTCAGATAGCTTGTGCAGAGTAGCAGACTTGGTAAGTTACTTTTTTTATTATTACTTGAAGCAATTTCTTTTAAACTGACTGACTTAATAAGCTTACACCATGTCGTTCCATTTTATGATTTTCTGCACTGCAGTAAATAGCAGATCAGCTCTGTGAAATTTTGTGTTAAGACAGAAAATTAAATTGATTGGAAGTTAATTACAAAGCCTTTCACTGAATGATAGGTAACTACAAATCCTGTCAAACTGTCCAGTTAATTTTAAGACAGATTTAAAAATATTGTAAAGGCCACAACAAGAAAAGTAACAGTGAAATCAGAATTGTATTTCTGCTGTAATATTAATACATAAGCTTTCCAGCGTCACTTACATTATGGAAAACAGGGGATTGCTCTCAAAGTTAAAGCTGGGGTTGCAATACACATGTTTTTAAGTTAGGAAAGTTTATAGGTGAAGGTCCATAAAGAACTTACAGATTAAAAGCAAGAGATAAAACTAAACAGTATCACTTTTTATTAACGCAAGAAAAAATGCAGGTATTTCCTAGATTGCAGTTTTTGTGGTCCACAGAATTACAGTACTTGGTCTGATATTCTGTATCACAAAATGTTAAGTTTAACAGAGCACTTCATATTGCTTTCTGGAAACTGTTTGCCTGAAGTATATCTTTTATCAAAGCATCACTCTTCATTTGAAGGAAGCGGACCCAATCTTCATACTGAAATCAGTTCTTAATAAATAGGTCATTGAGTTTTTTGACTTTGGCTTTCACATCTGAATTTCTCTGTGTATTTTCAGTTCTCAAATCTTGTTTCTTATTCTTTTCTAGATTCAAGACATCTTTTGTGCCAGGCACTTTTTCCTTCTGAAAGTACTTACATGCTCTGTCAAGTCACTAATTCTCCTTTTGTCTCTTATATTTTATATAGACTATGCCTAATTCCTCTTAATCAATCAATATCTGACTGAAAAACTAATGTCAGAATTCAATGGTCATAGTTTTGTATCAGTTTGCTGAGTTAAAATTACCTCCTACTTACTACTTTCAGGTTTATATGTTCAAAGATGCAGAGCTTGCAGAGCTCTGTCTAGAAGCAATTTGGTGATTGTTATCTGTTGGCAGAAATCTTGAGATCTGCCATTCAGCACCTATTCTGTCAGTATTATAGAGGATTTTAAACAGGGATTCTAAGAAGTAAAAATCTTAAGTGTATAATATTTGTAAGGTTGCCTTTTCAATCAAACTGTAATCATACTGTTAAACAAAGTCAAGCTTGTTTCATGTACTTTCTGTAAAATCACGCTGAATGTCTTCAATGTATTCCTAATCTTTAATTAAGTATACTCCTAATCTTTAATTCTTTATCATTTCAATGCCAGAAGCTCCCTGAATTCATGTTGGCAGTCATGGAAGCAGCTAGCTCCCCAGCCCCCTTTTAGCATCCTTCTAGCCTTCTGAACTCCTTTAATTATTTGGAGACTTACTAAAAATCAATAAGTCAAATAAAAACCCTGTTGTGAATCCAAAAGAACTTCTGGATTTTCTCTTTAAACATATTTCTTCCTACTAGGTAATGATGTCAAAGCATAACTTCATGGTCTATATACAAGAGTAAAAAGGGTTTGAAAACAAACCCTCTACGCACATTTGGTGGTGTGCTTTCTTCTTAACTCTGAATTTTAGTTTTAAAAATCTTTTGTAATAACATTTAAATACATTGGAGTATCTCTATGTTGTAAGGACTCTAAGATACACACCATACTAAAAATGTTTTTAAGAAGTGGATGGATTAAAGATATTTTTTGGGAAGAGACATTCACTGTCTGGTTTAATAGTTGTCAGCACAGTTTTCCAATAAGTTTTATTTTTTAGGAAAAAAAATGCAAATTCTGCAAATAGATTGCACAGAACTGTAGAAATAAATGTTAGTGTAAATGGAACTACTTGAGTGCAACTTTGTTTATAATTCAAGATTTTTTTATTTGCCTTTTTGCCTCACTGTTTTCTTCTACTACGTCAGGCTGATTTTGTGAAAATTGCCCATCCTGACTTTGCATTCAGAGAGGCTGCTGAAGAAGCTTGCAGGAACATTGGTACCGTGGTAGAGAAGTAAGTTTTCTTCTTTTTTTTTTTTTTTTGCTATTTCCATATGCATCTTTAAAAATTACTGCATGATCATCTATGAAAACAGCAATCAACAAAAAAATATGTAGGAAGGATTTGCACATGAGAACAAAGTGTCAGTCTTGCTGTTACAGATATTTAAGGATTAGCATCGTTACAGTATCTCATGAAGGGTTATTCTATTTTAGTTTCAGTTTATGTTCTGAACAGTTTTTAAGTTATCAACTGACTCCATGTCGCTGAAACCCGTCCAAGATTCAAAGCTACATTTCTCTGGGACTGGTGACAGTTAACTAGCTGTTGTAAAGCATATGTACAAAATGCTAATTTGTTTTTAAGATTTAAGCTGTTATATTTCACAACACTTTTTCTTGTGGTTTGCCAACCCCTTGAATTCCAGCCAGTGAGTGGGATATGTGAAAGGACAGTCTCCCGTTAAAATGAGTGTTTGAGGATGTGTCTGTCTGGGGCTGTGATATATGCCTGGTCTACCCTGGCATGTCTGTGCTTTATTTAAAACCCCATTTCACAGAACACGTTCTTAAAGACTTGTGTTTCTGAAGTTTGGCTCTTCTTCGGGTCTTTTTTTTTTTTTTTTTAAATATCTTAAAACCTAAATCCTGAAAGTTACCTCTGTGGACCTTGACTACAGTGCACTGATTTGCTTCTCTTCTGCTCTTGCTGCTGAGAAGGTGGAAAGGAGGGATCTTTAATTTCCAAATACAGTGTTCTTTCAGTATCTTCCCTTCCTGTGTAGAGTAGCCTTCTTAAGTGAAAGCTTTACGAAGCAGTACTGTGAAGGTGACCCAGAGTCTGCTGCTTCCCTCAGGATTCCTAATAACAGTGGAGGCACTGAATGGTGGACCTGGTGACCCACAGTAAGTTGGAGAGGCAATGAAGCCTTTTGTACTCGGAGGAGGACAGCAGTGCATCAGTTTGTTTAGTAAGCCTTGTGACTAACATAGCTGGCTAAAAAGAGAATTCTAAGATTAAATTCAGCAGAAACTGTTGCTGTGGTCTTGCCAGCATGTTTGGGAAACCTTTCACTTGAAACTGGATTTTTCAAGACTTAGATTGAGCACACAATCTATAACAATATGACTTTAATATCTGAATACCTCTTCAGATTTAAAATTTGTAGAAAGAAGAAAGTATTCACAAATTAACCTGAAGGGTTCATAAACTATTGTAAATGCTTAAAGCTAGCTATTGTTGAATGTTTATTTTCATGGGCAAATGGTATCCCTCAGGAACTAATGATACATATCTGCTTTTAGCCACTTTTTGACAGAATGCTGGGCTTCTTATTTAGCACCTTCTGTACAGAGCCTTTTCTGAAGTACAGGCATGATGCATTGTCTTCTTCTGTCTCTGAATAGGGTATTGGTAATGATGAAGTTCATTTTACAAATGGGGCTGCAGAGGCTTCCTGCATCTCAGCTGATTTAAGCAGTTAGTCTTCAAGACTGTCAGACTGGGGGCTGCTGCCCACCGCAGCTATGCTGATGTGTACACTTGTGTTTCATTCCCCACTGTGATTCCCACGCAATAATCCCGGTTGACATACATGCTTGTAGTTAACATGCCAGCAAATCTGAGGGACATAGTATTGTCTGGCACAGGGACAGTGATGAGCATCTGGAGATGTTCTGGGGATAGCATGCTCTTAGTCTGCTTCAAATGGCAGCCAGCAGCACATTTATCTGATGGCAAACTTGAGCACAGGTTTTCCTTTAGTGGAGTCCTTTCAAAATAAGGATTAGAAAACAGTTCTCCCACCTTTATGCTCTCACCATGATTATCTTTGTGCATAAAAAATAAGCTGTCTGTCTTAGACTTGCTTGTATTTGCCACAAAATACCATCCAGAAATATTTTCCTACTGGATGACAAGACTTGTTTCTATGCCAGTTTGTCCACGCATGCTTTGTATACAAATTTTGTAGTTTTTAAGGGTGGTTGTGAATCAGAAAGCATTTTGAAAATACAGTCCTTGGTTTTTAATGTTGTTTCTGTAAATATTAAGCCTTCGAATGAGTAATATCAAGAGACTGAAATATTAGTGTTCGTTACTAATGTGTGATCCTTTTACTCTGTATCTTTCCAGATTAAATACAGATGTTGAGCTGTGTCAGAGTTTGAGACGTCTGCTAGCTGATGAAATTGTTATGAGTTCCCTAGATCCAGAAACCAGGTACTTAATAATGCTTATAGATTTAGATTTTTTATTGCTCCTTATTGTGCTTAGATTTTGTGTTTTGTTAAATTAATTAATACAACTGGAAAACATACCACATCTCTGTTACTAATTTATTAGTCACTACTAAATTACCTGCACAGGAGTTAGGAAGTTTGTAGTTGTGTAGTCTTGGAGGATGCCTCTGTGACTGTAGAGCACAAGATATATTTAAGCTGAATAACTGAGATCTGCAAAAACAAAAAAATGAGAACTTAAGATTTTCTTCAATAACGCCAGTTTGATTAAAATGAGGTGCTGTACTGTGGTGTATATATCAGTGTTTTTAGCAATAACAGTAGGGAACAGACTATATAACTTGATTTCAGTTTATAGAAACTTACATATTTCAAAATCAGATTATTTATTTAAAGCTTACTTTATGATTGCTGTAAAATGTTTTATTAGCTGCTTATTCAGTTACAGTTTTGAATTATTTCTTCACTGACATGGTTAGACAAGCTTCATGTTTGAGTAAGTTACTTCCTTCTTCCTTCTTTCCCCACAATCAGCGATGTTAGATTTGAAGAGGTCTTTTTCTGATCTGTTAGAATAAATGAAGTGTCCAATTTGTGAAAATTACCTTTTTAATTTGTTAAACATCTAGATTAATGTACTGGAATTATTTTGAAGGATATTTTCAATGCAGATGACTAAAATAACTACAAAGGAAAAATCCTATTTCACTGAGTAAACTGTTAAGGTTCTAAAACATAGGAAGTCTGTGTCCATAATAACAATGCTCATATAACTGTGTTGTTATTCTCTGTAAAAGACATGAAAATAACTACTAAGGGCAAAATCTGTTAAGAAATTATGCTTACTATCAAATGAGGCTGTTTTAACGGGGATTTACTGTATTTTTAGGCGAGTGGCAGAACTTTTTATGTTTGATTTTGAGATCAGTGGCATTCATTTGGATGAAGAAAAGGTAATTTTTGGCTACAATATATGAACAGAAATTTGCCTGACTACCAAAGACCAGATAATGAAACATGTGGGACATGAATCATGTGATTCTGGGCCAGTTTGTCCTCCAAGATTCCCATTGTCCTCTGTGGAATTTTGTCTTCTCAGAAGTGATTAATTTTGTCCATTTTAAATCACTTCTAAAGTGTTTTTTAATGTTGTTTTAGATATTAGTTGGCTGTTCTTCCCAGTTTGGCCCTCATCATTCCTCTATCTGTTCTGAAGAGTTATAAACAAGACCTGGGATCCTGCTTTCTTTGATTGGTGTCTGCATCAGATATTTAAAATAGCTGCTTAGCTGTCTGAACAACCTATTTACAGAGGGGAAAAAGCAGCACTCCGTGCACTGTGATGACAGGTTAATCGAGTAGACTGTTTTAGAAGGGATCAGGTGTGTGTCCAGGCTCTCCTTTGGTGCTCACATAACCAGAAGTTGTAAATCTTGTTCAAAATTGGATGTCTGGGCATGGTCTGATTACTTCTCGTGGAGCTTTTACATGCTTTTGCAGTAGTTAGCGATGGATTTGCCAAAACCATCAGCTTTCACCATGCTTTGCAGTACGATTGCTCTGTTGGATGTCTGTTCATAGCTCATGTCCATCTATAAAGTTAATACCTTGTTTATATGAGTCATCCCCTCCAAAAAGATCTGTACAAAGGCTCTTTTACCAGATTTATGTGGTAAAGTTACTCTGAAGATCATGGTTGTGAAGGTGTTTTGTGATCTGGAAAATGCTTCTAGAATATATTTTTGCAATTACTTTGTACAAAGAACAACTCTGAAACTTGGACTCTGGGTTTTATTTCTGATTTGACTATTGATTCTATGGTTCTTCATCCCCTTTCAGTTACAATTTCACTTGCCCCCTTATTTTTGCACGTTTTCCTCTTCCTCCCCTGCCTATTCCACTTTTCTTCTGTTGCTTGCTGCTCAGTGTTTCTTTTGAATTCTCATTTCAGACTTTAGAAATCCTTCACTGTTGTAAGTTGAAATTTACTTCTGCTATAAAGAAGTTCTGCTTTTTAAAATAAAACTCAAAAGATGTGTTTTAAATAATAAAGGTGGAATGGGAGGACAGAGATCTGCAGGTTTTATCGTTCTTTGGACTTTACAAGTATGCTGTATCTGTACCTTCAGCCTTTTCTTCTGAGCTATGAACCCACAGGCAATAGAGAGCATACTCTACTAACATGAGCAAGTTCACTGAACCAAATCTTACAGTAAGGTTAAATGTGTGAAATACTGTAATGATGGTGATAAAACCCTAAATCACAAACTCCTCAGGGAAAGGTTGAAATACAATAAATGCTTTATGGTCTCCAGAAAATAGTGCAATACAAACAGTAACAAGAGAACTGTAATTCTGTATCTATTTCAGGATGCTAGTAGGATTTAACCGTCTCACTGATGCTTCTGTTTTTCTCCTCTGTGTTTTACATAGCAATCATATTAGGCATAGTTTTACAAATGCTTTCCAAGTAGCTAGCAAAGCTCCACTGTACATTTTCTTACTGTAGAAACATAGGCATTTTATTTCAAATTTCAATCCTGTATGAAATTGTAGAGCAATTGTATGATCATCTGATCTTGTTGACTTCAGCACTACATTAGGATTTTGTTGATGCTGTAGGTCTAATCTTAAATGTTGTATTTTCGGCTTCATTTTTGGAAAAGCCCTTTAAGGTTTTAGAAACTTTGAGTTCTGCTTGTACTATGTCTGAAGATATTATGTATTTTGTACTTTATTTTTCTTACAGCGTAAAAAGGCAGTCAGCCTCAATGTCAGAATACTGGATTTATGTAACGAATTTCTGACAGGAACTCACCTTCCCAACAAGATTGACAAACATGTTTTGCCAGAGCATATTCGGTATAATTTTACAGCTGAAGGCAATTACTTACAAGTTGCTGGACTGCATGCTGATTGTCCCGACGATCTGGTGTGTATTCCTCTAGTTTGCTTTGGCATGCTCTATAACATAAGTGCATATCAGTTATTTTACTTGTTATTGAGGCAAATGCATGTGGTTTATGATTATGATGTTATGACTAACAAGGAAGGACTGTTGTAGAACATAATAATCAATGGCAGCCTTGGCTGTAGCAGCTATGAAATAATGGAGGTGAAGATCCTGGAAGGACTGAGGAAGAACAGGGGCAGAATACAGACCCTGGATTTCAGGCAAGCAGACTTCAGCTAGTTCAACTCCCAGCTAAACTGGGAGTTGGGATCTCATGGGATGCAGCTCTGAAGGGTAAAGGAGCTCAAGAAAGCTGGCAGTTCTTTAAAGGTAGCATTGTCCAAGCACACGAGGATACTAAGATACTCAGTATCAGTGCATCCCCGTCCTTAGAAAGCCAAGCAGATGTATCGGGAACCAGGCTTGGCAAGCAATGAACTCATGGCAAAGCTTCATCTCCAAAAGGGAGCAGACATGAG